>NW_012103043.1:730197-735791 GCF_000951045.1 Mandrillus leucophaeus
AAAAAAAAAAAAAAAAAAATCATTAGTCATGAGGCAGGAGAATCGGGTCTGGAGGCAGGGAACCTAAGCCCTCCCCTTTTCCGCACTCCCACATGGGAAATTGGCTGTTTTCAACAAATGGGACACTGATTGCCAGAGGAGTCTTTGTTTGCAACTTGGTAACTTCACTCCAGCCTCTGAATGGTTGCTGTCCACAACCAATCAGATTGATTGTGGGCGGAGTCTTTGCTTGAGTAGATGTATAACTTTGTAACTTCATCCTAGCCTCTGATTGCTTTTGGCAACCAATCAGATGTTTGCACAGGAGTGTGATCTTTGTAACATCACTTCAGCCTCTGTTTGGCTGCTTTCTGCAACCAATCAGAATGATTGCGGGCTACCACTTCATTTACATGAGGTGAGCATGAAGTGGCCAATGGGAAACTTCTAGGGGGTATTTGAACCCCAGAAGATTCTGTAGCTGGGCCCTGAGCCACCACTTGGGTCCTCTCCCACACTGTGGCGTGTTCTTTCATTTTCAATAAACCCCTGCTTTTGTTCTTTTGTTACTTCATTCTTTCTTTGCTTTGCTGGGTGTTTTGTCCAATTCTTTGTTCAAAACACCAAGAACCTGGACAACTTACAGTCACGACCCTCTACTGGTGACAAGTCACAGATCGCCATGACGGATACATAATAAGGAAAAAGTATGAAATGTTATGAGAATTACCAATGTGACACAGAGAGCCAGAGGTCACATGCTGTTGGAAAAATGGCACCAAGAGACTTGCTAGACACAGGGTTGCCACAAGCCTTCAATTTATAGAAACCACAGTATCTATAAAATGCAATAAAGCAAACCACAATAAAATACAGGTGCGCCTGTATTCTATTTTGCCCCAACTTCCACAACAACCACGAGGTACACAGATATTTCACCCCCATTTTGTGGACCAGAAAACAAGCAGAGAGAGGCTAGCTGTAAGGGTGTGTTTTTAGATCCCAATGCCAGGAAGGGTCAGAGTGCAGGTTCTGCCACATTTGGCATCATGCGGTCCAGGCGGCCACTGCACCTGATGCCCGCGTCATCAGGGCTGGGATCTGGTCTCCAGTGCACCTGTGTGATCAAAGCCCAGGATGTGTGCCGGAGGGTGACTTTCCTTCCTGGGGGAATGTGACTGGCCCATACCATTTCTGGGTTAACTTTCTAGTGAATTGGCTCTCGTGTCTTTAGAGTTTAAACTGTGCAGACAGCCTCAGGGAGAGCCAAGAGTTCTGTGGACGGTCTTGAAGCTTGATGGGCTCTTCTGAGTGACAGCATGAGCGCCAGGCACGAGTCCAGACTATGATATGAGCTTTGACCCTCTGACCTCATTGCCTCTCTGTTTATCTGCCCTGCTTCCTCTGCAGCTGATGTCACTGTGGTTCACATTTTGCACTAGAATGATCCCTGGGGAGTGAGTGGTGAGGGACACTTGTTAGGGAGGGCCTGTCTGGACATAGGGACAGAGCTGGGATCACCAGCTGTGACCTGTTGGCCGGATCCCAGCACCACTCTACCCCATGGCTCAGGGCTCAGGGCTCAGGGCTCAGGAGCCTACTATGTTTGTTACATTGTTAAATGGTCAGGAAGAAGGGAGAAGAAAGAAGGAGGAGGAGGATTATTATTCATGATTGGCCCAAGGGGCTCACACCTGTAATCCCAGCACTTTGGAAGGCTGAGGTGGTGGACAGCTTGAGGCCAACTCGATCCCCGTCTCTACAAAAAATTTAAAAATTAGCTGGGAGTGGTGGCATGAGCCTGTAGTCCCAGCTACTCGGAAGGATCGCTTGAGCCCAGGAGTTGGAGGCTGCAGTGAGTTATGATTGTAGAAAATAAAAAGAAGATTTCATGGCATGTGAAAATGATCTGAAATTCTAATTCACTGCCCGTAAATGAGCTTTACTGGAACACAGTGGCACCCATTCCTTTTGATTTATGTGGGCTGTTCTTGCTCCCACGGCAGGGTTGAGTAGCTGGGACAGAGGCCATGTGGCCTGCAGAGCCTAACATATTTACCAACTGGCCCTTCCCACAAGAGGCTTGCCAAGCCCAGGCCCTGCGTTCCCTCCCTTCCTGCGATGACAAAGTCAGGTTGGTAGACACATTTCACGGGGCCGGCACAAACCGTTGGTGCTTAATCAGAGTGGAAGAGGCTGTGCTGGGGGCCAACTGTGCGGGTTCCAGAGAGAAGGCAGCGGCCCACATGCCATGAACTGTCCCCCACCTGCGGCTGCCAGGGCCTGGGGCCTCCGAGTGACCCCCCGTGTGTTCATTAAGAGGGCCGGGGTCTGTGGCGGCCCCCAGGCATCGGGCCTCTGTCCTGTGCTCAGGTGGTGCTCTTTGAAGGGCGGCAGGACGGGGGCTCCTCCTTGTGCTGCCAGAGCTGGTCCCAGAGACTCACCTGCCCAGGGCCAGCCCAAGTGATGGCAACCCCGTGCGTGACAGTGGCCTTTGCACAGTACCTTCTGCTCCCGACGGGCGGTTCTAGACTTGCTCTGGGAAGCAGCCTTTCCGGATAACAGGAGAAGCTGAGACACCCCAGCCAGTAGGTGGGGAAGCAGGCCTGGGGTCAGCCACGGGGACTCTGGGGGGGTCTCTTCAGGCCACAACTGGTGTTTGCTGAGGAAGCAGGGCGGACACGGAAGGGCCAGGGCTGCGTGGGTGAGAAGTAAGGATGAGGATGATGGGGCCTGCTAAGACCCCTGACCCCATCACTGTGCAGCTTTTCTACTCACTTGTGGTAACAAACACCCAACATGACATTTATCCTCATAACCATTTTTGAGCACACAGTTCGATAATGTTAACCTAAGTATATTCACGCTGTGGTGCATCCAATCTCCAAAATCCTTTTCATCCCGCAAAACTGAAGCACTGTACCCACTAAACCACAACGCTCCTTTCTCCCTTCTTTCCAGCCCCTCCCCAGCTTACCATTCTGCTTTCTGTCTGTGAATTTGGCTGTTCTAGAGAACTCGTGTCAGTGGACTCACTCCACATTTGTCTTTCTGTGACTGACTTATTTGACTTTGCGTAATGCCCGCAAGGTCCATCCACGTGGCAGTGTGTGTCCGAGTTCCCTGCCTCTCCAGGCCGAGTGATGCTGCCTTCTGCGGATGTGTCATCGTTTCTTTATCCATTCATCTCCTCATGGGCACTCGGGTTCCCTCCACCTCTTCAGCATGGGTGTGCATCTGCCCCCAGTCCTGAGCTCACAGGGCCACACCGCCCTCTCCACACCGTGCCCCACAGCATCTCCGTGCCAGTGCCTTCTGGCCTCCAGTGGTGGCTGTTGGCTTTCGCTTCTTTTGGGTCTACACCCGGAAGTGGTGTGCTGGATCATAGGCTCTTCTTACTTTTAACTTTTGAGGAGCAGCCACACTGATTTCCATGGCAGCTGCACCATCTCACATTCCCACCACAGGCGCACGAGGGTCCCACCGTCTTCGTTCACATCCTCACCAGCATGTGTTTTTTGTCTGTTTGTTTGTTTGTTTGTTTTTAGCAGTCATCCTAGTGGATGTGATCGGTTTTGCTTTGTTTTAAGTAAGGCATAATTTTCATACAACAAAATGCACAGATCTTGTTTCCCATGACAGGAGTTTTGTCAGATGAACTCTCATGAAATCCACCTCCCACCCAGGGACAGGACATTTCCGGTGCTCTGGGAAGCTCCCTCTCACCCTTCCCTGTCATCCCTCTCCACCCGGCACCGGGTTGCTGTGGCACCGGAAGAGCAGTGCCTGTTCCTGCCCTCGGTGCCGATGCACCCACAGTAAAGACAGGGAGGGTTTGCGTGGGCCCAAGCCTGCCTCCCCATGAGGCAGCCCGGCTGCTCCCCACACCCGGGGAGGAGGTGCCTGTGCCGCCAGGGGCAGGGAGAGGGCTGGGTTTGCAGGTGCCCGGCATCCAGCTCCAGCCTCTCCCGAGCCCGCTGTGTTTGCTTTTGGAGGGCCGAGCACAGGATGTGCCCGTCCTCTGCCTGATGACAGTGGAGTGATGTCAGGCCAGGTGCTTCCCGGAGGGAGGCAGGGCGTGCAGCCTGCTGCCTGGCAGGGGAGGGGACGGGCAAGGTTCCCAAAGAGAGAGCTGGGCCATGGGCTGGCCGTGCATCAGCGATGTTTACAACGCTTCCCGCCCTCACCAGTTTCGAACTTTGTGTCTCCATTCTGAGAGCCTATTTTCAACTCCCCTTTGCTGCCGAGGGGCAGTTTATCTTCGGAATAAACATTCAGATAGAATCGCGCACCCTCTAACCAGGGAGCAGAATGTGCTCGGCTTGGACAACTATTCAGTTTTTATGAGCAGTAGGTTCCTAAAAAGCTACTGTTCCCAAGGCCAGGCTGGTGCCACAGGAAGGCCTGAGCTCCATCTCCCCTCCCGTGGATTTACTCAGTAACACTGCAGGAGGCTGTGCCCCGACAGTGTCGGGTTCGTTCAGCCTTCAGCAAATCATTATTTCTGTCAGATGCTTGGGCTACAGAGTTGAGCAGGCTGGGAACCAGGGGCAGACGCGGATGACAGCATCACACATAAATACTCATATCTACCTAAGTGCTCATTCAGGCTGGGTGGTCGGGGGTCAGAGGAAGTCACACCTGAAGGGTGGATGGGATTTAGCCAATGAGAAGAGCTGAGGTGGTGAGTCTCAGGGGAGCTCAGATGCCGCCTCTGTGGGGATGTGTGAGAAGGGCCGTGCCCTAACGAGCACCCAGGGCGTGGGGTGGCCAGCTCCTGACTGAGGGGGTTAGTGGGAGCGGTGAAAAACCCCAGAACCAGAACTGCTTCTCAGGCCTCAGTGGCTCAGATTCCAGAGGCTTTGGTGTCTTCAGCAGAAAGAGACTGAAGTTTCTATTTCAGTTTTCTCAGTGAAAATCAGCATTTCTCACCCTGGCTTTGATGCTTTGGCTGAATTCTAGGCTCCTTTTCTCATAAGACATGGAGCAGGTTCAAGGCTGGTCGCCGTCTCTGTGTGGTGCCTGAGCTGCGTGGCATCTATGGGTTTAGCTGTGAGCTTTGTCCCCACTGGCTCATGAGCTCACAGGGCCACACCGCCCTCTCCACACCGTGCCCCACAGCATCTCCGTGCCAGTGCCTCCTGGCCTCCAGTGGTGGCTGTTGGCTGCCTCATGCCTTCCTCAGAGATCTGGTTTTTAAAGTAAAGTGAGGGTCAGTAAATGGAGGAGACAGAAGCAAAGAAAAATGGGTTGGACGCAGAAAACAAATTGGCTGTCAGAGCTCTCATCTGAATCTCAGGCATCCTTTCCTTTCTTTTAAAAAGATGTGACTGTGGTCAAACATACAGAACATAAAATGTCACTCATTTTTAAGTGCATAGTTCAGTGGTGCTAAGTCCATTCTCACTGTGCTGCAGCCAATCCCTAGAATTCTTCATCTTGGCCTGGAGCAGTGGCTCATGCCTGTAACCCCAGCACTATGGGAGGCTGAGACGGGAGGATCACCTGAGGTCGGGAGGTCGAGACCAGCCTGACCAACATGGTGAAGCCCTGTCTCTACTAAAAATACAAAAATTAGCCGGGCGTGGTGGCACATGCCTGTAATCTCAGCTACT
>NW_012103043.1:736741-739377 GCF_000951045.1 Mandrillus leucophaeus
GGAGTTTGAGACCAGCCTGGGCAACATAGTGAGACCTTGTGTCTGCTAAAAAAAAGAAAAAAATTTTAAAAACCAGGCATGGTGGCATGTGCCTGCAGTCTTAGCTGCTCAGGGAGCTGAGACAGGAGGATCCCTTGAGGCCATTTCGAGGCTGCAGTGAGCTGTGATTGCTCCACTGCACTCCAGCCTGGGTGACAGAACAAGAACTTTCTCAAAAAAAAAAAAAAAAAAAGAGGCAGCCGAGTGTGGTGGTTCCCAGCACTTTGGGAGGCTGATGCGGGTGGATCACTTGAGGTCAGGAGTTGGAGGGTCCCCTGGCCAACATGGTGAAACCCTGTCTCTTCTAAAAATACAAAAATTAGCCGGTTGTGGTGGCATATGCCTGTAATCCCAGCTACTCGAGGGCTGAGGCAGGAGAATCTGCTTGAACCCGGGAGGCTGAGGTTGCAGTGAGCCGAGATCGCACCACTGTGCTCCAGCCTGGGCAACAGAGACTCTGTCTCAAAAAAAATAAAAAAGCTCAGCTGCCAGGAGCCAGCATTTTTCCTCTTCCCGTCATTCCCTTTCTGCAGCCAACTCCTGCCCCTCCTCATGTGCATTGCAGGGGCTGTCACAGCCCTGTGGCTTCCGTGGGGCGGGGGCACAGCGGTGACTGCTGCCCAGGGTAGAGCCTGTGCAGGGGCTTGTTCCCCGTGACCTGCCTGCTCCTGAGTAAGTCACTGACTCCCCTGCAGCTCTCAGCAAGCCAAGGGACAGGGCTGCTTGCTCGGCAGATCGGTGCGGGGAGGAGCAACCACCAGCCTAGCCTAGAGCTCTAGTGCTGTGGGAAGGGGCAGTCTGCGGCGGAAGGGCCCAGGGACTTGGCCTGTTAAGGGCCATGCCAGGCTGTTTCCTTCATATCTCACCTGCGGCACCACCACACCTGCCGCTGGTGGAGCCCCTCCCCGCTCGCACCCCCACTTCTGCTCCTTAGCAGGTCTTAGTTCATATTTTGCATCACGGTGGGCTGTGTGCTTTTCCACAAAACAAGAGGGAGAAAGGCAGTAAGACAGTGGCTTTTGGTTTGTTTTGATTTGTAGTAGCAAAGTCTTTCTTTAAATAAAATCTTCCCTGGTAATGGTGTTATGGAAGAAATAAGCAAAGCATCTCTAGTTGAGGCAGCCAGGGTGCCTCCCGTGCTGGGGCACCTCCACCCCCAAAGCCCATATGGCCAGAGGCCCCTCCACTGACCCAGGAGTTTGTAAACCCTCGCCTTGGTGTTCACCAGGAAGCTCACACGGGCAGCAACAAACCTCACCCCCCGTGCCTACATTGAGGCTGCCCTTGAGGTGAGCTCACGCATACAGAAGTCCAAATTTAGACCATACGTTGTGGGTGATACCGCCTGAGGTATGAAGATAGGATTTGTCTGATAGGCAGATGTAAAGGTTGGAAATTACCTGCATGCTAAAAAAGCAAACAAGAGATTCCAGGTTCCCATGGTGGAGGGAAGCAGAGAATCAATTCCCTAGTATCCAGCACAATGAGAACTAGTAAGACAAACCTCCCAGAAGCTCACCGCAGCAACCAACTCGAAGACAGGAACAACCACAGGTCTCAAACTTCAGGGGCCCGTGGTTGGGGAGAAACAGAAGATTCGGGTGCAGCAGGACAGGGCTCCCAACACAGGGGCGAGGATGATGTGAGGTTGGGGTCTTAGGGGCTCCAGCTCTCCCCTGCTAATTCGCAGCCCTGGGAAAGGATGGGAAGGAGCCGCAGCCCACCAGCACTATGGGTCTTGGTCCTCCGTGGCTGGCGAGCCCTGGGGCACTGTGCTGAGGGCACAGCGGGCCTACACTTGTGGCCAAGCAGCGGCCCCTGGGTGCTCCTCTCTGCTGCCGTCACTGCCTTCTGCCTGGCTTTGTGTCCTCTCCCATCCCCTGCTGGGATCGATCCTACACAGGCCCCTCCCGTGACCCACTCCCCTTTAACCCATGTCTGCTACTGACCCCGCAGCTTAGCCAGGGGTCTCACCCTTCCTGCTGGTCCCTCTGCCTCCCGTTCCCTCCTCAGCCCACCCTGGTTTCCCAGGCCTGTGACCGGCTGCAGTCTCAGCAAGGCTCACGTTCAGGATTAAGCTGAGGACCTGCACTCAGAGCTGGGAATTTAAAAATCATCTTTATGAAGTTGATCAGACCAAAAAAAAAAGACAAAGAGCTTGCTTGCATCACAAACATCTGAGTGTCCACCATCCCTCTTCAGAAATGAGATCTGACAATGCACTCCACATCCCAGAGGCCCCCGAGGTGACAGTGGCAGTCCTGAATCTGGTGTTAACATTCTTTGCGTGGGTTTGTACTTCCAATGCCTAGGCTTATTCCTCCAAGTGATACAGACCACACTCTGCAGTGGCACACGAGGTACAGAGACCTATGACCTTTATGCATAGATAGATGTAGCTATCTCTCCATCTATCTCCCTGCCCATGTATGTATGCGTTTCTGTATCCATTCATATATGTAGGTATGTGTCTATTCAGGTACATATACACCTGTCTATCCATCTAGCCATATATGTATGTGTCTAGCCATCCATCCATGTACATATGTACCTATCTACCCACCTATCTATTTATGTATGTATGTACCTATCCATCC
>NW_012103043.1:739893-741893 GCF_000951045.1 Mandrillus leucophaeus
CCTGTCTATTCATGTATGTATGTATGTACCTATCTATCCCCCTGTCTATTCATATGTGTATGTACCTATCTATCCACCTATCTATTCATATATGTATGTACCTATCCATCCACCTGTCTATTCGTGTATGTATGTACCTATCCGTCTGTCATCCTCTTTATTCTGCAGCTCCTTTCCTCACCCACAGTGTGAGCCTGCCACGCTAACCGTGACATGTGTCACTCCAGTTCATTCATGTATGGTTGCAGGGTTGCTGGGGCACACAGAGTACCAGGGGAATGCCAGTCCTGGCTGGGCCACAGTGTCCATCCTACTGATGGAGTGTCAGGGGGTGGGGGTGGGGCTCCAGGTTTCTGCTAGTCTAGCACGGCTACTAAACACTCTCATGCAGGCGCAAGGGGTTCCAGGGCAGGTACTGAGACACATGCTGGCCAGGTCCCATGGCATGGCTGTCCTTGGCCTCCTGACACTGCCACAGCTCTGGCTGAGGCTGCTCTGCATCGCCCCCCACCACAGGCATGGGAGCCACCTTTCCGCGTTTCTGTGGTCCATTCTGTTTCCGGTTTGTGAATTGCCAGTTCCTATTTTCTCCCTTTTCAGTGGGTTCTTGGCCTTTTCTTAATTAAGTTATTAGATTCTTTGAATCTTATGGATTCTAATGCTTAGTTGTTTCTATCCTCTGCAAGATTTTCTCCCAGCCTGTGGCCTAAAGTCTTTTCACTACTTTATTGTGTCTTTTAATATGTAGAACATTTACAGTGGAATGTAGACTAATCTAGCAATCTGCTCTGTGCGTTCAGTGTTTTAATCAAGAAGTTATACTTCATACCAAAGTCCTAAAGCCTTCTGTATTTTCTTCTGAAAGTTGTAAGGTTTTATCGTGAGGTCTTTGGAGTAAGGTGTGACATAGAGATTCAGTTCTATTTTCTTTTTCCACATGGACACGAATCGAGTCCCTTTTCCCTCCTACAGACTGTAATGCCATGTGGCCATCTGTTACGTGGCCATAGTTTCTTAGGTCTGGTCCTACACTCTTCTCCGTCCTGGGACTGCTTATCTGTCCTGAGCCTGCACAGCCTTTGGGTATTTCAACTTTGTGACCCATCTTTATCCCCCACGTTGCCCTTCAGAACACATCTGACTGTTCTCGGCTCTTGGCTTTCCCATCACATGTTTTAGAATCAGCCTGAGACGCTCCACAGAAAACCTTACTGAGGCTGATAGCAGTTTCTTTTTTTCTTTTTTTTTTTTTTTTCTGAAACAGAGTTTCACTCTGTCACCCAGGTTAGAGTACAGTGGTGTAATCCTGGCTCATTGCAACCTCTGCCTCTCAGATTCAAGCAATTCTCCTGCCTTAGCCTCCCAAGTAGCTGGGATTACAGGCATGTGCCACTGTGCCCGGCTCATTTTTTTGTATTTTTAGTAGAGATGGGGTTTCATCATATTGGCCAGGCTGCTCTTGAACTCCTGACCTCAGGTGATCCACCTGCCTCGGCCTCCCAAAGTGCTGGGATTACAGGCGTGAGCCAGACGGCAGTTACTGTCAATTTAGAGAGTAATTGGTGCATGATTGACATGATTATAATACTGAGTCTTGCTATTTTTTAATTATATTAGAGTCTTTATGTTTTCAATAAAATTGTATTTTATTGATAAAGCCTTTACATACCATCTTTTAGATATATCCTTAAGTACCTTTAAAATGTGCTACTATGGTAGGCTGGGTATAGTGGCTTACACCTGTAATCCCAACACTTTGAGAGACCAAGACTGGAGAATTACTTGAAGAAGAGTTCAAGACTACCCTGGGCAACAAACACAGTCTACAAAAAAAATTTTTTTAATTGTTAAATGTGGGGCCGGGCACAGTGGCTCATGCCTGTAATCCCAGCACTTTGGAAGGCTGAGGTGGGCAGATCACCTGAGGTCAGGAGTTCAAGACCAGCCTGGCCAACATGGTGAAACCCTGTCTCTACTAAAAATACACAAATGACTCGGGC
>NW_012103043.1:741943-744573 GCF_000951045.1 Mandrillus leucophaeus
CATCTCAAATTAAAAAAAAAAAAAGAAAGCAACCAGCATATCTCAGGGCTGCTCTGACCATGGGGCAGCCATTCTTTATTCCTTCACTTTCTTAATAAACTTGCTTTCACTTTACTCTGTGGACTCACCCCTAATTCTTTCTTCCTCAAGATCCAAGAACCCTCTCTTGGGGTCTGAACTGAGACCACTTTCCAGTAACAGGGACAGCAGGGCAATGACCAGAGGCCAAATGAGACAGTCAGTAGTGTGTGGAGGCAGCGGCAGGTGCCCAGGGGCATCCCCGGCCCACCCCCAGAGCCTGGCCTAACATCCAGGCCTCACAGGCTTCAGGCCAGGACCCCACCAGCAACCTCCCACCCCCAAGCACCCCAGGTGTGTATGGGTGGGTGGGGCCTCCCGTCAGCACACACGGGGGCCTGTCACACCCCTGCTGCACACAGCCTCTGCACCCTGGACTGCATGCTGAAGCCTGGGCATCAGAGCCATGGGCTGGCCTTGGCAGGATGAGTCTCCCAGCGACGGTGTGGTCACTTCTCCTGTCTTCCCCTGGCTCTGATGACACTGTGAAGCAGCAAACCAGGCTCCTGAAGGGACCTCTAAAGATACGGTGTGTGCAGGGACCCCGCCTGGGGTAAGAGCAGCTGGAGCTCTGGCCGTGATCATCTCAGGCTGCCCAGGTAAAGGTGTTTCCCCAACAGCCCTGGCCACGGCCAGCCTTCTTCCCTGCCCACCAGTCTCATGGCCCTCCAGCCTTCCCTCCTGCCACCTGGGCCAGGGCCAAGAGTCTTGGAGGGAGGTTCTCATTGCTACCAGGTGACCCCTGCTCCTGTCTCTGGCATGGAGGAAAGTCACCCTTGCTATCAATTTAACACAGATTATAGATCATGCTTGTTCCCATTCCCACCACCTGGACATCCTCCTCTCCTGGACCCTATGGCCTGTGTGGGGGGTGCATCTGCAGGAATAGACCTTGCCTCCCTGGAGTACTCCTTGGCTTACAGCCCCATCCTCCCTGGGGTCTGCTACCCTACTGATCTGAGCGTGCACACTGCTGACCTCCTGACCCACTGTTTAGGAAGATCGTTCCTCTCTAAGCCTCCTGTTTCCCTGCAAATACTCTAGAGCAGGGGTCCCCAACCCCTGGGGTCACAGGAATGGGCCACACTGGCAGGTGAGAGGCAGGCAAGCAAATGAAGCTTCATCTGTATCTACACCGCTCCTCATTGCTCGAATTACCCCCTGAGCTCTGCCTCCCATCACATCAGCAGTGACATTATATTCTCATAGGAGCGCAAACCCTACTGTGAACTGTGCATGTGGGGGATCCAGGCTGTGTGCGCATGAGAATCTAATGCCTGCTGATCTGTCACTGTCTCCCATTGCCCCCAGATGGGACCATCTAGTTGCAGGAAAACAAGCCCAGGCTCCCACTGAGTCTACATTATGGTGAATTGTAGAGTTATTTCATTATATATTACAACATAATAATAATATTATAATGATAATATAATAATAATACAAGTAAAGTGCACAATAAATATAATGCACTTGAATCGTCACAAAACCACCACTCCACCCTTGGTCTGTGGAAAAACTATGTTCCCCAAAACCAGTCCCTGGTGCCAAAATGCTGGGGACCGCTGCTCTAAGGCATAGCAGTCTTTAACCTTTTGGGGCACCATGGAGCCTTACATAGCCTGATGAGCTCCATGGACCCCTTAGAACTGCTGACGCGTGTCGCTTACATTCAGAGATGGAGGAAATGCTAAACTTCAGTGAAAATAAAGATGCATTTTCTCCCATCCAAGCTCCTGAATGCCCTGAATGTCAACCATGGGGACCTTGGGGAAGCTGGACAGGGATGTACGTACAGATTGACAGTTCAGAGTTGCCACCAGGGAGAAGCATTTGCAAAGCACAGGTTCTGCAAACGGGGTCTACCTCCTCCATCCCCCAAGCCTGTCTTCTGCTTCACTTTGCCAAGACTCTGCCTTGCCCCAGTGTTGGAGCAGGATGCCAGATGGCAAGATGGGTTTATGGGCTGGGTCTTCTCTTTGGTCAGGAGAGAGCCCATGGCAGCTGTAGGAACTTTGACGGGCAAGGGGCAGGGCGAAGTGAACCTGTAGCATGAAAGTATGTGAACGCTATGTCATGGAGGGCACCCGAGGCCATGTCCAGGCCAGCTTCACCCTGTCTCTGGGAGAAGGGAGCCTGGTCAGAGCTGAGGAGGCTCCAGGGCACCAGGCCTTGTCCCTCTTGGGCCTGGGCATGATGCTCCCCAACGGTATGCGCCAGTCTTGGGACCACTGCTGCCGACTGTGTGTCTTCCTCCAGGGTGCAGAATCCCTTGCCAAGCTAGGTGTGCCGATGCCAGCCCCTAGACCTCGAGGCTCCCTTCCTGATGGAGTACTGCCATTTGGAAAGGGTAACTTTGGTGGTCACTTTAAAAAATCATGGTAAAATATACATAACATAAAATTTACCATTCTTTCTAACCATTTTAAAGTGTACAGTTCTGTAGTATGAAGAACATTAACATCATTGCACAACCAGCCCCACTGCCCATTTCCAGAAGGTCTTCATCTTCCTAAACTGTAATTTCGTGCCCATTAAACTCCCCATGTCTTCTT
>NW_012103043.1:744623-747757 GCF_000951045.1 Mandrillus leucophaeus
CACCAGGTCACTGTGATGCCTCCCAGTTACCACCCAAGTGGTCCAGCAGACACCGCAGAGACCACAGCCCGGCCACCAGAGCACCGCAGGGGACCGCCACCTATCAGGGCTTTAAAAATACTGCGTTCCTTTCTCTGTTTCCTTCCACTCTACTTTCACTCTTTTTGAAAGTGAGGTTGGCCTTTTTACCCAAAAACTCTCATAAAGTCCTCCCACATGCTGTCGTTGGCCATTGTCATTTAGCAGGAGGGAGTGTGTCCAGCCCGGGAAGTGAGCGACGGCAGCTCTGTCAGTATTTGCCTAAACACACCTTCTTGTTGCCGATGCCTGCTCTCTTCTCTTACTTACTCCGCGTGCCAAGGGAGTAAGGAAGTACGGCGGGCAGGCGGTGTCAGTAACCTCTCTGCCCCCGTTGAAGCTGCCTCCCCGTCCTTGTGTGTGTTCACAGGCAGCGTTGGCAGTACCATCATGACAACCAGTACCACGTCCTGGACAATCGGCTCACGGCTGTGGGGATGCACCTGGGTTTGGGAACTGGTGTCTTGGATGTGGGACACTTCCCAGCTCACAACAAGAGCTTCCTTGGAAAGGGAGTCATTCCCAGGCCGTCAGATGGCCACCTCAGAGACAGTAGTCTGTGGGATGAATACTTTTGTCAATTTTGTCTGCATTCCTGAAGGAATAGGACATCATTTTGAAGAACCTGGGAGTATCATTTTACCTAAAGGTGGGAAAAGAGGAAGGAATTGTGTTGTTATTTTACATACCGTTCAGAGCATTGAAATGAATAGGGTCATCAGTCACTGTGGTTTGATTTTATTCTGGTAAAAACACATATTATAAAATTTGCCATCTTGATTATTTTTTTTGAGACAGAGTCTCACTCTGTCACTCAGGCTGGAGTGCAGGGGCATGATCTTGGCTCACTGCAACCTCCGCCTCCCAGGTTCAAGTGATTCTCCTGCCTCAGCCTCGCAAGTAGCTGAGATTACAGACATGTGCCACTATGCCCAGCTAATTTCATTATTTCTTACTTTTTGTAGAGACAGGGTCTCACTATGTTGCCCAGCGTGGTCTTGAACTCCTGACCTCAAGGGATCCTTCCACCTCAGCCTCCTAAAGTGTTGGGATTGCAGACATGAGCCACCACTCCCAGCCTTTCACTCATTTTTAGATTGGATTATTTGATCTTGTTGTTGAGTTTTAAGAGTTTGTTGTTGTTGTTGTTTTGAGATGGAGTCTTGCTCTGTAGCCCATGAAGGAAATAATGTATGCAGTGGTCCATTTCCAAGACAAAGTGACTTGAGTCGGCTCAGGTCAGCAAACTACCGGAGAAACAGGATATACCAGGCTCCTGCTTGGATAGCCAATGCCTGCTTGTCGGCCTTCCCCTTCCCCCTCTTCTTGCCACGCCCTCACTTAGTTGCCTTCACCTGCACCAAAGAAATTCAGTCTAAGATGAAAGCTTACTAGGCTTCAAAATAGCTCACTTTGTCTGTTCTTATCAGCCTGCCCAGGTACTTAGGTCATAAGTCAAAAACTTGAAGAACCCCTGAGCTAACTAGGATTGCAATGCATTGCGGGCTGCAACAAAATGCAGCAAGATAACCCTAAAAAAAAAAAAAAAAAAACCAGCTATAGCCCCTACCTAACAATCAGAACAATCAATAGGTGATGTCCAGAAAGGTTGTAACCCCATAGTAATCAGTGTATGAGGAACTGGGGGAGGGACCTGTGCACTAGGGGATAAATTGCTTGTTGAAACTGTGCTGGGTGTGCCTGTCTGTCAGAAACCCGCTCTTGCAAGACTGTCAATTAAAAGTCTCACTTTGGCTGATCTCTGGGTCTCTAAGTCCATTCTTTGGGTTTGGATGAGTGAGTTTGTTTCTCACACCCAGGTTGGAGTGCAAGGGCGCGATCTCAGCTCACTGCAACCTCTGCCTCCCAGGGTCAAGCGATTCTCCTTCCTCAGCCTCCCTGGTAGCTGGGATTACAGGCACGCACCACCATGCTCAGCTAATTTTTGTATTTTTGGTAGAGATGCGTTTTCGCCATGTTTTGCCAGGCTGTTCTTGAACTCCTGACCTCAGGTGATCCACCCTCTTCGGCCTCCCAAAGTGCTGCGGTTACAGGCGTGAGCCACCATGACCGGCAAGAGTTCTTTATATATTCTGGCTATTAATCCTCGTTAGATATAGGACTTGCCAATACTTTTTCTCATTCTGTCAGTTGCTATTACTCTGTTGACTGAGTCCTCTGATGAGCAGAAGTGTTAAGGTTTGATGTAGTCCCTGCGGTCTGGGTTTTGTTAAATACATGCTGGCCAGGGGAGGGAGGGGATCAAAACCCTGCAGGAGGTTCTGTTACTTCTGGTGATGCATTGCTGAGCTGGGGCGTTCTGTGATCACATTTAACTGGCTTTCCTCGATTTCTTTCCAGCCTGAAACTCAAGTGTGGAGTTTATGAAAGTTCTTCATGCAGAAGTGAGTATTGTCCCCGAGGTTGCCAAAGCCGATGCCGTCACCTGAAGGAAAGGGAGCATATCGTAGGAACGCTGGTTCCTGGATGTCTTTCTCTGGGGCCTATGTCATGGGGGACAGAGTCAGGTTTTACTGTTGATTCTAAAAGAGAAAACCCCCTTTGAGAGGTAAGCATTGTTGGTTTCCTAAAAGTAAGAAAAGTTTCTACTTGTCAGAGAGACTGTCTCCTGCAGTTGCCCGGACGCCCTTTCCACAGCCCACGAAGGGCACGTGGGAACCCTGCTCCTTTCCAGGTCCTGAGCCAGTAGCTCCCGGCTGTGCCAGGGTCAGCGCAGAGCAGCATTTCCCACCCCCACACACACCTTGACAGGCCAGGTAACAAGAGAGGCCTTTCTAGAAAGTCCCTGGAAAAAGGCTCTTTCCTCCCAAACCGGCAGATTATGCTTTGTACGTCTGTTGTGACAAGAACCTTTTCTTGTTTTCTTTCTCAAAATGACAAATTGATGACAGGGCAGATAAATCGTATTTTCTTTCTTCTTTTTTTTTTTTCCTGAGACGGAGTCTTGCTCTGTCGCCCAGGCTGGAGTGCAGTGGCCAGATCTCAGCTCATTGCAAGCTCCGCCTCCCAGGTTTACGCCATTCTCCTGCCTCAGC
>NW_012103043.1:747807-748375 GCF_000951045.1 Mandrillus leucophaeus
AAAAATCATGGTAAAATATACATAACATAAAATTTACCATTCTTTCTAACCATTTTAAAGTGTACAGTTCTGTAGTATGAAGAACATTAACATCATTGCACAACCAGCCCCACTGCCCATTTCCAGAAGGTCTTCATCTTCCTAAACTGTAATTTCGTGCCCATTAAACTCCCCATGTCTTCTTCTCCCAGCCCCCGGCAACCACGATTTTACTTTCTGTCTCTGGGAATTTGATGACTCACATAATTGGAGTCGTGCAATTTTTGTGTCCCGTTGGTTTTACTCAGCAGAATGTCATTTCATCCACGTTGTGGCCTCTGTCAGAAGTTCCTTCCTGTCCAAGGCTGAGTGATGCTCCGTGGCAGGTTTACACCACATTTTGTTTTCCTGCCCATCCGTGGAGAGGCACTGGGTGGGTCCCTCCTTTTGGCTTTGGGAATGATGCTGCTGTGAATGAGGCAGTTAGAAGGGGGCTTTTGGCCGGGCGCGGTGGCTCAAGCCTGTAATCCCAGCACTTTGGGAGGCCGAGACGGGCGGATCACGAGGTCAGAACATCGAGACCATCCTG
>NW_012103043.1:748425-753924 GCF_000951045.1 Mandrillus leucophaeus
AGACAGGGTTTCACTTCCAGTCACCCAGGCTGGGGTGCAGGGTTTCAATCCTAGCTCACTGCACCTTCGAACTCCTAGGCTCAGCTGATCCTCCTGCCTCAGCCTCCCAAAGTGCTGGGATGACAAGTGTGAGCCATTGTTCCCAGCTAAATAGTGCTTTTTCTTCTCCCTAACACTGAAATATAGAAAGTATGAAAAAGCCACTCATGGTCAAGCGGCATGTCCCTGCAGAGCTGTCAGCCACATTGCCTCCCAGAATCCAGGTTGGAGACTTCTGATGCTGTCTGTTCCACGTGACCCCACAGCCTCCTGAACCGACTGATGGCACCAAATACTTATCCTCATTCCAGATGGCACCTTGTGGTATGTAGGAAAGTGACCTCTGGGCTGTGAGGTGTGTGGCAATGTCCCTGTGGCCCATCCCTAGACCGTGGAGTGGGTGATGTGAACCACGGCACCCTCCAGGACATCACAGGGTCCCAGCACTATTGTGTACGCTGTGACTCTGTCACTCAACTACTTTGAGTCTTCAAAGACATTGAACTGCCATTGTTCAAATACTTATTTGCCTTTGGTTCCCACTCCTTCCTCCCTGTGATGGGAAGAAAGTTGGGGAATGTGCACCCAGAGAATGTCGGGGCTGGATCAAGCCCCTTTTCAGTCACTGTCATTCATAGTTGAGATGTGAACTCTGCAAAGGCAGTGAGTCCAGAACATTCTTGTTTCCGGTGCATATCCACTGTGACCAGGAAGCTGCACCTAGGTCTCTGACTCCAGCCACCCATACCTCCTCTCCCTATACCCAGAGTCCTGGATGAAAGCATGAGTCCAGGATGCTGGGAAGAGGGCAGACAATGACAGCTCCCAGGCACTGTGGACCAGGCAGGCTCTGTGCTGGGCATTCCTGGCAGACGATGCTGTAGTTAGTTCATCCTCTCAAGGACACGTGCGATGAGGATATCATTACCTTAGAGATGGAGGATCTGAGCCCTCCATCAGATAAGCAGCAACCCCGCTGCAGAGAACTGAAAATGAAGCTAAGCTTGTTGACTTTTTCCCCCATCAGCTGCCTCCCACTTCCTCCACCTGCTCTGTCTCTGCAGAAAACATCAAGAACGCAAATCCACACAGCCCTTTGGCCAGCTCATTTGCACACACACTCACCTCGGGGATCTCTGGGGGTGTCTTGGATGCAGACCTCCACCCCTCACACCCTCACACCTGTCCGTCCAAGGGTCAGGCCACGCTGGAGTGCCTGGGCTGGCCTGATGGAGATGCTGTGCCAGCTGGGTCATGGCGGAAAAACAGCCAGGAATCACCCAATGTCTATTCCTTCCTTCCTTTCCATTTTCTTTTACAACAGCAAAACGATGCCAAGATTTTTCTGTGCTTCCCCTGTTATCGGCTGATTTATGGCCTCCCTCCCTAAGTCCCTATGTTGAAGTCCTAACAACCCATCCCAACCCCATATGACTGTATTTGGATAGAAGGTTTCTTTTTTTTCTTTCTTCCTTTTTCTTTCTTTCTTCCTTTCTTTTCTTCTCTCTTTTCTTTTCTTTTCTTTCTTTCTCTTTCTTCTTCTTCTTTTTTTTTTTTTTTGAGACACAGTCTTGCTCTGTTGACTAGGCTGGAGTGCAGGGTGCGATCTCAGTTCACTGCAACCCCTGCCACCTGGATTCAAGAAATTCTTGTGCCTCAGCCTCCTAAGTAGCTGGAACTACAGGTATGCACCACCATGCCTGGCTAATTTTTTGTATTTTTAGTAGAGACAGGATTTCACCATGTTAACCAGGCTGGTCTTGAACTCCTGACCTCAAGTGATCTAGCTGCCTTGGCCTCCCAAAGTGCTAGGATTACAGGCATGAATCACCGCACCTGGCTGAGAGAGGGTCTTTAAACAGGTAATTTATTCAAAATGAGTTCATGGGGGTGGGCCCTACTCTGGTCTGACTGGTGTCCTATAAGAAAAGGAGACCAGGGCCTAGCAAGGTGGCTCCCAACACTTTGGGAGGCCAAAGCAGGAGGATTGCTCCAGCCCAGAAGTTCGAGACCAGCCTGGGCAACTGGTGAGACCCCCCCATCTCTACAAAAAATTTTAAAAATTAGCCAGGCTTGGTGAGGTGCACCCGTAGCCCCAGCTACTTGGGAGCCTGGGAGGGTGAGGCAAGAGGATCGCTTGAGCACTGGGAATGTGGGGCTTCGGTGAGCCATGATTGTGCCACTGCACTCCCATCTGGGCAACAGAGCAAGATCCTGTCTCTAAAACTAAATAAAGAAAGAAAAAGGAGAGATTAGGACACAGGTATGCCCAGAGGGACAGCCCTCTGAGGGCATGGTGAGAAGAACGCCATCGACAAGCCCAGGAGAGGGTCCCTGGAAGACATAACCCTGCCCACGCCTTGATCCCAGACTTCCAGCCCCCAGAATATGAGACAATAAAGGTCTGCGGTGAGGCCACCAGCCAGTGGCACTTTGTAATGGCAGCCCCGGGAGGCCAAAACAGCTGCCTGTTCCCCACTTCCCTCTCCCAGCAGAAGCGCAGGGGCTGCTCCTGAGCCCCAGCTGCAGTCTGTCACTGTCAGCGCTAATGCGAAGCTCCCCTAAGGCTGACTTGACAGTATTGGCGAGTGGGCGTGACCGAGCAGCCTGCATCCGGTGCTGGTGAATGGGTACTTAGGTTCCTTATTGAAATGCTACTTGTAGCCCGCTGCTTCCCGGAGCTCTTGGCAACAGCCCAACTTTATGTTCCAAATAGGAAAAGGCTGCTTGATTTAAAGACTCGGACTTCATTAGGCGTTACCTTGATTTATGGAAAAATAATACTAAATGGTTGCATAACAATGGCCCACTGCTCACCTACGTGTGGCCTGGGGCTAATAAAACCGGCACGTTCGGCTCTCCCGCGATGACATCAGCTTGTACCAACCCTTGTCTTCCACATGGGAAACGTGTTATGTGGTTCCAATTGTACCTTCACTTGGTGAAGGGTTGTGTTAAGTGATTCCAAAAATTGTGTATATTTTCTCAAGGGAAGTTATTGTATATTATTTTAGCCGGGAACATCTCTTGCACACAATTACCAATCAGAAGTGAAGTGAAAATCAGGATTTGTCCCCCAGCCCACCTGGCGGATCTGACGCCGCCCCAGGCGCAGCCCGTGCGGGCCGGCGCTCTTCTTTCGGGCCAGGCACAAGGAGCCTTTGAGAGGCTGCAGGAGGAAGCCCGGCTTGAGGCCGTTCCTGTTTTGTCTCGCTGGAATTCAAAGATATTTGTTAATCCTTTCCCCCCACTTGAGTTGAGAAGTCCTGGAACGATGTTTCACAAGCTGTGCCCTGTAGAGCTCCTGGGGAAACTTGCTCAAAAGAATGACTTCTCCAGGAGGGAACTAATATTTGCTTATTTTCCCCCCACCTAACTTCCCAAGGGAAGGCTAATCTGTAGAAACACAGAAACTTTGGAGGCCAATAAAATTGCAAGCAAGAGAAGGGAGATTGTTTCATTGTTGCTACCATGAAGGAGAGTTTGTTTTTACTGGATTTCTTTTTCCCTTCAGGAAGGCTCTGGGTAAGAGTCCTGATAGATTATTCCTGCACCCCTGGTTCTGGCTTTCCCCCCATTGTTTCAATTGCCCTGTTAATCACTACGATCTCAGTCAAGGTCAGTGCTGCTGTTTCATGTACTCGTGCCCCGCCTGCCCTCCTCTGCCGCGGATTCCCATGGGGATGTGTGTGGCCCTATGACCACCCTTCCGTGTCACCAATCACACGGAGTAGCCCCGAGGCCAGAGTGGGGTGTCGGCAGGGAGGCGGCACTTGGCATTTCCCAGCCTCTTCTTGGATGCCTGGGGTCCTCTTTGCGGGGTTTGGTGAGGTTCTGCTGGGGTGAGAGCGCTCGGCAGCCCCAACTGTGTCTGCTCACAGGCGAAGCATTTATGAGGCAGCTGGATCCCATAACAGAAACAGGGAAACCAGAGGCAGAAATGACATTACCGAGTGTCTTAGGGCACGGCCCTTGGGCGTGCTAAGTCAGGGTTGGGATAGCAAAGTATCATATAGGGAACTGAAATGCTTTTCAGTGCACAATGGCAGTGAACTGGATGGGAATCTTCCGGCCGGGAGAAGTCCAGACAGGGGGAAAAAAGTGTAGACAAGGAAAAGGAGTGAAAGACTGGACCTGGAGGGTGGGGCCTCATTCCCAGGAGAGTGGGCCCTGCCCCAGCAGCTTCCAGATGGAGCCTTCAGGGACCTGGAGAGGGCAGGACCAGCCCCTCCACCCTCCCTGCGCTTCACCCTCAAGTTCACCTTCAGGGCTGTCTTCTTGCTTACTAAGGCCTGGGAGAGTTTAATTCCAAAGCAGAGGATGATGACTGGAGAAACGGATGCCTGGTTGAGGGTTCAGCATCGGAATCCCTCCGTAACCTCCCAGAAGCAGAAGGGGTGGTGTCCAAGGGTTCCCAGGCCCCTCCAATGATGAGGAGCCCAGACCCTACAACATGCCTTTGCCCCCTCCACACCTTTCCTGCTGACAGCCCCACCCCACGCTCCTCCCCATCTCACCCTCGTGTGTGTGTGTGTGTGTGTGTGTGTGTGTGTGTGTGTGCGCGCGCGCCCCCCCACCCCCAGACCTCCCGAGACAGCTCTGGCAACCCCATCTGCCAGGGGTCAAGTGAAATTCCTCTGGAATTAGCATTTTTCACATGGAAACGTTCCTTTCTTTTCAGTAGTTATGGTCATCAGCGAGCCCTCTTAAAAGGGATCAGGTGTCCTGCTTTTGTTAAAATGACGTTGTCTCCTAACTCTCAGAGAAGAGAAAAACTGTCTGTCCCCAGCCGGCATGCTGGGGCACAGACCACTGAAGCCAGGGCTTTGGGCTCTTGGGGGTTCTGGAGGCTGGAGGGAGGGAGAAGGGGGAGCAGGACAGCGTGCTCTGTGTGCATAGTGCTCCAGGGACTCCGTGTCAGGAACGGCTGTGTGCCCACAGCAGGCTCCAGGGCCGTGCAGAGGAGAAAGGAGTCCCTGGGGCAGAGATGCAGGTCTGTCTCTCATCCTGAGCTCTTTCTGGTGCTGCAGGGAGACGGGTTTCTTATCTGAGATGTGGCAGACATTTAGAATTGTTGCTCAGAACTGTCTCATCTTAAACCTCTTAACCAGAAAGTACAGAACCATTGCTCCAGGGGAAATACAGGCCTGTGAGAGCTTCTGTTTGCAACATTTCATTCACTAATCCATACACTAATCCTTGTTGTGTGTCTGTTTCTGTTGAAATATACTTTAATATATATTATTGCTTCTTTAATGTTGTATTCACGACCAGCAACACCATAACTCTTGCCTGAACGCAGCTCATCTAACACATATTTAACACACATATTTTCCCTATACAGCTCATTGCAGCCTTTTTTTTTTTTTTTTTCTTGAGATGGAGTCTCACTTTGTTGCTAGACTGCAGTGCAGTGGCGAGTTCAAGCGGTTCTCCTGCCTCAGCCTCCCAAGTAGCTGA
>NW_012103043.1:758729-767116 GCF_000951045.1 Mandrillus leucophaeus
AGGCAGGAGAATGGCGTGAACCCGGGAGGCGGAGCTTGCAGTGAGCTGAGATCCGGCCACTGCACTCCAGCCTGGGCGACAGAGTAAGACTCTGTCTCAAAAAAAAAAAAAAAAAAAAAGAAGGGGGCTTTTAGAAGTGTGAAACCTGCCTCCGGGAATTTTAATTTCAGCTCCGACAAACGAGTGAAGTTAGTCCTTCTGTGCCTGGCTTATTTCACTTAACATAATGATCTCCAATTACATCCATGCTGTTGCAAATGACAGGATCTCACTCCATTTTCATGGCTTTGTAGCACTCCATGGTGTATCTGTACCACACTGGCTTCATTCATTCGTCTGTTGATGTTCGATACCTTATTATTGACTGTAGTCACCCTGCTGTGTAATAGATCTCTTTTCTTTTTTATTGATATTTCAGAGTTGTGCATATTTTGGGGCACATGATATTTTGATACATGTATATAACATATAATGTTCTAATCAGGGTCATTGGGATGTCCATCTCCTCAAACATTTGTTTTTTCTTTGTGTTGGGAACATTCCAATTCTAGTTATTTTGAAATATACAGGCCAGGCGCGGTGGCTCATGCCTGTAATTCCAGCACTTTGGGGGACTGAGGCAGGTGGATCACCTGAGATCAGGAGTTCGAGACCAGCCTGGCCAACATGGAAACCCCGTCTCTACAAAAATGCAAAAATTAGCTGGGCGCGGTGGCAGGTGCCTGTAATCCCAGCTACTCGGGAGGCTAAGGCAGGAGAATCTCTTAAACCTGTGAGACGGAGGTTGCAGTCAGCTGAGATCATGCCACTGCACCCCAGCCTGGGCGACAGAGCGAGACCCCATCTCAAAACAAAACAAAACAACCCCAGAAATATACAATACATTATTGTTAACTATAACTTTCCTACTCTACTTTCAAATACTAGAACTTATTCCTTCTACCTACCTATATATTTTTTTATCCCTTGTAATCTCTTTTCTTGTGGGAGGAGTGTACACCCTGATGGTGTGGGGGGGAAACCCGCCCCTTGTTGGAACCAGGATTGAATATCACTGCACGGCAGCTGAAAGTTCCCGCCCGGCAACGTCCACCCTTGGCTGTGAAGCAGAGAGCCCAGGGCTGCTGGTTTCCAGCAGTCCTGGCAGAGCACCTCTGAGGAAGCTGGTGAGGGGAGGAGAAGGTGCATTCTGTAGGGAGAAGCATCAGAGTGGGGGCCAGGGACTCTCCTGCGTCTCCTAATTGCCTGACTGTCATGTGGCCGATCAGCGCACTCCCAGCATTATACAGAGCAGTCATCCAAAGACAGGCAGCGCCTCACAGCCGTCGGCTGGAGAGGAGAATGGAGGCTGGAGGCCCCAGAGATTTGGGATAGGAGGAGAAAAGGAAACAGAGGTGCCCCTTCCTGTCTTATGGCAGGGAATCAGTAAAACCACTACTGGAGTTCACCGGCTTCTCTGAATCTTTGTAGAATCTGTCCCACCTCTCGCGCACCCGCGATCCTCTCCAGCTGCGGACACAGTGCCTGTTCAGCAGGGTGTGTGTGAGACTACGGACTCACAGAAGGGGGCTCTGGGGACCCCAGGTTCTCTCCCCTCGCTGAGGACAAGAGACGGGCCCCCACCCCATGTTAATGACGCGGGGCCTGCAGGGACCTTAAGTGGTATTAGCACCGCATGGAACAAGAGAGAAAATTCAGAACCTCCAGCTCGTGATGCGCAACGACCGAGAATGTGGCTGAGTGTGGCCCCCTTGCAAAGGCCTGGGCCCTTTTAACAGGCGCTGGCTGCCCTCTAGTGGAGAAACGAGGACCGGGGGCGGGCGAGCTTACTCAAGGACACTCACCGGGGAACAGCGGTTTGCAGACAGGTGTCGTGTGTAGCAACGCGCACCGTGTTTAGGTATATCTGTGTGTATGCGTGTTATGTGTCAGGTGCTGCGGGCATATGAAATGAATTACAACGTTGTTATGGGCTGGACTGTGTTCCCCCAAATTCACTTGTTGAAGTCCTAAGCCCTGCTCCCTTAGAATCTGGCTGTATTTGGAGACTGGGCCTGTAAAGACCCGAATGAATTAAAATGAGGTCATTAGTGTGGGCCCTAATCCCATATAACGGGCCTTCTTCTCCTTCTCCTTCTCCTTTTCTTTTCTATAACATCTAAAGTAAGATTTATTTGCATTAAGCTTTCAGAACATTTCCTGCAGCTCAGGTAAAAATAGGTAAGTATTCACAGAATATGTCTATGAACTCTAAGTCTAGAGTTCAGAAAGGTATTTCAACTAAAATACATTAGTCCTCACATCAAAATCACTTAGACATTACTGATGTATTTGGAAGCGTTTCCGTATAGATGTTTTAGACTGCTGGTACTGAATGCTTTAGAGGGTCAGGTAAACGCAGTTCTGATTTGTTCAGCAGTGCCTCATTTCCACTACATAAAATTTGGTCTCCAGTTCCACTACCAATGCCTGCTTTACATGAGGTCATACTGTGTTGGTACCACGTAAGGCGATTATATTACGAAAGACCTCTAGACCACCTTGTTTAAATGTAACAGCGGGTTTCAGTAATTCCAGGAGCAAGGGAATTGTCTCCAACAATTCTCAGGTTGATAAATTTGATTTTCCAAGTATTCTCCACAAAAGGGCAGCAGGTGAGCCCAAAAAATTGTTCAAAAATGCCCAAGCAAGTGCTCCTTTGATGGATAATCTTAGCAGTTCCAACCATCACCAGCCCATGAAGAGAAGCAGCACATTTCAGTCCACATGAATCTAGGTTGGGCTGAGAAAAAGAAATTGTTTTACTAGTGACAGCAAACGGAGACTCATGATTTCTGTTCCATGGTAGTCCATCACTTTTTTTTTTTTTTTTCTTTGAGACGGAGTCTCTCTGTCGCCCAGGCTGGACTGCAGTGGTGCAATCTCCGCTCACTGCAAGCTCTGCCTCCCAGGTTCATGCCATTCTCCTGCCTCAGCTTCCCAAGTAGCTGGGACTACAGATGCCTGCCACCAAGCCTGGCTTTTTCTGTATTTTTAGTAGAGACAGGGTTTCACAGTGTTAGCCAGGATGGTCTTGATCTCCTGACCTCGTGATCCGCCCGCCTCGGCCTCCCAAAGTGCTGGGATTACAGGCATGAGCCACGGCGCCCGGCCTCTTTTTTTCTTTTTTTTGTTTTAGAAAGAGTCTCACTTGGTTGCCCAGGCTGGAGTGCAGTGGCGTGATCTCGGGGCACTGCAGCGTCTGCCTCCCAGGTTCAAGTGATTCTCCTGACTCAGCCTTCCGAGTAGCTGGGACTACAGGCATGTGCCACCATACCTGGCTAATTTTTGTATTTTTAACAGAGATGGGGTTTCACCATGTTAGCCAGGCTGGTCTCAAACTCCTGACCTCAAGTGATCCACCCACTTCAGCCTCCCAAAATGCTGGGATTACAGGTGAGCCACCATGCCCAGCCAGTCTATCATGTTTTGTTCTGACTTGTAATAGAACCTAAGCTGGACATCATGCTGTGGTTCCCATTCATCTTGAGGTGGTCCCAGGAAAGAATTGTGAGAATTCTTTTACTAGTGATGGCAAACAGAGACTCATGAAGTCCAAAGACCCGGTGACAGAATTCTCCCAGGCAATAAAAATCAACCTTTTCAGCTTTTTAATCTTTTGCCTGCTGTTCAAAGAGTTGGATGTCCTCTGTCTTTCTAACTGGCTCTGGTGTTTTGGCTCTGATTGCTTTTGTATGCTGAATAAGACTGTTTTTTAGTGACTGGAGGTATAACCACCCCCTGGTATTGCCAAGTACTTAAATTTGACTTTTTGGTGGGAGTTTTTACGCCTCAGAAGTTCTGCCCTTGGACTCTCCACTAACATTGCATGAACGGCGCTCCAAACCCTCAAATCAGCAAGTGCTGCCCATGACATGGATAATCCTGGAAGCTACGCCATTGTCACCACCACGACCTCTCGGGGGCCCGGCTGCCCAAGCCCGTGTCGTGGTTCCAAAACGGGAAAGGTTCCCTTGTGTTCCTTGCAGGGTGTGGGACGGGCGTGTGGTTCGCTTCTTCAGTGTCCTGTTTCTCCCACTGCTAGGGGAGCATACAGATGGGTAAGCCATGGGGCTCCAACCCCAAGGCAGTGTCTAGAGGTGAATGTTCACAGCTGAAGCCTCAGTAGGCATGTGCTACTGTTTGCTCTTTTAGTTTTGCTGTCTATAGGAAGCTTAGACCCTCTACTTGTTGCGTGGACAGAGGGCTTTGTGTATCTGGGTTCTTGCCTTGGTGTACCAGAAGACTCAGATCACACATGGGCTTGGAGAATGGGTGCAAGGTTTTATTGAGTGGAAGTAGCTCTCAGCAGATGGGGGAACCAGAAGGGAGATGGTTTTCCCCTGGAGTCGGGCCACTGGGTGGCCCAGGCACTCCTCCGACTCCCCCCGCCAAACTCCACGTCATTCTGTGGTCAGTGGCATGCTGCTGCCTGTCAGCACATTCCTCTTGCCATTCGGCCACTTGCGTGTCGTTCCGCCAGTGTGGTCCTCTCCACTTCCAGCCGCTCCTGCCTCTGCCTTGCTAGGGTCTGGGTTTTTATAGGTGCAGGATGGGATGTGGCAGCAAAGGTGGTCTTGGAAAATGTAACATTTGGTCAGGAAATCCTCACTTATGTTCGTGGGGGTGGAGGCTTAGGGACCACACCCTCCTCTACCGGGCACTTCCCTTCCCCTCTTCTGTATCATTTAAAGGGACCATGCTCCTCCCTTCTCAGCATTTCCGTATCAGTTCCAGAGCAGTGGATCTGCCATGGTGGCAGGGATTCCCCAGGATTCTGCCTAAGCAGGGTCTGAGACTATCTGGGTGCTAGGCCTCGAACCCCCTCCACTCCTGGGCTCCAGTGACCTGGGGTCAGCGTGAGGCTTGGGATGGGGTGGCTGCCTTCCATGGCACAGCTCTGCCCTTACATCGGTGGTCTTCGGGCTGCACCAGGCAATTGGTGACGGTGTTGCACAGGCCCATGAATCTCCTCATTGTCCAGTAGCCCAAGTAGGTTACGACAGCCCTCCATCTCTGGAGAGCTGAGTCCTGACATCTCGACTCCCGGGACAGAGGGAGAGGACAATGGCAATAACGTTGCCCCTACGGTCCACCAGGCCCGTGCCTTGGCAACACACACCAGAAGTCACGGCAGGTGTTCTTATAAGAAGAGATTAGGCCTGTAATCCCAGTGCTTTGGGAGGCCAAAGTGAGAGGATCGCTTGAGCCCAGGAGTTTGAGACTGTGTCCAGAATTGGTTCCTTCTGGTGGGTTCTTGGTCTCGCTGACTTGAAGAATGAAGCTGTACACCCTCCGGGGAGTGTTACAGTTCTTAAAGATGGCGTGTCTGGACTTTGCTCCTTCAGATGTTCAGATATGTCTAGAGTTTCTTCCTTCCAGTTGGTTCGTAGTCTCACTTGACTTGAGGAGCGAAGCTGCAGCCTTTCACAGTGAATGTTAACGGTAGTGCGAACCCAAAGGCTCATAAAGGTAGTGCAGACCCAAAGAGTGAACAGCAGTAAGATTTATTGTGAAGAGCAAAAGAACAAATCTTCCACACCCTGGAAGCGGACCCCAGCGGGTTGCCACTGCTGGCTCCGGAGTAGCCAGCTTTTTTATTCCCTTATTTGGCCCAACCCACATCCTGCTGATTGGTCCATTTTACAGAGTGCTGACTGGTCCATTTTTACAGAGTGCTGATTGGTGCATTTATAAACCTTTAGCTAGACACAGAGCACTGATTGGTGCATTTCCTAACCTTAAGCTAGACAGAAAAGTTCTCCAGGTCTCCACAGGATTAGCTAGACACAGAGTGCCCATTGGTGTGTTTACAAACCTTTAGGTAGACACAGCGCTGATTGGTGCATTTTTACAGAGTGCTGATTGGTGCATTTACAAACCTTTAGCTAGACACAGAGTGCTGATTGGTCCGTTTTTACAGAGTGCTGATTGGTGCATTTACAAACCTTTAGCTAGATACAGAGCACTGATTAGTGTGTTTACAATCCTTTAGCTAGACAGAAAAGTTCTCCAAGTCCCCACCCCACCGGGAAGTCCAGTTGGCTTTACCTCACAAGACTAGCTTGGACAACAAAGTGAGATCCCATTTCTAACAACAACAACAAAAAATAGACAGGTGTGGTGTTGTGTACCTGTAGTCACAGCTACTCAGAAGGCTGAGGTGGGAGGGTCACTTGAGCCCAGGCAATATAGCAAGACCCTGTCTCTACAAAAAATTCAAAAATTAGCCTGGGACTATGCCTGTCGTCCCAGCTACTTGGGAGGCCGAGGTGGGAGGATCACTTGAGCCTTGCAGTGAGCTATGATCATGCCACGGTGCTGCAGCCTGGGTAACAGAGCAAAACTCAGTCTGGAAGGAGAAGAAGAGATTAGGACCCAGACAGGCACAGAGGAAAAGGAAAGACCCAGTGAGAACGCAGGGAGAGAACGGCCATCAACAAGCCAAGGAGAGAGGCCTGAGAAGGACCAACCTTTCCAACCTCCAGGACTGTGAGGACTAGGTGTCTGTTGTTTAAGCCGCCCAACCAGTGGTTCATCACGGCAGCCCCGGCAGACGAATACACACACGGATTCTGTCCTTCAGGAGCCAGCATTTGTAGATAAATCACGACTGAATGGCAACGGTGAGCAAAACTCAGTAGCCCTTGCCAGCTTCCAAACGCCCAGCGCTTTCTGCATGCAGCCTCAGGCAGTGGCGCCGGGCACACAACCATTCCTAACTCAGGAAACCTAGGGGAAGAGGTTCCGCTGCAGGCCTGGGAGCCCAGCCTATCCCTAAGCCTAAAGACCTAAGCCCCGGGCTTCCCAGGGAAGGGGCACAGCCTTTTGAAAGCAAGAGGAACTTCTGACAAGGTGAGCAGGGTGAGGAAGGTATTGATTTTGATTTCCCCTGAATTCTCTATAAAAATAGAGGGGGCAACCAGAACCCAGGTAGTGAAACCAAAGCCCAGGATGGAATTTACAACCTAATGAGGGGAGGCCGCGGCCTCGGGGCAAATCTATGAGGTGTTGGTATCTGTGCTGGGGGAAGTGCTGGGGGAGGCTAGGGGGAGTGACAGAGGGGTGGAGAGGGGAAGATAACACCAAGCAGAGCTGAAGGAGGACGCAAGGAGAGGGAGGCGGCGGACTACCGAAGGAGCAGAGTAGCGCAACAGACGCTGGCAGGCCGCAGGGAGGGACACCCTCCTTTAAGTTTAAGGATGCAAATTTCAAGGTCAACTCGTAGGCAAAGGATTATAAGTGTATTATAAAAGAAAATAGGACGAATAATGTAAAATGGATGAAAACTATACCCCAATCATGTCCAAACTTTAAACAAGAAACTGATACAAGATACGTGACAACATACATACATTTCTCTGAACTTAAAACTTTTTAAAAATCCAAAATGAATGGCAAGAATTTAGGGAAGGGTTATAATGAACATTTAAATAGCATTTCAGGCCAGGCGCGGTGGCTCACCCCTGTAATCTCAGCGCTTTGGGAGGCTGAGGTGGGAGGATCACGAGGTCAGGAGATCCAGACCATCCTGGCAAACACTGTGAAACCCCGCCTCTACTAAAAATACAAAAAGAAAAAATTATCCGGGCGTGGTGGCGGGCGCCTGTAGTCCCAGCTACTTGGGAGGCTGAGGCAGGAGAATGGCGTGAACCTGGGGGGCAGAGCTTGCGGTGAGCGGAGATTGCGCCACTGCAGTCCAGCCTGGGCAACAGAGTGACACTCCGTCTCAAAAAATATATATATATAAACAAATAAATAAATTTCATTTCAGGGATGAATATTACACAAGAAAAAAGGAGCAAATAAACAGACAAGGGCCTAAGAGAAATAGAAGTTGAAAAGAAAGAAAATGTTTGAGTCCTAAAGAAAAGAGAAACACATAAAATCTCACTACAGACCAGCGCTAACAGAAGAACAGTTCAACTTGATGACAGGAAACACTAGTTTTGAATCTTGATTAAGCAAAAAGTTTCTCCTGTACACAAAAAAAGAATTCCAAGGATAACAAGTGTTGATGAGGTTGTGGGAGATTAGAACCCTTCTGCACTGTTCCTGGGAATGCAAAATGGTGCAGCCACTGTGGAAAACAGTATGAGGATTCCTCAAAAAATTAAAAATAGAGGCCGGGCGCAGTGGCTCACGCTTGTAATCCCAGCACTTTGGGAGGCCGAGGCAGGTGGATCACCTGAGGTCGGGAGTTCAAGACCAGCCTGACCAACATGGAGAAACCCTGTCTCTACTAAAAATACAAAAAATTAGCCGGGGTAGTGGCACATGCCTGTAATCCCAGCTACTCGGGAGGCTGAGGCAGGAGAATCGCTTGAACCCGGGAGGCGGAGGTTGCG
>NW_012103043.1:767166-770266 GCF_000951045.1 Mandrillus leucophaeus
TTCACCATGTTGGCCAGGATGGTCTCAAACTCTTGACCTTGTGATCTGCCCTCCTCGGCCTCCCAAAGTGCTGGGATTACAGGCATGAGCCACCGCACCTGGCCTTTTTTCTTTTTTCTTTTTTTTAAGAGATGGGGATCTTGTTCTGTCACCCAGGCTGGAGAGCAGTGGCATGATCACAGGTCACTGCAACCTTGACCTCCTGGGCTTAAGTGATTCCCCACCTCAGCCTCCCAAGTAGCTGGGACCACAGGCTCATGCCACCACATCTGGCTCATCACAGCCTCCTTGTGCTTAGGAACACTAGACAGCCCTCAGGGTCTTTACCTATAGAGATGTCAGAGGCACTTAAACCAGAGCAACTCCATCTTGAATAGGGGCTAGGTAAAATAAGGCTGAGACTTACCGGGCTGCATTCTCAGACAGTTAGGCATTCCTTTTTTTTTTTTTTTTTTTTTTTTTGAGACGGAGTCCCACTCGGTTGCCCAGGCTGGGGTGCAATGGCGCGATCTTGGCTCACTGCAACTACCACCACCCAGGTTCAAGCAATTCTCCTACCTTAGTCTCCTGAGTAGCTGGGACTACAGGTGTGCGTGACCACGCCCAGCTAAATTTTGTATTTTTAGTAGAGATGGGGTTTCGCCATGTTGCCCAGGCTGGTCTCGAACTCCTGGCCTCAGGTAATCCACCCACCATAGCCTCCCAAAGTCCTGGGATTACAGGTGTGAGCCACCGCGCCTGGCCCCCTGGTTAGGCATTCTAAGTCACAGGATGAGATAGGAGGTCACTGCAAGATACAAGTCATAAAGACCTTGCTGATTAAAACAGGTTGCAGTAAAGAAGCCCGCTAAAAAGTCATCAAAACCAAGATGATGACGAGAATGACCTCTGGTCATTCTCACTGCTACTCTCACAAACTGTCAACAATTTGACAGTTTACAAATGCCACGGCAATGTCAGGAAGTTACTCTGTATGGTCTAAAAAAGGGAGGCATGAATAACCCACCCCTTGTTTAGCATATAATCAAGAAGTAACCATAAAAACAAGCAATCAAGGCCGGGTTCAGTGGCTCACGCCTGTAATCCCAGTACTTTGGGAGGCCGAGGCCGGCGGATCACAAGGTCAGGAGATCAAGACCATCCTGGCCAACATGGTGAAATCCCGTCTACTAAAATGCAAAAAAATTAGTTGGGTGTGGTGGCGCACACCTGTAGTCCCAGCTATTCGGGAGGCTGAGTAGGGGGAATTGCTTGAACCCGGGAGGTGGAGGTTACAGTGAGCTGAGATCGTGCCACTGCAATCCAGCCTGGCAATAGAGCGAGACTCCATCTCAAATTAAAAAAAAAAAAAGAAAGCAACCAGCATATCTCAGGGCTGCTCTGACCATGGGGCAGCCATTCTTTATTCCTTCACTTTCTTAATAAACTTGCTTTCACTTTACTCTGTGGACTCACCCCTAATTCTTTCTTCCTCAAGATCCAAGAACCCTCTCTTGGGGTCTGAACTGAGACCACTTTCCAGTAACAGGGACAGCAGGGCAATGACCAGAGGCCAAATGAGACAGTCAGTAGTGTGTGGAGGCAGCGGCAGGTGCCCAGGGGCATCCCCGGCCCACCCCCAGAGCCTGGCCTAACATCCAGGCCTCACAGGCTTCAGGCCAGGACCCCACCAGCAACCTCCCACCCCCAAGCACCCCAGGTGTGTATGGGTGGGTGGGGCCTCCCGTCAGCACACACGGGGGCCTGTCACACCCCTGCTGCACACAGCCTCTGCACCCTGGACTGCATGCTGAAGCCTGGGCATCAGAGCCATGGGCTGGCCTTGGCAGGATGAGTCTCCCAGCGACGGTGTGGTCACTTCTCCTGTCTTCCCCTGGCTCTGATGACACTGTGAAGCAGCAAACCAGGCTCCTGAAGGGACCTCTAAAGATACGGTGTGTGCAGGGACCCCGCCTGGGGTAAGAGCAGCTGGAGCTCTGGCCGTGATCATCTCAGGCTGCCCAGGTAAAGGTGTTTCCCCAACAGCCCTGGCCACGGCCAGCCTTCTTCCCTGCCCACCAGTCTCATGGCCCTCCAGCCTTCCCTCCTGCCACCTGGGCCAGGGCCAAGAGTCTTGGAGGGAGGTTCTCATTGCTACCAGGTGACCCCTGCTCCTGTCTCTGGCATGGAGGAAAGTCACCCTTGCTATCAATTTAACACAGATTATAGATCATGCTTGTTCCCATTCCCACCACCTGGACATCCTCCTCTCCTGGACCCTATGGCCTGTGTGGGGGGTGCATCTGCAGGAATAGACCTTGCCTCCCTGGAGTACTCCTTGGCTTACAGCCCCATCCTCCCTGGGGTCTGCTACCCTACTGATCTGAGCGTGCACACTGCTGACCTCCTGACCCACTGTTTAGGAAGATCGTTCCTCTCTAAGCCTCCTGTTTCCCTGCAAATACTCTAGAGCAGGGGTCCCCAACCCCTGGGGTCACAGGAATGGGCCACACTGGCAGGTGAGAGGCAGGCAAGCAAATGAAGCTTCATCTGTATCTACACCGCTCCTCATTGCTCGAATTACCCCCTGAGCTCTGCCTCCCATCACATCAGCAGTGACATTATATTCTCATAGGAGCGCAAACCCTACTGTGAACTGTGCATGTGGGGGATCCAGGCTGTGTGCGCATGAGAATCTAATGCCTGCTGATCTGTCACTGTCTCCCATTGCCCCCAGATGGGACCATCTAGTTGCAGGAAAACAAGCCCAGGCTCCCACTGAGTCTACATTATGGTGAATTGTAGAGTTATTTCATTATATATTACAACATAATAATAATATTATAATGATAATATAATAATAATACAAGTAAAGTGCACAATAAATATAATGCACTTGAATCGTCACAAAACCACCACTCCACCCTTGGTCTGTGGAAAAACTATGTTCCCCAAAACCAGTCCCTGGTGCCAAAATGCTGGGGACCGCTGCTCTAAGGCATAGCAGTCTTTAACCTTTTGGGGCACCATGGAGCCTTACATAGCCTGATGAGCTCCATGGACCCCTTAGAACTGCTGACGCGTGTCGCTTACATTCAGAGATGGAGGAAATGCTAAACTT
>NW_012103043.1:770316-771191 GCF_000951045.1 Mandrillus leucophaeus
CTCCCGGGACAGAGGGAGAGGACAATGGCAATAACGTTGCCCCTACGGTCCACCAGGCCCGTGCCTTGGCAACACACACCAGAAGTCACGGCAGGTGTTCTTATAAGAAGAGATTAGGCCTGTAATCCCAGTGCTTTGGGAGGCCAAAGTGAGAGGATCGCTTGAGCCCAGGAGTTTGAGACTGTGTCCAGAATTGGTTCCTTCTGGTGGGTTCTTGGTCTCGCTGACTTGAAGAATGAAGCTGTACACCCTCCGGGGAGTGTTACAGTTCTTAAAGATGGCGTGTCTGGACTTTGCTCCTTCAGATGTTCAGATATGTCTAGAGTTTCTTCCTTCCAGTTGGTTCGTAGTCTCACTTGACTTGAGGAGCGAAGCTGCAGCCTTTCACAGTGAATGTTAACGGTAGTGCGAACCCAAAGGCTCATAAAGGTAGTGCAGACCCAAAGAGTGAACAGCAGTAAGATTTATTGTGAAGAGCAAAAGAACAAATCTTCCACACCCTGGAAGCGGACCCCAGCGGGTTGCCACTGCTGGCTCCGGAGTAGCCAGCTTTTTTATTCCCTTATTTGGCCCAACCCACATCCTGCTGATTGGTCCATTTTACAGAGTGCTGACTGGTCCATTTTTACAGAGTGCTGATTGGTTCGTTTTTACAGAGTGCTGATTGGTGTGTTTATAAACCTTTAGCTAGACACAGAGCACTGATTGGTGCATTTCCTAACCTTAAGCTAGACAGAAAAGTTCTCCAGGTCTCCACAGGATTAGCTAGACACAGAGTGCCCATTGGTGTGTTTACAAACCTTTAGGTAGACACAGCGCTGATTGGTGCATTTTTACAGAGTGCTGATTGGTGCATTTACAAACCTTTAGCTAGA
>NW_012103043.1:773751-780621 GCF_000951045.1 Mandrillus leucophaeus
AAAAAAAAAAAAAAAAAAAAATTAAAAATAGGGCCAGGCACAATGGCTCATACCTGTGATCCTACCACTTTGGGAGGCTGAGGTGGGAGGATCCCTTGAAGCCAGGAGTTCAAGACCAGCCTGGGCAACATAGTGAGACCCTGTCTCTACAAAAGAAAAAAAATTAGCCAGACAAGGTGATATGCACCTGTGGTCCTGGCTACTCAGGAGGCTGAGGCAACAGGATCACTTGAGCGAAGGGGTTTGGTTTTGCAGTGAGCCGTGATTGTACCACTGCACTCCAGCCTGGGTGACAGCAAGACCCTGTTTCAAAAAAATAAATAAACTAGAATGACCATGTGATCCAGCAATTTTACTTGTCAGTATACCCGAAAAGTTTGAAAAGCAAGGTCTCCAGGAGGCACCTGCATACCTATGTTCACAGCAGCATCTTTCATAACAGCCAACCTAACTGAGGTTGCTCGGGCTGGAGAAACCCAAGTGTCGGTCAACAGATGAATAGATGAACAAAATGTGGTTTACACATACACTGGAAAATTTAGCCTCAAAGGGGAAAGGAATTCTGATACATGCCCTAATATTGATGAACCTTGACGTCATTATGCTCAGTGAAGTAAGCCAATCTAAGCCAATCACACAAAAGACAAATACTGTATGATTCCATTTATATGAGGTACCCTGTGTAGTCAAATCCTTAGAGACAGAAAGCAGAATGATGGTTGGCAGGGGCTGGGGAGGTGGGGATGGAGCTTTGGCGTCTAATGGGACAGTCTCGGTTTTTTTTGTTTTTGTTTTTTTGGACACAGAATTTCACTCTGTTGCCCAGGCTGGAGTGCGGTGGTGCAATCTCGGCTCACTGCAAGCTCCACTTCCCGGGTTCCGCCATTTTCCTGCCTCAGCCTCCCGAGTAGCTGGGACTACAGGCGCCCGCCACCATGCTCAGCTAATTTTTTGTATTTTTAGTAGAGACGGGGTTTCACCATGTTAGCCAGGATGGTCTCGATCTCCTGACCTCGTGATCCGCCCGCCTTGGCCTTCCAAAGTGCTGGGATTACAGGCGTGAGCCACTACGCCTGGCCGACAGTCTCGGTTTTACACGACAAAGCCCTGGAGGTGGGTGGTGGTGAGAGCCGAATGTGAATGCACTTATTGCCCCTGAACTGCATGCTTAGAAATGGTCAGAGTGGTGAATGCTATGTGTATTCTACCACAAATTAAATAATTTAAAAACAATTCCATTCTTCTCATTAGTAGAGCTATCTTATGAAAAACTGTACAGTTATTATATTTTAATTTCGTCAATAAAAATTGTGTGGAAATGTGTTTCTCTCTTGTGATGTAAGTACCTACATGGTATCTCCAGTTTTGCCTCTTCTGCTGCAAGGTCTGAAACATATTCTTTCTGGCCCCGCACAGAAAACGGTTCTGGACCCTTCCTCTAGAACAGGGTTCAGATGCCCAGGAAAGAGTGAAGGACCAAGCTTCCTCTCTTCTTCACCGGATCCCTCTGGCAGCTTCTGGCCCAGTGAAAGAGAACCCAGGCCTGTCCCTCCGCCCGTGAGCCTCACCCCACAAACACCGGCCTCCCTTGCCTCATCTCTTGCAGCTTAAATCTCTTTCACCTACGAACCGACTCAAGTCTCAGCCTTAGAAGGATGCCCTGGGCTCTGACCTCCCTGTTCCTCGGTCCATGCACATCCAGGCTCTACCCCGGGAGTTCCAGGCCACCTTCACTTCCTATATCCTGTCCCTGCTCTCTGTGACCTCTGATCCCATAGCCCCAGGGCTCTAAGGGTCCTCCCACCTGAGTCGATGCTCAGGCCAGTCATGAGCAGTCCTCTGGGGATCCCGATTCCCAAAGAGCATGATCGCAGGTCTTTCTGGGTCCCACCTTGCCTTACTTCATGCTTCCGTCTTTAGCCACACCCCTGCACAACCTGTGACCTGGCCTCAGGATATCTGTTTCTCAGGTCTGCTGTATAGGCTTGGCTGCCCGTGGCAGCAGGAAGAATCTCGCCTCCCCTGCTCACACAGCAAAGGTGTTTAGGCCTCACATTGGGGAAGCCCAGGGTGGGAGGCCCCTGACTCCTTGGACCCATGATGACATCAAGGGTATCTTCTTATCTCTGCTCTGCCATCCTCAGCTGGCTTTCCTCCACTGCCATTTCAGTCTTCACACCAGATGTGATAGTGTCCCAGGAAGAAGAGGCCATCTCTTCCTATGGCTCTCTTCGTCAATAAAAAGTACATTCTAGAAGCCCCGTGGTAGGCTTCCCTGTGGCCTGCACAGGACTGAATCACAGAACTGTACCCTCAGCAGTCACTGGCAGGGGACAGGGGTCACCCGAACTGGGTGGAGGCCGGAACCTGACACCCCTGAGCTGTGCTAGGCAGAGGGCTACTGAACAGAATTGAGATTGTGAGGCCAGAGGGCCAGGCTGACTCCCTCCTGCCCCAGGTGCTCTTTGGTGAAACCCTGCTTGGTCTGCAAAGCCCAGCTCACTGCCCTCAAAACTGCCTCCTCACCTCCTCTCTCCTAGGCCTCATCCACAGTCCTGTCTTCGATCAGACAGCCATGTGCCATGTCTGTCCTCCCATGCAGCATCTGCCCTGTGGGGGCGTGGGGGGATTCTCTGCCACGTTCAGCACCTCCAGGGCAGGGAGTGCATTTCACTCAGTGCCGCATCCTGTGCACCCTCAGCCATGCCGGCAGAGTGCGTGTGGCGAAGGGTCCGAGGGACCCCAGGGAAGACAGCACTGTGTCTGCATCGAGGAGAAAGTTCTGAAAAAAATGGAAACCTCTGTGACTAAAATGAACTGACAACTTTGTAACGAAAACAATGACTTTGCTCTTCCAGGAGGTGCAAAAGGAGCCTGGGGTATTGCACTCCGACCCCCAGGCAGTGGTCAGGAGCCCCAGGCTGTGGTCAGGAGCCCTGGGCAGTGAGGAGGAGGAGCCCCAGGCACTGGTTAGGAGACCTGGGAAGTGGCCAGGAGCCCTGGGCGGTGGCCGGGAACCTCAGGCAGTGGTCAGGGGCCCCAGGCAGTGAAGAGGAGCCCCAGGCAGTGAGCAGGAGCCACGGGCAGTGGCCAGGAGCCGCAGCGCGCCAATGTTCACTCTGGCACTCAGGCAGGGACATCTGGACCAGCGTCCTGCATGGGCTGGGTCTCAGGCTCTTTGCTCCATGAATCAGCAGAATCTCAGGCGCCTGTTCTTGAACATGGGAAGGTGACATAGTACTTCTAGTAGGTCTTTTCCTAACTTCTTCCCTTTGAGTTATTCTTTTTCAACCTAAGTATGCCAGGGCATGACCTTGTGATTCTCAAGGGGCCCTAACATGGGAATGGCAGGCATGGAATAATTTCTACCTAGGGCGCCGTGCTGGCCAAGGCTTTCCCAGCTTGGAGCAGACCTCACGCTCAGCCAGGAGACTGCCCACAGCCTTGGTGAGCTCCAGAGTCTTCTCTCCCTGCAGGGGTGTCTTCAGGAGCCCACAACTCAGCAAGTCCCTCCTCAGTGAAACGTGCCTGAGGAGGCACTGCAAGGCCCCAGGCCTCGAGGAAGTTGGAAGGTGATCGTGGGGTGTGAGGCAGGGCAGGCCTGGGGGTGCACAAGGTTTACAGAGGCAGTGAGTGGAGTTCTGTTAATAGGGAAAGGAATTAAAAGGTGAGGTGCTTGGACTTTGGGTCTCCAGGCCCAGAAAACTGAGGCAAGGGGGCCAGAGTCAAACGGACAGGGCTTGTCTGCACAGGAGCCAGTTCAGCCAACATCAGAGATCATCTGTCTGCACAACGGCCTGCTAGTAAAGGTTTTCCAGTTATTGTTCACACGTGTCACCTTTGAGGGTTTGGAAACACTCCCTGGGAACTCCCAGGGTGCTCAGACAGATGCTGTGGACAGGTGGCCCGTGTGCACTAATGATCTTTTTTTTCTTTTTGAGACAAGGGTCTCACTCTGTCACATAAGCTGGAGTGCAGTGGCATGATCACAGCTCACTGCAGCCTCAAACTCCTGGGCTCAAGTAATTCTCCTGACTCAGCCTCCGGAGTAGCTGGGACTACAGGTGCGTACCACCACGCCCAGCTAATTTTCTATTTTTAGCAGAGATGAGGCCTCGCTTTGTTGCCCAGGCTGGTCTCGAACTCCTGGCCTCAAGTAATCCTCCCATCTCAGCTTGGAAAATTGGTAGAATTATAGGCACAAGCCACTGCACCTGGCCTAATCATGCTATTTATATGTTATGATGTTTTGATATCTTGGGAGGCCAGTCTGGCTGGGAAGAAACTGTCCCTCCCAGAGGCAGCTAAATCCTAGAGATGATGAACAGCTTGCCTGGGAGCCTGTTTATTCACATGCAGATCAACCAGTCCCAAGTCCATACCCCCAACCACCCCTTCTATCTAACTCTCACAACCAAGCCACTATTTCCTGGGTCCTGAATCACACAGGACCAGGCAGCAGGCACTAGGGATGGCCCTATAGCCTGGTCAGCCAGTCTTACTCAGACCAGCCGATCCTGAGCTGTACCTGTGCCCCTCTGGTCTCAGTTTTCCCTGTCTCTTCTCTGCTTCCTGACCCAACCTGGGTCACCCCCTGTGGCCTTGTGGGTGGGACGAGTGTGCCCCTCCTCTCCAGAAGTATGAATAATGAAGTATTTCAGTGGCGCTGGCCACTCTGTGGGCGCTGACACCTCCGTGAGTTAAACTCCCACAGGTGCGGTGGAGACGCCTTGTGACTCAGCTCCTCAGCGCCAACACGGGCTGCCCCACCGGCCATGGCGCGGCCAAAGATCCCAAAGAGCGTTAGCATCTGTAGCCAGTCCCCCGTTGCCACCCTGGCTCTCCCGTAACCTGACATACATGGTGCTGCCCTACTTCACCTCAGAAAAAGGACACACATTTACTCTCCATTTTTTACTTAAAAGAATTGTTTAGATTGTGGTAAAATACATATAACACAACATTGGCCATTTGAACCAATTCGGTGGCACTAAGCACATCCACATGATTGTGCCACCATCTCCACCATCGGTCTCCAGGACTTTTCAGCTTCCCACCATAAACTCTATTCCCATGAAGCACTCACTCCCCATCCCCATTGCCCCTGGCGCCCACCATTCTATTTCTGTCTCCATGGATTTGACTCCTCCACGTACCTCATGTAAGTGGAACCGTGCAGTATTTGTATTTGTCTTTCTGTGATTGGTTTACTTCACTGAGCATAATGACCTCAGAGTTCATCCCCATTGTAACATGTGTCCGAATTCCTCCTCCTCCTCCTCCTTCTTCTCTTTTTTTTTTTTTTTTTTGACAAGGTCTCACTCTGTCACTCAGGCTGGAGTGCAATGGCAGGATCATGGCTCACTGCAGCTTCAAACTCTAGGGCTCAAGAGCTCCTCCCGCTTCAGTCTTCCCAGTAGCTGGGACTATAGGCATGCACCACCATGCCTGGCTAGCATGTTATTTTTGTAGAGAGAGGGTCTTGCTAGGTTGCAGTCCTCCCACCTTAGCCTCCAAAGCGCTGTGATAACAGGTGTGAGCCACTGCACCCGGCCCAGAATTTCCTCCTTTTGAAGGCTGAGTGATGTTCCATTGTCTGCACACACACAGTTTGTTTGTCTTTTCATCCATCGATGGACACTTGTGTTGCCTACACCTACTCGTAGCTCCCTGGCTGTTATAAGTAGTGCACTATCTCTTGTGTGCAGATGTCTCATGGAGACCTTGCATTCCTGCCTGTGGCATTAGTGCAGGTGGCAGACAGGTCGGTGGGCAAGCAGGTGTGCCCTGTGGATGAGGAGAAGCCTTTTCTGCTTAAAGCCCTGCATGGATGAAAAGTTGCAAAATACATTTGATTTTTACAATTTGTTCAAAATTAATCAAGCAAACACTGATTTTCATCTATTTTCTGAGCTCTCTGCTATAAAACAGAAAACCACCACCCTCTTTCCAGGGGAGCATCTTCTTCCTGGCTCCCCGCTTCCCTTCGGGCCGTGGCGGCATCCTCGGCTCCTCCCTAGCCCATTCATTACACACGGTTCTTCCTCCGCTGCATCTCGAGGCCACTGACTTCTTTGGGAGGTTCCTCTGAGCCACCTATGTGCGGGGTGGGTGGTCCTGAAAAGACACCAGTTCCGCCTCCAGCCAGAGGTCCCTCAAAAGCGAAGGGCACTGAGGAACAAAACCACCGTTCGCTTCTCTAAAGGAGGAGGGGCGGTGCTAAACCCGTTCTTTAGAACAGGGTCCCCAACCCCTGGGCCGAGGAGTGGCCTATGAGAAACGGGCCTCACAGCAGGAGGTGTGCAGCGGACCAGTTAACCGCCGGAGCTCCGCCCCCTGTCAGATCAGCGGGGCGTTCCATGCTCACGGGAGCGCCACTCTATCGTGAACTGCGCACGTCAGGGATCCAGGCGGTGCTCTCTTTCCGGGAATCTAATGTCGGCTGATCAGAGGTGGAACAATTTTACCCCGAAACTATCCCCCACCCAACCCCATCGGTGGAAAAATTGCCTTCCACGAAACCGGTCCCTGGTGTCAAGAAGGTTGGGGACCGCTGCTTTAGCGCATGTCCTCCGGGTGGAGGCCAAGAGTGGTACTTGCTGTCCGCGTGCTCTCAGCATCTGCTTTTGTGGTGGCTGCAGTCCAGTGGGTCTGAGAGGGGCAGAGCGCGGAGGTGTAGAAGGAGAGGAGGAAGGAAAAGGTGGGAGGAGAAGAGGAAGGGCAGGAGAATAGGTGGGGGAGGGGACAGAGGGGCAGTGTTGGCCGGGTAAGGGTGTGTCCAGTGCGAGGCACTGTGGGATTCCTGGGCAAGGACTGTGAGACCCTGGTCAGCGTGTGTGCAGGGCTCTTTCGGGCTTTTTTTTTTTTTTT
>NW_012103043.1:781716-794404 GCF_000951045.1 Mandrillus leucophaeus
TGTCTCAAAAAAAAGAAAAAAAAAGTTGACCTGGTGCCCCCACCAAGCCACAGTGATCATTGTTCATGCCTTAGCAAATTTTCCTGGATTTTGGTAAACAGATATAAGTGCATATTTTAAGTGGCAATATTCTATATTTAGTTTTGATCCTTGTTTTTATCCCTTTAAAAGGATTTTTCATATCATTCAATCATCTCCTAAAATACGGTTACCAGTAGCTGCCTTCATTCCATTAGACACTGAAATGGATTTAACTGTTCTCTGGTGGTTAGTTATACATTCTTGTATCTTTCTTCTTTCCTGGTATACATAATATTGGGAGCATTCTGGAGCAAGATGGCTGTACTCAATTCTTGAAATTCCTAAAGGACAAATGCCTGGAGGAGAATCCCGGATCAAGGAGGGGCTCCCGGAAGTGCGCTGGACCCTGCTAGAGGCACAGGCATTGGCCACAGGCCGCCACGCATACCCTTTAGAAAGAGACTTTGCCATTGTGATGGGCCAAAAATGAAACCTCACTTTATTTTGAGACAGGGTCTTACTCTGTCACCCAGGCTGGACTGCAGGCTCACTGCAGCCTCGACCTCCTGGGCTCAAGTGATCCTCCCACCTCAGCCTCCCTAGTAGCTGGGACCACAGGTGGGCGCCACCATGCTGGGCTAATTTTGTATTTTTTGTAGAGACAGAGTTTAGCCATGTTGGCCAGGCTGGTCTCAAACTCCTAGGCTCAAGGGATCCGCTGTCTTGGCCTCCCAAAGTGCCGGGATTACCGGTGTGAGACACCACGCCCAGCCTTTTCCACTTAATTTTGAAGCTTAGAGATAAGTTTTATATAGGCCCATGTATAACTGCCTGAATTCTCACTTTAAAACTAGGTGTATTTGTTTGCTGCCTGCTGAGGCTGAGTGCTCGTTGCCTGTTGCTTGGCTCTTTGTAGCTGTCTTTTGTGAATTGCTTTTTCTTATCATTTGCCCATTTTTGTACTGGAATGTTTACCTTTTCCTTGCTGATGTGCAAAAGCTCTTCAATTCCCTTGTCATATGCCTTTCAGCATGTTATTATACTACAGCCTGGCCTTTGCACGTCTATGGGTTTCCATAGCCAGACCTCTGGCTTCTTATCTTCACAGCATCACCTTTGCTCCTATGCTTAGATGATGCTTGCACATTTGAGGGAAAGGGAGCATTTTCCTGTTTTTCCCCTGTATTTGGTTTATTACATTTGGCTCCTAAATCCGGTGGTTCCCAATTAGGGGTATGCATCAGATTTCCCAGGAGTGCTTTTCTAACCATAAGTGCCTGCCTCAGTCAATCCAGATCTTCCCATCAGCCCCGAGGATGGGGCCGGCGATGGCGGGTGGGGGTACAGCCTCGTTGTTTTGGAAAAAGTGCCTCAGATGGTGCAGATGCAAGCCTCTGATTACGGGCTTCTTCCTTCTGCCACATGTGTGATGTAAGATAAGGATGCTATTTTTATTGGCTTATATTTTAAGAATAGCTGATTGCACAAGTGTATTTACTGTGCATGCGTGCCTTCCTTTCCCACTCAGAATTTGGTTTATATCTAAACCAAATTCTCAATTATAACATGGGAGCATTTCCCTTTAGCCTGCAAAGACTCAGTGTCTCAGCTGTGGTGTTTCTGGTTCCCAGGCCACTTGGAAGACACTGGAGCTCTGCGATCTTGGTGGGGACCTCAGTCCCAGCTGGGACTCACTGCAGACCCTGTGTCCCCAGTGGGGCTGGGCTCTGCTAGACCTTTGGAGCAATAGTTGGTCAGGCTTGTGGCCCCAATCCAGCCAGCATCACACACTGTCCAGCCTCCCTCTGACATCAGCATAGGTCTAATGTCAGCTTAGGCCCTCTGCCCCAGGGCTGTGCCCAAGGACACTCTCCTGCTCTGGGTCCTAGGGGAGGGAGGATCTCAGGAGAGGCCTCTCCTCATCTCTGGCAGATCTCTCAAAACGGCCTTCAGCCAGGATTCCAGACACCTGAGCTGGTGTGAGCCCACTCCCCATTGCTGGCTCTCAGGCTGGAGTCAGACCAGGATGTCACCAAGTTTCTCGGAGCTTGCAGACTATTTACCCCTCAGCTGGACCCCTGGCCCACCAGGGACTTGAGCAAAGCTGTTCCATCAACACAGGGGAGGTGAGACCACATCTGATCAGGGGCCAGGTGTACGCACAACACCATCACTATCTAGGAAAGGTTCAGCACCCCAAGCACAAAGAAGCTGGACTTGGACAACTGACAGCAAAGCATGACCCATTTTATGTGAGGCAATGAGTCTGAAAGCAGGTAACTGGGACACCCGAAAGCTGAAAGCACAGAGGGGCTGGCGAGGTGTGCCTGGACCTCTCTCTCCCCAGGGGTGTCTTCCTGTCAGATTTATGCATGCTCTTGCCAGAGGGCAAGCTTGACAGCCGGCTGCCGCTTGATCGGCCTGCCCCTCCTGCCTCACCTCCTGTGCCTCGGCACGTGGCCACGTCCCCCCAAATCTCATACCCTCTCCACCGCACAGAGATCTATCTTGGGTCCCCAAGGCCACGTGGGCAGCCCGAGTCCTTCCCTTACTTGGCAGGTGTTTCCACAGCACTGGTGTTGCTTGTTCCCTCCCTTGGGGAGCTCTCTCCTGACTCTAAGCTCTCCTCTCGGGCTGGTGCCTCTCAGTCCCTGGCTGGGCATCTTCCTTTTCTCTGAGATGATGCCCTCCAGGGCTCTGTCTCTGCAGCTTTCCTCGCGCAAAGTGTTTTCATTCCTTCCCAGGACCTTGCCTCTCTTTTTATATGAGGGCCCCAGAACTTGTCTGGAGCCACAGACCTCTTGTCCTCACCACTCCTGGGGCCTCTGCAATTGGGCACACATAGATCTTTCCCAGTCTACCCCCACTCCAGTGAGCGATCCCACGGCCTCCTGCTGCCTTCACAGGCATCAGGGGCACAGACATTCATGTAGCCTGACGGCATCTCACCTTGCACTTCTTCCTGCTCACCTGTTGGGGGTGCCACAGAGGCCCCTCCATGCCAGGACATGTGGCTGAGTAGGTTTCCACACTTAACTTTTTTTTTTTTTTTTACAGCTTTATTCAGGTATTATTTACTTAACTCCAAATTCACCCATTGTGTTGAGTTTAAGTAAATTTACAGAGTTGTGCCACTATCCCTTCAGTCCAGTTTTAAAACATCTCTATCACCCAAAAAACATTTTCTTGTGCCTGTTTGCAATCCCCACTTTCTGCCCCACCCCTGGCTCAAAGCAGACCCCGATCTGCTTTCTACCTGTAGATCTGCCCCTTGGGATTTTTAACATTCACTTTTCACCAATTCACTGCAGGAGGTTGGGTCTCAGCAAGAATAAGGAATGGCTCTGGAGAGGTGATTCCAGCTAAATGGTGGAGTAAAGACTTCCGGAAATTCTCTCCTCCAGAAAATTGATGACAATGCTGGCAAAAAATCATCATAATCAGCTGTTTCAAAACTCTGGAAATTAACCAAAGGCACACAGAAGTTTAGGGAATGCTTATTCAAGAAAAACAGCTGACTTTCAGTAAGAATAGTGGGCCTCGTGGTGCTTTGTGTGTTTGTTTTAAGACACGTTCTTGCTCAGTCTCCCAGGCTGGAGTACAGTGGTGCCATCATAGCTCACTATAACCTGGAACTCCTGGGCTCAAGGGATCCTCCTGCCTTAGCCTCCCAAAATGCTTGGACTGCAGGTGTGAACCACCATGGCTTGCTAATTTTCTAATTTTTTGTAGAGATGGGGTCTCACTATGTTGGCCAGACTGGTCTAGATCTGACCTCAAGCAATCCTCCTGCTTCAGCCTCCCAAAATTTTGGGATTACAGGTATGAGCCATGATGCCTGACCTGTGTGATGTTTTAGCCTGCACTGTTCTCATCATTCTCCCCTCAGCTCCACAATGGCCCTGGAGACTAACAGCCCACCACTATGGTGAAAATGAACATACGGCAGCTGCTGAAAGGTGTAGAGAGGGTTGGAGCTCTTGCAGAGCCCCATTTCCACAGAACTGTCATTATTTGAGCTCTCTGGTGGTTCCATAACGACCCCACCCACAAGGCTTTCTTTATTTGATAGGACTTGGGGGATGCCCAGTATAAAGACCTGTTTCTCCAGGAGCATTTGTTGAAAACAACCAGAGGCGATTGTTAGATATCATGGTTGCCTGAGGTTGTGTATAACAGTTGGAGCAAATAACAGGCTAACTCAAATATTTAAAAGGAAAAGCTGGGAAATAAGATGTCTATATGGGCTTTAACAAGCTCTGACACATTCTTGGGAATCTAGAAGGCCATGTGTAGGGATGAGTGCATACTCAGAATCTCAGCTCTCACCTCTGGCTAACCTTGAAGCTCTGCACAAGTGGGAAGTAAAGAGTAAGGTGGAGTTGTCACCTGCTTGGCTGAGGGTCAAAAGTGTGTCCCTACCCATACACAGAGTCCCTCAGCAAAGGCTAAGAGACATACTGGTTCTAGGCATCTAAAAAAATTTGTGTCCAATGATTCAGCTGCCCATTAAGCTAACTGAATAGAGACTTCAGTGGCCACACACAAAAACAAATACAAATTTTACATAATTAGCCCAGGAAAGTCACTGAACAAACAAACAGCAACAAACCCTGGGGAGAAGGAGGTGCAGGAATCTGATTTCCAGAGTTGCCACATTGTATTATTTTAAAAGATCAGTTTTTAACAACAAAAATTATGAGACACTGTCCATGAGAAAGCCCAGATATTGGATTCACTGGACAAACACCTTAAATGAACTGTTTTTATTTTTATTTTATTTTATTATTATTATTATTTTTTGAGACAGAGTCTTGCTCTGTCGCCCAGGCTGGAGTGCAGTGGCACGATCTTGGCTCACTGCAAGCTTTGCCTCCCGGGTTCACGCCATTCTTGTGCCTCAGCCTCCCGAGTCACTGGGACTACAGGTGCCTGCCACCACTCCCGGCTAATTTTTTTTGTATTTTTAGTAGAGATAGGGTTTCACCATCTTAGCCAGGATGGTCTCGATCTCCTGACCATGTGATCTGCCTGCCTTGGCCTCCCAAAGTGCTGGGATTACAGGCGTGATGAACTGTTTTTTTTTTTTTTTTTGAGATGGAGTCTCTCTCTTGTCGCCCAGGCTGGAGTGCAGTGGCCAGATCTCAGCTCACTGCAAGCTCCACCTCCCGGGTTTACGCCATTCTCCTGCCTCAGCCTCCCGAGTAGCTGGGACTACAGGCGCCTGCCACCTTGCCCAACTAGTTTTTTGTATTTTTTAGTAGAGACGGGGTTTCACCGTGTTAGCCAGGATGGTCTCGATCTCCTGACCTCGTGATCCACCTGTCTTCGCCTCCCAAAGTGCTGGGATTACAGGTGAAATCCACTGTATTTCTATACAGTAGCAATGAGCAATGTAAAAATAAAAGTAAGAAGATAATTCAATTATAATAGCATGAAAAAAAATACTTGGGGTAAATTTAACCCCAAAAGTGAAAGACTTGTACAAAACATTGTTGGAAGAAATTAAGGAAGACCCAAGTAAATGGGGAGACATCCTTTGTTTGTGGATTAGAAGATGTACAGTTGGCCAGGCATGGTGGTTCATGACTGTAATCCCAGCATTCTGGGAGGCCAAGGTGGGTGGATCACTTCAGGTCAGGAGTTCGAGACCATCCTGACCAACAGGGCAAAACCCCATCTCTACTAAAAATACAAAAATTAGCCAGGTATGTTGGTGGGCACCTGTAGTTCCAGCTGCACAGCAGACTAAGGCAGGAAATCATTTGAAATTGAGAAGCAGAGGTTGCAGTGAGCTGAGATTGTGCCATTGCATTCCAGCCTGGGCAACAGAGTAAGACTGTGTCTCAAAAAAGAAGAAGAAGAAGAAGATATACAATAGACCTTTGAATGATGGTGGCAATTCAGGGCACAGTTGAAAATCCGCGTATAATTTTTGACTCCCCACAAACTTAACTATGACTAGCCTACTGTTTCCTGAAAGCTTACCAATAACATAAACAGTCAATTAACATGAATGTTGTATGTTATATGTATTGTATACTATATTCTTACAATAAAGTAAGCTAGAGAAAAGAAAATGCTATTAAGAAAATCACAAGGAAGATAACATATACTTCCTGTTCCTTAAGTGGAAGTGGATCTTCATAAAGACCTTCATCCTTGTTGCCTTCACATTGAGGAGTCTGAGGAGGAGAAGGAAGGGTGGGGTTAGCCTTGCTGTCTCGGGGTGGCAGAGACAGAGGAAAATGTGTTCATATGTGGACCCGTGTCATTCAAAGCTGGGTTGTTCAAGGATCAACTGTAATAATGCAATACTCCCCAAACTGATCTACAGATTCAGTGTCACCTGACTTCTTTGCAGAAATGGGCAAGCTGATCTTAAACTCATATGGAAATGTAGGGGGTCCAGAATAACAAAAACAATCTTGAAAAACAAATAAGAGCAATGTTGACGACTCACACTTGCTGATCCCAGAACTTGCTACAAAGCTATAGTGAGGGAGACAATGTGGCACTGGCATAAAAATAGACATATAGGCCGGATGTGGTGGCTCACGCCTGTACCCCAGCACTTCGGGAGGCCAAGATGGGTGGGTCACCTGAGGTCAGGAGTTTGAGACCGCCTGGCCAATATGGTGAAACCTGATCTCTACTAAAAATAAAACAATTAGGCAGACATGGTGGTGTGCGCCTATAGTCCCAGCTACTTGGGAGGCTGAATTGCTTGAACCCAGGAGGTGGAGGTTGCAGTGAGCAAAACTCTGTCCAAAAAAAAAAAGAAAAAGAAATAAACCCCATCTCTTCTAAAAATACAAAACTTAGCCAGGTATAGCAGCTCATACCTGTAATCCCAGCTACTTGGGAGGCTAAGGCTGGAGAATCGCTTGAACCTGGAAGGCAAAGATTGCAGTGAGCCGAGATTGTGCCACTGCACTCCAGCCTGGGCAACAGAGTGAGACTCTGTCTCCAAAAAAACAAACAAACAAAAAGAAGACATATAGATAATGGAATGGAATTTAGAATCTAAAAATAGACCCTCGTATTTATGGCTAACTGAGTTTTGATAAGGATGCCAGCATGATTTAATGGGGGAAAGAGGATTCTTTTCAACAATTGTGCTGAGACAACTGGACATATCCACATGCAAAAGAATGAAGTTAGGCTCCACCTCATACCATACACAAAAATTAGCTCAGAATTGACCAAAGGCTAAGTATAAGAACTAAAACTATAAAAGTCTTAGAAGAAAATAGAGGTACGAATCTTCATGACCTTGGATTTGGCAATGGTTTCTAAGATATGACAACAAAAGCATAAGCAACCAAAGAAAAACAATAGATAAATGATAGATTATTCAATAAATTATTTAAAAATAAATGTATTCATTAAATCAATAAATGTAAATATTTTCATGCTGCAAAGGACACTATAAAGATGTGAAAAACACAACACAAAGAACGGTAGAAAATCTTTGCAAATCATACATCCGAAAGTCGCTGATGGAACTTGTATCTAGAATATAAAAATAACTTTTGCAACTCAATAATGAAAAGACAACACAATTTAAAAATGTACAAAGGAGCTGAGTGTGGTGGCTCAGGTCTGTAATCCCAGCACTTTGGGAGGCTGAGGTGGGAGGATCACTTGAGCCGAGGAGTTCAGGACCAGCCTGGGTGGCATGGTGAAACCCTGTCTCTACTAAAAATACGAAGAAAAAAAAAAAAGCTGGGTGTGGTGGCACACACCTGTAGTCCCAGCTATTCAGGAGGCTGAGGTGAGAGAATCACCCGAGCCTGGGAAGTGAAGGCTGCAGTGAGCCGTGATGGTATCCACACTCCAGCCTGGGTGATGAGAGTGAGACCCTGTTTAAAAAAACAAATGCACCAAGGACTTGAATAGGCATTTCTCCAAAGATATGCAAATGGATAATAAGCACATGAAAAGATGCTCAATGTCATCAGCCATCCGGGAAATGCCAATCAAAGCCACAATGAGATACTCCCTAGGATGATGACTATAATCAAAAAGATATTACAATAATAAGTATTGGCAAGGATATGAAAAAATTGGAACCCTCATGCACTGCTGACGAGAATATAAAATGATGCAGCTGCTGTGGGAAACAGTTTGGCAGTTCCTCAAAAAGTTCAACATTGAGTTATCACAAGACCCAGCAATTCCACTCCTGGGCATATACTTAAAAGAATTAAAAATGTGTGTGGGACACAGTGGTTCACACCTGTAATCTCAATGCTTTGAGAGGCCAAAGCAGGAGGTTCACTTGAGTCCACGAGTTGGAGGCTGCAGTGAGCTATGATCATGCCACTGTACTCCAACATAGGTGGCAGAGCAAGATCCTGTTTCCACATATGTGTGTATAAACGTATATACATAATAGTCAAAAGATGGCTGTCAACTGATGAGTGGATAAACAAACCGTAAAAGAGCCATACAATGGAATATTATTTAGCCACAAAAAGGAAAGGCTCAGGCCCCACCTAAATACTAAGCCCCAGGTTTACACAGGGCCCCGGGTCACATGAGGCTCCAGGTAGACACTGGACTCTAAGAAGACTTTAGGCCCCAGGTTCACAGCCACACCTCAGGAGGATACCACACCCCGGGTAGCTGTAAGACTCCATCCAGACACCAGTCCCCGGGTGAAGAATCTAGGCCCCACCGGACATCAGGTTCCAGGTAAACACCAAGCCCCAGTTGGGTATCTAATCCATAGGTGGACATCAGGCACCAGGTTGGCACACAGTCCCCACATAGATACCTACACCACAGGTGGACATGAGGCCCCAGGTATATACCCAGTCCCCAGGTGACTATCAGGCCCTAGGTGAACACCAGGTCCTAGATGAACATCGGGACCCAAGTGGATACCCAGGCCCATGGGAAACATCAGGCTCCAGGTGGACACCAGGACCCACGTGAGCAACTAGGTCCAGAGGTACATCAGGTTCCACATGGACACCCAACCTCCAGTGGATACCGAGCCCCCAGGTGTGCACGCCAGTCCCTCAAGAACTGAAAGGTCACATATTCTCAGGCCAGATGCAATAGAGTCAACTCTCCCAAAAATATGGGTTTGGGAAAGCGAAAACTACACCTCCCAATCATTCTCAAGTCAAGGAACTCTTAATAGAAGGCCAAAGACACACCGAAAGAACCAACCATGAAACTCCCGCATCCAACACGAGCGCAATGCTGCTCAACTAGCCCCAGAGCAGGACCCGCCACAGGCTTTGCAGGGAGGACGCACAGATTAGAAGGGAAGAATGGAAATGTGGGACCTGAGATTGCAATGTAAGGAAAGAGAAAAACGCAACCGTGCATACCAGCATACCAAGAAACCCAAGAAAGAGAGGGTGACATGGAAAAATAACTAGCCCAGGCCCAGTTTCCCATGAAACATTAGAACCCACACTGCGAAATGAAATGGCAGGCCGAATTAAGCCCTGTCTAGATTTTCAACTGTGGGTCTCTCCTAGATGACTTAAAAGCCTACAAATCGCTAAGGCCACCCTGAACATGTCCTACCCACCTTGCTGAAATTCACCACTGGGAAAAGATACTGAAACCTACGCGGTTCTGGAGCTCACCTTGAAGCAGCTTCCTGCAGTCCCTGGGCGCCACTGGCTGGCTCTGTGAGTTTCTTGGAGGGCCCACATGCAGGCCAGGCCCCCTCCCTCAGCTCCAGTGTGTGGCTCCCAATGACCCAAGCGGCCTGGGCCTGGGCTCCTGACGCCCTCGAGGAGCTGCCCTGCATGCTCACACAGGCTCCTGGTGGCGGGCAGCACAATACTCTCACTCTTGGTCACCAGTCCTTTCCCCAGGGCAGTCTGGCGGGGCACGGCTCCAGAGCCCCAGGTTTAGCACCTGCCTGAGATCTTCATGCCATAGGCAAAGCAGTAGGGCAACTTACCCAGGCACTGCCTGAGCCAAGATGGCGCCTTCCTCACAGCCTGTGCAGGAGGGCGAGGTCCTCGATGATGAAGGACCGGGCCAGGGCAACTCCCAGCCCATTCTTCCCAGAAAGAAGGCAGGTGCGTGGGGACACACCACCTACAGGTGGACATAGGCCCCAGTGGACACTGAGGCCACAGGAAAACATCAGGCCACAAATAGACACTGGACATCAGACACCAGGTTGACACCAGGACCTGGGTGGACACCAGGTCTCAAGGGGACTCCAGTCCCTGCACAAACATCGGGCCCCAGATGGACAAATCAGGTCGCAGTTTGGCACATAAGCCCCAGGTGGACACCAGGCCCCAGCTAAGTATCAGGCTCCAGGTGAACACCCAGGCCTCAGGTAAATACCAGGCCCCAGGTGGACACAAGGCCCCAGGTACATACCAGGCCCCAGCCCGAAACCGGGTCCCAGAAGGACATCAGACATCTTGGTGAATGTTAGGTCCCAGGTTGACACATAGGCCCCAGTGGAACACAAGGCCCCACTTGCCAGGCTCCAAGTGGATGTCCAAACCCCAGGTAAATATCAGGGTCAAGGTGAACAGGAGGCCCCAGATGGACAACAGGCCTCAGCTAGATGTCTAGGTCCCTGGTGAACTCCAACCCCTTGATGAACATTAGGCCCCAGGTGGACCCCCTAGTCCCAGGGGAACATCTGATTCCAGATGGACGTCAGGCTCCAGGGAAGTCTTTCCATCTTGAGACACCCAGTCTCAAGATGGAAATGAGGCCTTAGGTGAGCATCAGGCCCCAGGTGGACACCCAGGCCCCAGGTGGACACTCAGATGCAAGGTAAATACCCATCCCCAGGCAAACACCAGATCCCAGGCAGATTACAGTTCCCAGAAAAACACCCAGGCCCCAAGAAGAAATCAGACCCTAGGTGAACTCTTATCTACAGGTGGACATCAAGCTGGGTATCCACCTGGGACCTGGTGTTCATGGGGTGGGGGCCAATGTCCACCTTGGGCCTGTTGTTCATCTGTGGCCTGGTATTCACCTGGGCCCTGAGAGTCAACCTGGTGCCTGATGGCCGCCTGGGGGCCTGGTGGTCACTTGAGGCCTGGTGTCCTCCTGGGGCCTGATGCCAACATGCAGCATAGGTATCCACCAGGGGCCTGATGTCTGTCTGAGGTCTGGGGTTCACCTGGGGCTTGGTGTCCACCTGGAGCCTGGTATCCATCTAAAGCCTGCGGTCTACCTGGGGCATTATTATGTCCCTTGAAGACTAAGTATCCAACTAGGGCCTGATTTTCACCTGAGGCCTGGGTATCTGCCTGAAGTCTTGGTATCCTCCTTGGGCCTGAAGTCCATCTGTGACATTCTGTCCCACTGGGGCCTGGGTGTGAACCCGGTGCCTGATGTAAACCTCAAGTCCAGTGTGCACCCAGCTGGGACCTGACGGCCACCTGAGGCCATATATCCACCTGGAGCCAGGGTGTCCACTTGGGGCCTAATGCTCACCAGGAACATAAGTATCCACCTGGGGCCTTGTGTCTTCCTGGGGCCTAGGTGTCGATGTGGGGCCTGGGCATCCACCTGGGGCCTGATGTTCAACTGGAGCCTGGTGTCCACCTGGAACCAATTTTCAACTGGGAACCTGATGTCCACCTGGTGCCTGATGTCCATTTGGAAACTGGAGTCCACCTGGGAACTAGCATACACCTAAGACATAGTGTCCACCTGGCGTTTGATGTACAATGTTCACCAGGCTTCAGGTGGACACCAGGCCCCAGGTTGACACCCAGGCTCCATGTGGACACTGGGCCCCAGAGGAACGCCAAATCCCTGGTGAGCATCAGGCCCCTGGTGAACACACAGGCCCCAAGTGGAAACCAAAACTCCAGATGTCCAGGCATTAGACCCCATGTAGATATCCAGGCCCCAGGAAGTCATCAGGGCCCCAGTGGACACTCAGGCCCCAGGTGGATATTCAGTCCCCGGTTGATACCCAGGACTTAGGCGAACAGCAGGCCAAGAATTCCAGGCCCCAGGTGAAGAGCAGGCCCTAGGTGGACAGCAGGATCCAGGTGGACACAAGGCACCCAGGTGGATACATAAGACTCTGGTGAACATCAGGCCCCATGTGGACACCCAGCCCGTAGAAGGATACCAGGCCCCATGAGGATACGAAAATTCAAATAAACACTAGGCCCCAGGCTGAAATCAGGTCCAAAGAGGACACCAGACCTCCAGTGACAACCTGGCCCCAGGGGGCTATGTGGGCCCCAGCTGGACAGCAGGTACCAGATTGACATCCAGGGCCCAGGTAAACACCAGGCCCCAGAAGAACAACAGGCACAAGGTAGACATAGACCCCAGCTGCACACCAGATCCCACGTGGATATCTAGGACCCGGGTGAACAACAGGCCCGAGGTGAAAATCCAGTCTCCAGGAAGGCACCAAGCCCCAGGCAGACACCAGGCCCCAGGAGGACACCAAGATACAAATGGACATCAGGCCTCAGATGGACACCAGGCTCCAGGTGGACATCAGCCCCTAGGTGAGTATCAGGCCCCAGGTGAACACCCAGTCTCAAGGTAGACATCAGACCCTAGGTAGACAGTAGCCACTGGGTGAACACTGTGCCCCAGGCAGACACCAGGTCTCAAGTAGACACCCAGTCCCCAGGTGGACACCAGAGACCAGGCAGCCTGATAAGACTCCAGGTGGACACCAGGC
>NW_012103043.1:799464-800876 GCF_000951045.1 Mandrillus leucophaeus
CCTCCCTCCCTTCCTTCCTTCCTTCCTCCCTGGTTCCCTCTTTCCCTTCTTTCTTTTGTTCTTTCCTTCCTTTTTTTTTTTTTTTGAAATAGAGTCTCACTCTGTCACCCAAGCTGGAGTGCAGTGACACAATCATAGCTCACTGCTGCCTCGAACTCCTTGGCTAAAGCAATCCTCCCACCTTAGCCTCCTGAGGAGCTGGGACTACAGGCATGCACCACTACACCCAGTTAATTAAAAAAAAATTAATAGAGATGGGGTCTTGCCATGTTGCCCAGGCTGGTCTTTAGCTTCTGGACTCAAGTGATCCTCCCACCTCGGCCTCCCAAAGAGCCTGGATTATAGGCATGAGCCACCGTGCCCAGCCTCTTTATAAATAAAAGATTAGCAACACAGAAAACAGTTTGGTTAAAATGCTTTATATTTCTTCTTAAACTCTTCTCCCAAAGTAAAATAAATATCTTTTTAGTTATAAGTAAATCTGCTGTAATGTATTTCCACCTGGTGGGGCAAAGGTCCTGCCCTCCTCTGCCCGCTGCCCCCGGTCCTGCTGAGGGGCAGCCTTCCTCCCTCTCAGGGCAGACAAGCCACACTGGGGCTTCCGGACTCCCTGCTCACCGACTGGGAGGGGGGCCTCTGGCCCATGAGTGAGATGGGGCAACAGACTTCAGAATGTCTCAGCCTGAGAGAGAGTCACATGGAGAGCCACTGGGGAAACGCTGATGTGGGCTGATGGTGGATGACGGAAAACATTGTGTTTCGTGCTTTTTATTTTGTCAGGTGTGATGACAGTACAATGGGATGATATTTTTAAATTCTTTTTTTTTTTTTTTTTTGAGACGAACTCTTGCTCTTGTCCCCTAGGCTGGAATGCAATGGCACAATCTCGGCTCACTGCAACCTCTGCCTCCCGGGTTCAAGTGATTCTCCCACTCCCGAGTAGCTGGGATTACAGGCGCCTGCCACCACGTCTGGCTAATTTTTGTATTTTTAGTAGAGACGGGGTTTCATCATGTTGGCCAGGCTGGTCTCGAACTCCTGACCTCAGGTGATCCACCAGCCTTGGCCTCACAAAGCGCTGGGATTACAGGCATGAGCCATCGCGCCTGGCCTAAAATTCTTATCTTTTCATGTATCTCAAAATATTTAGGGATCAAATGTGTCTGGGCCACGCTGGAAATACTTTAGACAAAGAAAAAAGGAGAGATGAAGCAGATAAAACAAAATGTTGATAATTTTAAATCTAGCTGATGGGTATATGGGGGTTCCATTTAATATTTTCTCTCCTACTCTCATATGTGTGTGTGTATGTGTATATATATATATACCTTTCAAAATTCTCATTGAAAAGTGGCTGATTGGAAGCGCATCCTCAAAGATGTTTTCTCCACTAACTCCCTTTTTTTTTTTTT
>NW_012103043.1:803031-805326 GCF_000951045.1 Mandrillus leucophaeus
CCAGTCTCAAGGTAGACATCAGACCCTAGGTAGACAGTAGCCACTGGGTGAACACTGTGCCCCAGGCAGACACCAGGTCTCAAGTAGACACCCAGTCCCCAGGTGGACACCAGAGACCAGGCAGCCTGATAAGACTCCAGGTGGACACCAGGCCACAGGTGGTACCAGGCTCCCAGCTGATACCCAGGTCCAGGGGAACACCCAGGCCCCAGGTAGACAGCAGGAAACCAGTGCACCCCAGGCACCCAGGTAGACACCTAGGCTGCTGGTGAACATCAAGCCTCAGGCTGGATACCCAGACCCCAGGTAAACACCCAGGCCCCATATGTCAGGTCATTAGGTCCCATGTAAACAACCAGGCCGCAGGAAGTCATCAGGCCCTGGTGGACACTGAGACCCCAGGTGAATATCCAGTCTCAGGCTGACACAAAGGACTCAGGTGCACACCAGGCCCTAGGAGAACTCCAGCCCCAGCTGAAGATCAATGCCCCAGTTGGATACCCAGGCCCTAGCTAACTACCAGGCCCCAGGATTCCATCAGGCTCCAGGTTTTCATCAGGCCTCAGGTGGATACTACACTCTAGGTGGACGTCAGTAAATGCCCAGGTCCCAGGTCAAAACCAGGTCTCTGATGAACACTCTGACCCCAGGTAAACATGAGGCTTCAGGTGGACACGTGACTCTAACTGCACATCAGGCCCTGGATGGACACCCGGCCCCATATGGATACCTAAACCCCTGGTGAACATCAAGCCCCAGGTTCACATCTGGGTCCCAAGTAAACACCTAGGCCTCAGAAGTCCAGACATCAGGCCCCATGTGGAAATCCGGGTCCCAGGAAGTCCTCAGGCACCAGGAAACACTCAGGCCTCAGTTAGATATCCAGTCCCAAGTTGACACAAAGGCCTCAGGTGGACACCAGGTGCTAAGAAAATGTCAGGCTCCAGCTGAGATCAACCCCTGGGTGGTCAGTACTGGCACCCGCTAAAACATGTATGAGCCTTGAAAACATCATGCTAAGTGAAACAAGCCAGGCACAAAAACCCACACAGTTTGTCATTCCATTTACATGAATGTCTAGAATAGGCAGATCCACAAGAGACAGAAAGTGGGTTAGTGGCTGCCAGAAGCTGGAGACAGGGGAGAATGGTGGGTGACTGCTAATGAGTACAGAACGTTATTGGGAGGTGATGAAAATATTCTGGAATCACATAGTTTATGATGTGGCATAACATTTAAAATATGCTAACAACTGCTGAATTATACACTTTAAAAAGGTGAGTCTTTTTTTTTTTTTTTTGAGATGGATTCACACTCTGTTGCCCAGGCTAGAGGGCAGTGGCATGATCTCGGCTCACTGCAACCTCTGCCTCCTGGGTTCAAGCAATTCTCTGCCTCAGCGTCTTGAGCAGCTGGAATTATAGGCACCTGCCACCACATCTGGCTAATTTTTGTATTTTTAGCAGAGATAGGGTTTTATCATGTTGCCCAGGCTGGTCTCAATCTCTTGACCTCATGATCCACCCACCTTGGCCTCTCAAAGTGCTGGGATTACCAGCATGAGCCACTGTGCATGGCCAAAAAGGTGAGTCTTATAGCATGTAAATTACATGTCATTTAAAAAAAACCAAAAACCAAAAAACATGAGGTGGGTGTGGTGGCTCATGCCTATAATCCCAGTATTTTGGGAGGCCAAGGTGAGAGGATAGCTTGAGCCCAGGAGTTTGTGACAAGCCTGGTCAACAGAGCAAGACCCCATCTCTACAAAATAAAAAATTTTTAAAAACTTAGCTGTGTGGTGGCACGCACCTGTAGTCCTGGCTACTTGGTAAGGCTGAGGCGGGAGGATCGCTTCAACCCAAAATCTGAGGCTGCAGAACTAGTATTACACCACTACGCTCCAGCTTAGGTGACAGGGTAAGACCCCCATCTCTTAAAAAACAAAAAAGAAACTAGTGAAATAAAAACATAAAATCCAAACCAAAAAGAGATGGGAGGGGAGGCAGGCAGAGACAGAGGGAGAGAGAGAGACCAGGAGACAGTCAGAGAAAGAGGAAGGGGGAGAGGCTTGGACTGACTGTCTGAGTCTCTATTCAGACAGATCGCTGGTGTGTTGTGGGGGTGCAGCTGGGGAAATGAGGAAACTCCAGGCATCAGGGGGCCCCATTTGAGATGTACCGTCCAGAGTGTGAGAATTCTAATGAGTAGGCAAGGACCATAAGAACCATTTTCTTTCTCCCTCCCTCCCTCCCTTCTTCCCCTTCCTTCCTTCCTTCCTTCCTTCCTTCCTTCCTT
>NW_012103043.1:806601-819396 GCF_000951045.1 Mandrillus leucophaeus
ATTTTAAATCTAGCTGATGGGTATATGGGGGTTCCATTTAATATTTTCTCTCCTACTCTCATATGTGTGTGTGTATGTGTATATATATATATACCTTTCAAAATTCTCATTGAAAAGTGGCTGATTGGAAGCGCATCCTCAAAGATGTTTTCTCCACTAACTCCCTTTTTTTTTTTTTTCTTTTTTTGAGACCAAGACTTGCTCTGTTGCCCAGGCTGGAGTACAATGGTGTGATCTTGGCTCACTGCAACCTCTGCCTCCCAGGTTCAAGCTATTCTCCTGCTTCAGCTTTCCGAGTAGCTGGGACTACAGGCATGCACCACCATGCCCAGCTATTTTTTTTTTTTTTGGTGTGTGTTTTTGGTAGTGACAGAGTTTTGCCATGTTGGCCAGGCTGGTCTTGAACTCCTGACCTCAAGTGATCCACCCGCCTCGGCCTCTCAAAGTGCTGGGATTACAGGTGTGAGCCATCAATGCCTGGCCTGCTAACTCACTTCTAAATGATCCTGTTCTCTTTGAACAGAAATAAAGATACTATGATCTTACCACTTTAGAAATTAGAATGATGAAATTTAGAAAAACTAGAGATGATTAAGATGAAGACAGACATGAAATCATGCCAAAAAATGCCCATGCTGTGTCCAGCAGGGGCTGCAGCTGCAGAAATGCTCGAGTGGTCAGCAAGGGTACTCACTGCTTGAGCATCTTGGGCTGCCAGATACTGTAAACCACCCCGCACCTATCAGCAGGGCACTGGCTACATCCCACAGATTGCTGTGCCATGGTTTAAGGTCACATTGCAGCAGAGCAGGAAGCATGTGGCTGGAGGTGGCATGGAGCCAGCTTTCAGGATGTATGGTCTGGGCTGAGCTGCAGTCCTTGGAGCCTGGGCAGCTGCTCTGGCCCTGAGCCCTCCGACTCTCCCTGTGGTCTCTCTCCTTCTGTCTCTCTCTGTTACATAGCCTCCCTTCCCTCTCCCTGCTCTATTCTCCTTCCCCCATCCCCTCTCCCCTCACCCCCAGATCAATTTTCTTAGAAATCTCCAGGCCCAAGTTTGGAGGTTCCCAATTAGGGTGCAGGCTGACCCTCAGGTGCATGGGGATCCACCTTGTCCAGCCATGGCTGGCCCCAGTGCTGCATCACAATGTAGGCACCGAGAGTGGAGGGGTGGAGGTGGGCATTTACCACACTATAAGGGATCAGTCAGCACAGACCAGGAGCAGGCCGGATAGTCAGTAACCGTGCAGTTCTGGAAAAACCACTCATTTTGTGCAGAGCATCTTCCAGCTCCTTCATCTGCCAGGGCCCTGCTGTGCCTCCTCCCCTCTCCTGCCCCCTGGGACTCCGCCTCCCTCCCCTGCTTTCTTTTCTCCTGGCACTTGTCCCCATCCCACGCTCCACCGCGGGTTGTAGCAATGACTTATTTGCGTATTGAGGTCAGTAGATCTCCTCCCTATGAAGACGGGTCCCTCAGGGACAAGGCTGTCTGTGCTGGTGGCCACGGCAGGCCGGCCCCTGAAGCCTGCCCCACATGGTAGACAGGCAGCTATTTGCTGAATAAATGAAGGGGTCAGGGGATCACTCATAATATTCATTTTATTTTTTATGCTTTCCTTTTGGTTTTCAACTTTTCTATAAAGAAGACATTTTATACTAGAAAAAAATATTGCTTCAAAATGTAAATGCGCACGGAGCAACAGGGACTCTCATGACCGGTGGGAGTAGAAAGTGGTCCAGCCATTTTGGAAGACAGCTTGGCAGTTTTCTACAAAACGAAACATACTTTTGCTATACAATCCAGCAATCACACTCCCTGGCATTGACCCAGATGAACTGAAAACTTAAGTCCACACAAAAACCTGCACATGTATGCTTATAGCAGCTTTATTTATAATTTTGCCAAAACTTGATAGCAACCAAGATGTGTGGATAAATAAACTGTGGTCCATCCAGACAACAGAATGTTATTCAGTGCTGAAGAGAAATGAGCTATCAAGCCATGAAAAGACTTGGAGGAAACTTAAATGCCTATTACTAATTGGAAGACTCCAGTCTGAAAAGGCTACATACCGTACAGTGCCAACTCTATGACAGTCTGGAAACAGCAAAACCATGCAGACAGTAAAAAGATCAGTGGACCCCCGCCGGGCTCGATGGCTCACTCCTGTAATCCCAGCGCTTTGAGAGGCCAAGGCAGGTGGATCACTTGAGCCCAGAAGTTCAAGACCAGCCCGGACTACTTGGTAAAACCCTGTCTTCTCTACTAAAAATACAAAAATTAGCCTGGCATGGTGGTGGGTGCCTGTAATCCCAGCTACTCTGCAGGCTGAGGCACGAGAATTGCTTGAACCCAGGAGGTGGAGGTTGCAGTGAGCCGAGATCGCGCCACTGCGCTCTAGCCTGGGCCACAGAGCGAGACTCTGTCTAGGAAAAAAAAAAAATCAGTGGTTCTCATAAAAACATCAGTGGCTCCCAGGGGTTGTAGGAAGGAGGTGAACATGTGGAAAAGGGAGGGCTTTCCAGGCAGTGAAACTGCTCTGTGTGATTCTACAATGGTGGACACGTCGTTATACATTTGTCCGAATTCACACAAAGCGCAGCATCCAGAATAAACCCTAGCGTGCACTGTGGGCTCTGGGGGATAGACCGCATTGACCTAGGTTCATGGGTTTAGCAAGTGCGCCCCTCTGTGGGGTGCTGACGGGGGAGGCTGTGCCTATGGGAGCGGAACATATGGCTTATCTCTGTAACTTCCGCTCAGTTTTGCTATGAACCTAAAACACCTCTAAAAACTAAAGTCTATTAAAACATTTTAAAAAGTAGATTTCAGGCTCAGTGAGGTGGGAGGGGGCGGTGGGGGGTTCCCAGGCACAAAGGGAGCAGGCACACCCTGCCCTCGAACGCTGGGAGAAGCTGGGCTGGCTGAACTTGGGGAGGCCTGGCCCCGGGACCTGCAGGGAGCCTCTGGAATGTGGACGTGCAGGCTGACCCTGCTGGTCCTGTGAATGCCAACCAACCTGCCACTCCTGGGCTCTCTGGCACGGTCGCCGCAAGTGTCATCCTGGGACACTTGCAGATGCACCCTTATCTCCAGACCAGCTGGAGACCTGGCCTGAAGCTGAGGGTTGGCGGCAGGAGAATGGCCCAGGCAAAAGTTCTCCTCCTAAAGTTGCTTCTGAGGGAGGGCTGGGGAGGGCCCTCGGGGACCCTGGGAGCATGAAGACATCTCCACTGGACTGAAGACAGGGAGAGAGCCAGGCATGGCGGGCACAGCCAGGGTGCAAGCAGAGGATGGCGGCCCGGGGCTCAGCATCTGCTCACCTCACGAGGGTGGCACTGCTGCCTGGACAACCCGCGTAATTCCCCAGGCCTCACCATTTTGGATTGAGAGATGAGCTCAGCATCCCCTCACAGGGCTCTGGAGGGTTTAGCAAGAGGCTGTGGTGAAAGTCACACCTGGTCCACGGCTGTGTCTGCCACCTGGGACTCTCGGCTTCCTTTGCCTGTGACTCTGCAGCCACGTGGCCCTGCCCCCAGTGCTGGGCACCACTCTAGATGAGCAGTTTGCCTTCCTCTCTGGGTACAGATGATGAAGGGCGTCTCCCGGCATCCTGGGTGTTTCTGGCAATCAAGTGGCCCCTGCCCAGGCAAGAGTCCTGCTAGGAATCAACACAGCCTGCTTGGGCTGAGTTCATGGGTGGAGGGCATGGGCTTCCTGGAGTCGCCAAGCCGGGGGGCCACCAAGCCCGTTTTCCGCCGTGGCTGCCTGGGTGCAATGCCTGTGGCGTTGGGTGCTGGCCTGGCCTGTGGGGCAGCTGCACGCTTCCCTTTTGATGGAATTCTGTCTCCTGCAGCCATACATTGTTTGACTTGAGCGTGTTTTTCTTGGCTTTAGGAAACAGGATTAGTTGCACTCTTTGTAATTTTTGGTATTAAAGGTATTTTTAACAAATGCAGTCAGTATCGTGGGAACATCCTGAAGTTCCTGGAATGTCTGTAGTCTGAAGTCAAGCCTGTTCCCACCCCCGGCCTTCCTCTTTAAAGGCCTGATGTTGTTCGATGGGATGTCTATTTTTGTTCATTTAGGTTTCAAATTGAAGCGTGACTAGCACTGGGAAACTGGCACTCCCCTGCAGTTAGCGCTTCTTCCTCCAGCCCCAGATGTGTGACGGCAGAGCAGAGGGGCAAAAAGATCTGACAGCACTGTGTGCTCTAGGCAGGGACAGCTGAGGGGCCAATGACCTGTCCCTCCCAGCCAGAGGAGGATGCCCCCATCTGTTCACTGCACCCTCCAGTGGGAAACAAGAAAACAAGAGGCAATGCATTTGCAGTCACTACATTAGGAAGGGGTACTCACTTTCCACCAGTAAGTGATAAATCACTGATAAGAGAGTGCTGGGAAGGGAAGAACATGGTCCCTTTAAATGATACCAAGTGGGGAAGGGAAGTGCTGGGTAGAAGAGGTCATGGTCCCTGGCTAGGGCTCCACCCCCACGGACCTAGGTGAGGACAGGCATTTTTGTTGCATTTCCCAAGACCACCCTGGCCTGCCATGCCCCTGTCTGGTGCCTGTAAAATCCCCTGACACTCTAGCAGGCAGACACACAATCGGCTGGATATGGAGAGAAGCGGATCGGCGGAAGAAGACGCAAGCAGCTGAACGTCAAGGGGAGCACGCTGGCAGAAGAGCACACCGACAGAGCACACCAACAGACGCCGGCAGGCCACAAGGCCACTGACCCCGGCAGAATGACACAGAGTTTGGCTAGGCCAGTCAGAAGAGAGCCTGGGCCGCTGAGCGTCCAACTCCAGGGGAACACCATCTCTCTTCTGGCTCCCCCGTCTACTGAGAGCTACTTGCACTCAATAAAACCTTGCACTCATTCTCCAAGTCCAGGCATGATCCAATTCTTCTGGTACACCAAGGCAAGAACCCAGATACAGAAAGCCCTCTGTCCTTACAACAAGGTAGAGGGTCTAACTGAGTTGGTTAACACAAGCTGCCTATAGAGCACCCTGTAACACACGCCCATTGGGGCTTCAAAAACATTTACCCCTAGACACTGCTGTGGTATCAGAGCCCCACAACCTGCCCATCTGTGTGCTCCCCTATAGGTCTGAGCAGTGGGGCACTGAAGAAGCCAGCCACTTTCCCGCTGCACGCCCTGCGAGGGGGGCAAAAGAACTCTTCCCATTTCATCACCACCAACAGCAGCTTGAGACGACACCCATTTGCAGCCTCACAGTTCCACGAGGCAGGAATTTGAGTGTGGTGTAGCTGGATGCTTTGCTTCCGGGTGCCTCCCGAGGCTGCAGTCAAGGTGTCTGCCAGGACGGTGGTCTCATCCAAGGCTCCGTTGGGTGGGGTTGCCCATCCAAGCTCACTCACGTGCTCTTTGGCAGGACCCAGTTTCTCTGGCTGCTGGACCAAGGCCCCATCTCTTGGCTGTCTCTTGGCTGGAGGTCGACTTTGGTTCGTTGCTGCATGAGCCTTCCATGGTGGCAGCTTCCTGCACCAAAGCCAGCAAGGGTAAGATTCTAGTCTTTTGTAATCTAATCACAGTGTGACATCCTCAATGTTGCTACATTCTGTTAGAAGGAAATTACTCAAGGGGTGAACACAAGACCATGCCTTCCATGAGGCAGGATCATGGGGCCACCTCAGATACTGTCTGCCACAGAAGCGTGTAGAGACGATCCACCCCTTGCTCATATGTGCATCACCAGAAGGTGCTTTGGCCCCTGGTCCAGAGTGGGAGCACCAAGGTGAGGCTCTGATCCCCTGCAATCCTTTCAACTCTCCCATCTCTCCATCTCCTCCTCTTCAGAATGGGGGTGATGGAATCCACTGTGCGGTTTTGTAATGTTTTTAAATTAGATGTTGTATTGGGCCATTCTTGCATTGTTATAAAGAAATGCCCGAAACTGGGTAATTTACAAAGAAAAGAGGTTTACTTGGCTCAGGGTTCTGCACGCTGTACAGGAAGCATAGTGGCATCTGCTTTCACGGTGGCCTCAAGAACACTTCCCATCTTGGTGGAAGGTGAATGGGGAGCAGGCACAGCACATGGGGAAAGCAGGAGCTGGGGTGGCAGGGGCGGGGGATGCCACACACTTTAAAATTACCAGATCCATAAGAACCCACTCACTATTGCCAGGACAGCACCAAGAGCATAGTGCTAAACTATTCATGAGAAAACCACCCCCATGAGCCAATCACCCCCCCCCACCAGGCCTCACCTCCAACACTAGGGATTACATTTCAACATGAGATTTGGGGAGAGGCACACATCCAAACTATATCAGATGGGATGAGAAATAATGAAGAGCTGACCATGGCGTTTTGCTCATAGTAGGCACCCAGAAATCCTTGCATGAATGAATGAGTTTCCTGTTGACACAATGTAAGTGCTATGATACAAATGTATATGTCCCTCCCAAAGTTCATCTGCTGAAACACAACCCCCAAGTTGATGCTATTAAGAGGTTGGGCCAGGGGCCGGGCACGGTAGCTCAAGCCTGTAATCCCAGCACTTTGGGAGGCCGAGACGGGTGGATCACGAGGTCAGGAGATCGAGACCATCCTGGCTAACACAGTGAAACCCCGTCTCTACTAAAAAATATAAAAAACTAGCCAGGCGAGGTGGCGGGTGCCTGTAGTCCCAGCTACCCAGGAGGCTGAGGCAGCAGAATGGCATAAACCCGGGAGGCGGAGCTTGCAGTGAGCTGAGATCCGGCCACTGCACTCCAGCCTGGGCGACAGAGTGAGACAAAAAAAAAAAAAAAAAAAAGAGGTTGGGCCTATGGGAGGTGATGGTCATGGGGGCAGAGTGCTCTTATAAAAGAGGCTCCAGGGAGCTTGTTCAGCCTTTCTGCCACATGAGGACGCAGCCAATAAGTTTGCTTGGAGGCAGAGCGCAAGACTCACCAGACACACAAAACCTGCCAGTGCCTTGATCTTGGACTTTCCAGCCTCCAGAACCATGGGCAAAAAAATTCTGTTGTTTATAAACTATCCAGTCTCAGGTATTTTGTTTTATTAGCAGCTGGACAGCCCAAGGCAGGGGCAAAGCCCCATTTGGAGACTTTGGCAGCAAGAAATACATGAGAATTCCTTCAGAATATGTGGATTCCTGAGGAAGTGAAACCCAGTTCAGCCCCCAGGGAGTGGGGAAGGTCAGGCTTCCAGCTTGGACTTGGGCACTTTGTTCTAGAGAATTGGACGCTCAACAAAGCTCCATGGTGCTCACAGCTGAGGCTGGAGAAGGAACAACCCAGATGAGGAAGGAGTAACACATTTTTCTTTCTGGCTTATTTTATTTTACTTTATTTTATTTTATTTTATTTTGAGAGACAGTCTCACTCTCACCCAGGCTGGAGTGCAGTGGTGTGATCTTTGCTCACTATAGCCTCTCTCTGCCTCCCGGGCTCAAGCAATCCTCCTGCTTCAGCCTTCCAAGTAGCTGGGACTACAGGCCAGTGCCACCAACCTGGTTAATTTTTCAATATTTTTTATGGAGATGGGGTTTCACCATGTTGCCCAGGCTGGTCTCGAACTCCTGACCTCAAGCAATCTGCCTGCCTCAGCCTCCCAAAGTGCTCTGATTAACAGGTGTGAGCTACCGCACCTGGCCTCTGTCTTCTATGTTAAAAAAGAAACTTTTATGTACTTATAAAAGTGATGCTGGCTAGCAGGAAGACCCTAATGGAGAGGCTAGAAAGGAATGCAATCCTACTGCCCAAAGAGGCCGGCCTGGCTGTGCCAGAATCATAGAGTGGGGGTACACTTTCACCTGGCACAGCTAAGCCCACTCAGACCTGCCCAGTCAGAGCTGGGCAGGAGGAGGTTGGGGACACCCCCCAAGTGATTCTGACAACCTCCTGATTGCAAGCTCCCTCCATGCAGCATCTCCTGTGGGTGAGGTCAGGCTCTCAGAGCAGTTTTCTTGGTCTGCTTTTCCTCGTGTAGCATTATATCATCCACATTTTCCAGTGATGTTCTCTCCCTGTAACTCTCACGCCTGTAATCCCAGCACTTTGAAAGGTCTGGAGTTTGAGACCAGCCTGGGCAACATGGCGAATTTCATCTCCATAAAAAATATTTAAAAATTAGCCAGATGTAGTAGCACTGGCCTGTAATCCCAGCTACTTGAGAGGCTGAAGCAGGAGGATTGCTTGAGCCTGGGAAGCAGAGGCTATAGTGAGCTAAGATCACACCACTGCACTCCAGCCTGGGTGACAGAGTGAGATTGAGTCTCAACATAAAATTCTACAGGTGTTCTCCCAGCTCGCAGCCCTCGTCAGGTTGGCATATGACATTGTAGGCCTTTTCTTCTGTGTTTCCATAATTACATATTTACATGGAAATATAGTTTCGGATTGTTTTTTCTTTTTATATAAATGGTATCATACCATGAGTGGCATCCTGTGTCTCACCAATTTCCCACTGTGATATGTCTTGGTATTTTTTCCATGATTGGACGTGTCACTGACACACATTCTTTTCATTGCTTCACGTTTTCAAGGTTCCAAGCTTCCAGGATTCCATAGTTCCAGGGTTAGATGGTTCCATGGTTCACTGGTTCTAAGGCCCAAGGTTACATGGTTCAAAGGTTCCAAGGTACTATCATTCCATGCTTCCAAGGTGCAATGGTTCCAAGGATTAATGGTTCCATGTTTCCAAAGTTCCTTGGCTCAAAGGTTCAATGTTACCATTGTTCCAAGGTTCCATGGTTCCAAGATTCAGTGGTTCTAAGTTTCTATGGCTCCATGGCTCCAAAGATCAGTGATTTCACAGTTCCAAGGTTACATGGTTTCCTAGCTCCAAGGTGCAATGGTTCCAACGATCCAAAGTACCATGGTTTCATAGTTCCAAGGTTCCATGGTTCACTGGTCCCAAGGCCCAAAATTACGTAGTTCAAAGGTTCCAAAATACCATGGTTTCATGCTTCCAAGGTGCAATGGTTCCAAGGTTCAGTGGTTCCATCTTTCCAAGGTTCCAAGGTTCCATTACCAAGGTTCAGTGTTACTATTGTTCCAAAGTTCCATGGTTTAATGGTTCCAAGATTCAATGGTTTCAAGATTACAGAGTTCTAAAATTCAGTGGATCTGTGGTTCCAAGTTTCCAAGGTTCCAAGATTCAATGGTGAATGGTTCCAGGGTTCCAAGGTTACAGGGTTTCAAGTTTACAGGGTTCTAAGGTTCTGTGGTTCTGTGGTTACAAAGTTACATGGTTTCCTTGTTCCAAGATTACATGGTTCCAAGGTTCCAAGGTTTCTTGGTTCCGTGACTCCAAGGTTTCCTGTTTCCATACTTCCATATTTCAGTTGTTCCAAGGTTCCATGGTACCAAGGTTTCATGTTTCCTGGTTCGAAGTTTCAGTGGTTCTGTGGTTGCAAGATTCCATGGTTCCATGGTTGCAAGGTTTCATGGTTCCATGGTCCAAGGTTCCAAGGCTCGAAGTTGCCAAGGTGCCATGGTTTCAAGGTTCATGGTACCAAGGTTCAATAGTTCCCTGGTTTGTTGCTTCCAAGTTATCAACATTTCATTTTTCATTTGCCTCCACCTATTTGTAGACACTCAGATTACATCCAGAGATTTTACTCTTATCAACAATGTCACCACTATCAGCCTTGCTTTTTGTTTTTCCCCTTGTGCACATTTAGGAGTGTTCCTGAAGGGAAAAAATCCGGAGCAGAATTGCTGGATCCCAGGAAGTAATATGTAAAATGTAATCAATAGTGCCATATTGCCCTCTAATGCATCTATATTGGTTGCAGTCTTCCAGGAGTGTATCCAAGTATCATTTACTCATTATCCTTGCTATGACACAATGTTATCAACTTTGATAATTTTTTTTTTTTTTTTTTTTTGGAGACAGAAACTTGCTGTGTTGATAGGCTGGGATGCAATGGTGCGATCCTGGTTCACTGCAACCTCCACCTCCGGGTTCAAGCAATTCTCCTGCCTCAGCCTCCTGAGTAGCTGGGATTACAGGCGTGAGCCACCAGGCCTGGGTAATTTTTGTATTTTTAATTAAGACAGGGTTTCGTCATGTTGGTCAGGCTGGTCTTGAACTCCTGGCCTCAAGTGATCCACCCACCTTGGCCTCCCAAACTTCTGGGATTACAAGCATGAGCCACTGTGCCTGGCCAATCTTTGATAATCTGACGGATGACAAAGAATATCTCATTTTAATTTTCACTTCACTTGAGTTTGAATTCTTTTGCAATTTGCTTATTGACCACTTGTGTTTCATTGCTATCTGTGAATTGTCTGTTTTTATTAGGTAGGTGGTCTTCTTGTTGCTATGTAGATTTTTTTTTTTTTTTTTTTGAGACACCGTCTCGCTCTGTCACCTAGGCTGGAGTGCAGTGGCGTGATCTCAGCTCACTGCAGCCTCTGCCTCCCGGATTCCAGTGATTCTCCTGCCTCAGCCTCCCGAGTAGCTGGGATTACAGGTGTCTGCCACTATACCCAACTAATTCTTGTATTTTTAGTAGAGACAGGGTTTCACCACGTTGGCCAGGCTGGTCTCAAACTCCTGACCTCAGGCGATCCGTCTGCCTCGGCCTCCCAAAGTGCTGGGATTACAGGCATAAGTCACCGCGCCCAGCTGTAAAGATTCTTTATGTGTTCTACTAGCAATTCTTTGCCTTTGTTATACATGTTGCAAACATTTTCTCCAAGTCCCTCATTTCTCTTTTAGCTCTGTTTTTGGTGAGTTATATGTATTGCCTGATGTATCAGTATTTTCTCTCTGTGTTCAGAAACTTATGTATAGTATTCTCTACTTTACCAACAAAGTTTCCTATTTTTTTCTTTTCTTTTCTTTTCTTTTTTTCAGATGGAGTCTCACTCTGTCACCCAGGCTGGAATGCAGTGACACAATCTCGGCTCACTGTAACCTCCACCTCCCGGGTTCAAGAGATTCTTTTGCCTCAGCCTCCCGAGTAGCTGGGATTACAGGTGTGAGCCACCACACTCAGCTAATTTTTGTATTTTTGGTAGAGACGGGGTTTCACCATATTGGCCAGGCTGGTCTCGAACTCCTGACCTCAAGTGATCTTCTCGTCTCAGCCTCCCAAAGTACTGGGATTACAGGTATCAGCCACTGCGCCTGGCCTATTTTTTTCTTTTGTATCTCATCAGTATTGATGTCCACCAGCCAAAGACCATCTGTAGTCAACAAAGTTAAGTTTATTGCTTTGTTGCAAGTGAGCCTGCACATTTAAAGGAGTGGGTCTGGGGACTACAGCTAGTCATCGGATGTCCTGCCAGGGTTTGGACAGAGTTTGTTAACTGAGGGGCTTACTGGAACAACGATGAGTGGTCTTGTCTTTATGGGTTTGTTTTGTTTTGTTTGAGACAGGGTCTCACTCTGTTGCCCAGGCTGGAGTGCAGTGATGTGATCATAGCTCACTGTAGCCTCGAAATTCTGGGCTCAAGCAATCCTCCCACTTCATCATCCCTAGTAGCTGGGACTTCAGCTACTGTAGAGGCAGAGTCTCACTAAGTTGAGCAGGCTGGCCTCAAACTCCTGGCCTTAAGGGATCCTCTCACCTCAGCCTCTCAAAGTTCTGGGATTACAGGCATGAGCCACCATGTCCCACATGGTCATGTGTATTCATGGGCCAATTTGTCCATGGCTTATTTTAGGACACATAGATCTGAATGAACTGGCATTAAATAATGATGCTCACCGTGGCTTGATCTGGCACAGTTGACCTGTTTTGTGAGTCAGGGTATGTTTCACAAGCTGTGGTTTCTGTTTTAATCCTCAGTTTCCTCAAACAGACTGGGTGCAGCAGAACCTGTTGACACCTGAGCTGTGTCTCTCACACAGTCATTTTCCTGACCCGCCTTGGCTTAAGGATCAGTTGTTCTCTTCTGAACATGCCATCATCGATTTTTGTGCAAGTCAGATGGTAGCCTTTCCGACATCTGCAACATCCTGCCCCCTTGTTCTTTCTGTTGGATCATCTGGCAGGACATCAGCTTTGTGGCGGCATTCCAAAACGTGGATATGCACTTGGCTACTGCAACACAGATAAATACTAAGACAAGGGTTTTTATTCACAAGTGAAACGTATCTCCTATGTTCTGTGATCTATTGGGAGCTTTCTGAGATGACCAAGTGGTTTTTTCCCTTTGATCTGAATGAGATTTGTTCAACTTTGCCAGTGTTTGAAGAATTAGTTCTATATCTGGTGATTGTCAAGAGTTAGGGTCTTGGAAGCACCAACAATGGGGGTGTTTTCCCTCTCCGTGGATTCAGGGACTCCACTGGCAATGGAGTCCCTGAATCCGCGGAGAGGGAAAACAGCCAGGAAAATAAAAACCAGAGACACGCCTCATGCAGAGAAGCCCCAGCAGTGGGCTGAAGCGTTCTACTCCGCTGATCTCGGCTCGTGGACCACCCGGTCCTGGGAACCCTGACCCGCACGAGGTCCACGGTGGTGGCATTGGCACTGCCCCTAATTGAATTCCCTGTAGTACCAGTAGCCACTAGAGCCTGGAACAGTCCTTGACTGAGGTTCTTTAGATGTTTCATCCACACGGCTCATTTCCCGAGCTTTGTGGATAGCAGGAGCCTCGGGGAGAATGTAAGTAAATGTTCCATCAATGTCAGTTCAGCCCATCAGGTCTACAGTGTAGTCTAACTTTGGTGCTTCTTTGGTCATTTTCTGTCTGGATGATCTGTCCATTAGTAAGAGTGGTATGTTGAAGTATCCTACAAAACTGTAATAGATAGTAAGAATAAGTGATTTTGGTTTTTTGGTTTTGTTTTGTTTT
>NW_012103043.1:819911-829297 GCF_000951045.1 Mandrillus leucophaeus
CCCGGGTTCATGCCATTCTCCTGCCTCAGCCTCCCAAGTAGCTGGGACTACAGGCACCCGCATGCCTGGCTAATATTTTTGTATTTTTAGTAGAGACGGGCTTTCACGGTGTTCTCCAGGATGGTCTCGATCTGCTGACCTCGTGATCTACCCGCCTCGGCCTCCCAAAGTGCTCGGATTACAGGCGTGAGCGACCACGCCCGGCCAAGAATAAGTGTTTTTGTTCTGGATTTGGGAAAGACAAAGTCAAAGAGTTGTGAGAGAACTTAATATATGAATAAGGCTAGAAGTGGTTACAAATTATATATACAGATAAATATATATAAATATATAGAGAAAATATATATAACAAAAAGTTATACATATATACACATGTATGTGTGTGTGTATCTATACATACACATGTATGTGTGTATATATATACACATATACATATATTTTCCAAGACAGGGTCTCACTCTCATTGCCCAGGCTGGAGTGCAGTGGTACAATCTCAGCTCACTGCAGCCTCAACTTGCTGAGCTCGAGTAATCCTCCCACCACGGCCTCCCAAGTAGCTGGGACTACAGGCGCATGCCATCATGCCCAGCAAATTTTTTGTATTTTTAGTAGAGGCAGGGTTTCACCAATTTGCCCAGGCTGGTCTCAAACCCCTGGGCTCGTCTTGAACCCCTGGGCTCAAGTGATCTGCCTGCCTCAGCCTCTCAAGGTGCTAGAATTACAGGTATGAAGACTTCATTTTCTTTGCAGTCATTTTAGGACAAGTTAAGGATGAAGCCAGAATAAATCCAGCTGTATTAAACCCTGAAATTCCAGTCTTTTCTTCTAATAGCTTTAACACAATGTTTTTCCTTTTAGAAATGAGGTCTCACTCTATCACCCAGGCTGGAGTGCAGTGGCGTGATATAGCTCACTGCAGCCTCGATCTCCTGGGCTTAAGCAGTCCTCCTGCCTCAGCCTCCTGGGTAGCTGAGTGGGCACACACCACCACGTCTTAGTTTAGTCTTGTGCTGTGTAAGTAGAGCTCCCTAATCAGACAGCAATGTATTTTTCTGTGGGATATATGACCCAAACCTTTGTGTTTTCCAAATGGATAGCCAGCTGTTCCAAATTTATAGACTAGTGTGACTATTTTTCTGTTCATAAGAACACTTTAGAGAATATCAAGCACTTGTATCTTTCTGTTCACTTAGGCTCACTTTCTGGAGTTAAATTTCCTGAACTGGAATTACTGGGTCAAAGGAATGAGACTTTTGAGGTTCCCGGTGCATGTTACCAATTGTTTTCCAAAAAGATTGCACCCACAGGCAGAAGTGTCCATCCTTGGATATTCTAATTTTAAAAGATATGCTTTTCGGCCGGGCGCGGTGGCTCAAGCCTGTAATCCCAGCACTCTGGGAGGCCGAGACGGGCGGATCATGAGGTCAGGAGATCAAGACCATCCTGGCTAACACGGTGAAACTCCGTCTCTACTAAAAAATACAAAAAATTAGCCGGGTGAGGTGGCGGGTGCCTGTAGTCCCAGCTACTCGGGAGGCTGAGGCAGAAGAATGGCATAAACCCGGGAGGCGGAGCTTGCACTGAGCTGAGATCTGGCCACTGTACTCCAGCCTGGGCGACAGAGCGAGACTCCGTCTCCAAAAAAATAAAAGATATGCTTTTCTAGTGTGGATGAGCAAAGTATCTTAACATTGCTTCCATTTACACATCTTTTTTTAATTTAATTTTTTATTTTTGAGATGAAGTCTTGCTCTGTCACCCAGGCTGGAGTGCAGTGGCACTATCTTGGCTCACTGCAACCTCCGCATCCCAGGCTCAAGCAATTATCTTGCCTCAGCCTCCTGAGTAGCTGGGATTACAGGTGCCCACCACCACACCCAGCTAATTTTTGTAGTTTTTAGTAGAGATGGGGTTTCACCATGTTGCCCAGGCTGGTCTTGAACTCCTGACCTCAAGTGATCCGCCCACCTCGGCCCCCCAAAGTGCTGGGAATACAGGCATAAGCCATCATACTCAGCCCAATGTACACATCTTTAAAAAATAGTGAGAGGTCACTTCACACACATTGGGGGTGCTACTATATTTTAAAATTAAAACAGAAAACAAGCGGGGTATGGTGACTCACTCCTGTAATCCCAGCACTTTGGGAGGCCGAGGCAGGCAGATCACTTGAGGTCAGGAGTTCGAGACCAACCTGGCCAACATGGTGAAAGCCTGTCTCTACTCAAAATACAAAAATTAGTCGGGTGTGGTGGCGGGCACCTGTAATCCCAGCTACTCCGGAGGCTGAGGCAGGAGAATTGCTTGCACCCAGGAGACGGAGGTTGCAGTGAGCCGAGATCACACCACTGCATTCCAGCCTGGGCAACAGAGAGAAACCATCTCAAAAAACAAAACAAACAAACAAACAAACAGAAAACAAAAGTGTTGGTGAGGATGTGGAGAAATTGGAACGCTTGTGCGTTGCTGGTAGAAATGCAAATAATGGAGCCACTATGGGTTCCTCAAAAAATTAACTATAGAATTAGCATTTGATCCAGCAACCCACTTCTGGGTATACACACAAAAGAACTGAAAGCAAGGACTCGAACAGATACTCGTGCACCTACTATTGCAACAGCCATGAGATGGAAGCAATGTTATTCATAACCCAAATGTCCATTGACAGATGAATGGTTAAACAAAATGTAATCTAAACTTACAATGGAATATTATTCAGCCTTTAAAAAGGAAGGAAATCCTGATAGATGCCACCACATGAATGGACCTCGAGGACATGATGCTCAGTGAAATAAGCCAGTCGCGGAAGGACAGATTCTGCATGGTTCCACTTACGCGAGGTTCCTACGGTAATCAAAATCATAGAGACAGAAAGTAGAATAGTGGCTGCCAGGTGCTGGGAAGAGGAGACAGTGGGGAGCAGTTGTTTTATGGGGACAGAATTTCAGTTTGGGAAGATGAAAAGTCCTAGAGATGGACGGTGGTGATGGTTGCACAAGAATGTAAATGTGCTTAAGCCCATCAAAACGCACACTTAAAAATGATTAAGACGGCCGGGGGCGGTGGCTCACGCCTGTCATCCCAGCACTTTGGGAGGCTGAGGCAGGTGGATCACAAGGTCAGGAGATTGAGACCATCCTGGCTAACACGGTGAAACCCCATCTCTACTAAAAACAAAATAATAATAATACAAAAAATTAGCTGGGCGTGGTGACAGGCACCTGTAGTACCAGCTGCTTGGGAGGCTGAGGCAGGAGAATGACGTGAATCCAGGAGTTGGAGCTTGCAGTGAGCCAAGAATGCACCACTGCACTCCAGCCTGGGCAACAGACAGAGTGAGACTCTGTCTCAAAAAAAAAAAAAGATTGGTTAAGATGAACAGTTTGTGTGTGTGTGTGTGTGTGTGTGTGTGCGCGTGTGTGTGTATAGGCCGAGCACAGTGACTCATGCCTGTAATCCTAGCACTTTAGGAGGCCCAGGCGTTTGAAACCAGCCTGGCCACTATGGAGAAATCCCAACAATTTTGTCATTGTATTACAAAATACAATTTTTGTATTTTGTAAAAATACAAAAAATTAGCCGGGCATGCTGGTACGTGCCTGTAATCTCAGCTACTCGGGAAGCTGAGGCACGATAATCATTTGAAGCTGGGAGGTAGAGGTTGCAGTAAGTGGAAATCGTGCCACTGAAGTCGAGCCTGGGAGATAGAGCGAGACTCTGTCTCAAAAAAAAAAAAAAAAAAATATATATATATATATACACACACACACACACACATACAGAGAGAGAGAGATATATATATATATAATTATTATTTTTTGAGACAAGATCTCCCTGTGTCGCTCAGGCTGATCTTGGACTCCTGGGCTCAAGTGGTCCTCCTACCTCGGCCTTCCAAAGTGCAGGGATTATAGGCATGAGTCACTGCACTCGGCCTGTCATGTATATTTTATCACAATAAAAACATCTGTGAGAGGACTATTTCTTCCAATGCTGATTAGCCAATCCTATTTTTGTGTGTGTGAGTTTTCTCTTCATTTTCTGAGCCCACTTACGTCTGAGCTCTGAGTCCCAGGAGGCCAGTGGAGGAGGGAAGAGGAGGACTCAGCCTGAGGGTGACGTGAGACTTGCAGAGGCTCCTGGCGGCATGGGGGAGGGGACAGCCCAAGGGAGGCAGTTCCGTAGGCCAGGCCGTGTGAACCCCAGGCTGAGGCAGGTGCTAAAGAAGAGGGCATCTCCTCGAGGCCCTGACCCTGGAAGGCATTTTCAGAACACCCAGTGCCTGGTGACATTTGGGGTCCTGAGCCCAGCCAGCCTCCGAGGATCAGCCCCACCTGTTATGCACGGAATGTTTGCATCCCTCCAACATTCATTGCTGGAATTCTAATCCCTAAGGGGGTGGTACTAGCAAGTGGGTCCCTTGGGAGGGGAAGAAGTCGTGAGGGTGGAGTCCTCATGAATGGGATTAGTCCCCTCGTCAGAGGGGCCCGGAGAGCTCTGCCCTCTGCCACGTGAGGATTAAACACGAAGTCAGAAATCTGCAGCTGGAAGCGGCTCCCACCAGAACCCAACCAAGCTGCATCCTGGTCTCAGATTTCCAGCCTGCAGAACTGTGAAGAATACATTTCTGTGTTCAAGCCACTCAGTTTACAGTATTTTTAAATAGCAGTCCGATCTAACTAAGCCGCCACCCCTGGCTGACCCCCGGCTAGACAGAAAGCCTGTCAGGGCACTCTCGGGTTTAACTCCCCAAACTCTGAGAGCGTGTTGGGGCCAGCTGGTGTCCCACACCTGGGCCACTTATCTGCAGGACAGGGTGATCAGGGCTCCCCGGTGTGTCGTGACCCCTGGGGGAGGTTTTCTAGAAAGTGCATACACTTGCTCTGTACGCATCTCCGCCGTGATCCAGGGTGCTCCCATCTCTGCCCCAAGCACCTGCTCCAGAGGACGCCTGGTCCCACCGCCCAGGGACAAGAACCCTGGACCAGGCCCTAGCCCGGTTCTGGTCAGGCTCAGCCACCAGGGGGCGGTGTGGGCTGCAGGAGGCTGCTGTCCCTGAAGCCTCCGCGTTCCAGACCAGGACCCCACCCCACTGGGTGGGCGTCTCCAAGGCCCTGGTGGATTCTGTAAGCTCCGACCTATTAATAAAAGTGGTTCTCTGTTGTCCCAGTCGCCTAAAACGCTGGGAATCTCTGAGGTGTCTACTGATGGAAGGGCAGCCAGAGCCAGCCAAGGCAATTCCCAAGCCCACTGCTCAGCCTCGCAGATTTGACTGTGCAAGGGTCACCCAGGGGAAAGGTTTCTAAAAATACAGGGACTTCCACTTCCAGGAAATTGAGTAGAAGTACTTTTCCCTGTTCCTCCCCCTATGTACGGCTAAAAGCCTGGACACCACACAGAAAGCAAACATAAGTGGACTGTGAAAGGTGAAGAGAAGAGCAGAGACCCGTCAGGGACCTCAGGACCTGAGGATGACGGGGCGGGCAGCTCTCTGTGGTTTCTTTTGGCCTCATATATCTCACTTCTGGAGCTGAAGAAGCCAGTAAGCTGGAAACAACAGACACACACGAAAGTTGCTCCAGTGAAAGCTGCTGTGTCTAGCCAAAGAACCAGGAGGGAGCAGCCTCGCAAGGCCAAAGCACTTAGACAATAACCTGTCTACTCCAGCCATCACCACTGAAACACCCTCGGCCACCCCAGCAAAGGCTAAGTGGGAGTCTAGACTCCCCACTTTGGGAAGCCATGGCAAGGAACCCCAACATCTCCCCCTGTGGTGTCAGAGACGCCAAGGAGGGAGCCGAGACCGCCGCACCCACCCCTGACCCATACCCCATTGTGGAACAGCCTGAGCTTCCACGCTCCCTGCCGGTAATGCCGCTCTCTCCCGCTCCCTGCTGGGGGAGGTGGTGTCAGAGGAGGCAAAGCGAGGAGCCTGGATCTTCACTACTACCCAGTGGTAATGAGGCCACCCCAATGGGCTATCAGCAGAAACCACATGGGGAGCCAGACCCTGCCCAGAGTAAAGAGAAAAAGAGCTCCCTGGGTATAAATGGAGACTGAGTGGGGAACCTGGACTTTATTCCACCCTGTAGTAACAAGGGGCCAGAGCAGCATCAAAACAAAAAAAAAACAAAAAAACAGCACAACACCACAATGTTTACAAAAGCAACAATAGAAGACTTTGGGGCCAGGCATGGTGGCTCACGCCTATAATTCTAGCACTTTGGGAGGCCAAGGCAGTGGATCACTTGAGGCCAGGAGTTGAGACCAGCCTGGCCAACATGGTGAAACTCTGTCTCTACTAAAACTCTGAAAATTAGCCGGGCATGGTGGCGCACGCCTGTAATCCCAGCTACTCGGGAGGCTGAGGCAGGAGAATCGCTTGAACCTAGGAGGTGGAGGAGCTTGAACCCGGGAGGAACTCAGTGAGCCGAGATTATGCCATTGTACTCCAGCCTGGGTGACAGAGCGATACTCTGTCTCAAGAAAAAAAAATGGAGAAGACTTTGGGAAGTGATAGGTGTGTTTATTACCTTGATTGTGGTGATAGTTTCACGGGTCTGTATAGACATATGTCAAAACTCATCAAACTGCCTATTTTAAATATGTAGTTTCTTGGGTATCAATTATACCTCGATAAAGCTATTTGAAAAACAGAAAATTTATATCAGATCCAGAGTCTCATAACACAAAAATGTCCAGGTTTCAAAAGAAAACCGCTCATTACCAGGAAGATGGTTCTCAGTGTGATGCAATGGACTGAAACTGTTGAATGCAATTAAGTGAAAAGGGGTAATCAGTAGATGCCAACAGTAGGTGGCGAAGATGTTAGAATTAGCTCACAAAGAGCTGCTTTACAATCATAAAGCAGCCATCATAAAGATGCTTCAGCAAACAACTAAGAGCATATTTGAAACAAATGAAAAAATAGCCTCAGCAAAGAAAGAGAGAGAAAGTCTTAGGAAAGAAATCGAAGATATAAAGAAATTGGAATGGAAATTTTAGAAGTGAAAAATACAATAACTGAAGTAAAAACTCAGTGGATGGGCTCAAGAGCAGGATGAAGGGGACAGAGGAAAGAACCAGTGAACTGGAAGACAGAGCAATAGAAAGTACCCAGTCTGAACAACAGAGAAAATAGACTGAAAAAGAAAAAAAGAAGAGTCTCCGGTATATGTGGGACTGCAACAAAAGACCTAACATTTGTGTCATTGGTGGTCAAGAAGGAGAGGAGAAAGCATGCAAGGCGGATAAAGTACTCAACAACTGCTAAAACTCCCCAAATTTGGCCAGAGACACAAACCTACAGATTCAGAATGAATCCCAAATAAGGAAAACCCAAAGCAATCCATGCCAAGGCAGCACATCACAATGAAATTTCTAAAAACTAAGGACAAAGCAAAAATCTTGAAAATAGCCAGAGAAAGCAATGCCAATGCCAATACTCTATAGGGAAAAACCATTTGCATTACTGCAGACTTCCCTTCGGGCGTGATAGAGGCCAGAATGAAGCAGCACAAAGGTTTTCAAGTGCTGAAGGAAAGGAACCATCAGCCCAGAATCTTACGTGCAGTAAAAATATCCTTCAGGAATGAAAGGGAAATCAAGACATTCTCAAATGAAGGAAAACTAAGAGAATTTGTTGCCAAAGACTTACCCAAAAAGAATGTCAGAAGGAAGTTATCAAATGGGAAGGAAATAATTAAATAAGGAAGGAAGGAAAAAAACCTAATAAGTAAAAATATGAGTATCTGAGTAAATACAATAGGCTTTTCTTCTCCTCTTGAATTTTGTAAGTTATGTCTGATGACTGAAGCAAAATTTATTGCACTGCGTAATGTGATTCTAAGTGTATGTAGAGGAAAGATTTAAGACAAATTACATTATACATGGGGCAGGATAATGGGATACAGAGAGAGGTAAGTTTCCTACCCTTCACTCAAACTGAAAAAAATGACACCACCAGTAGATTGTGATAAGCTGTATATAATGTAGAACATCCACTAAAAGGCTATACAAGGAGCTACACTCAAAAACACAATGGAGGGCCAGGCACAGTGGTTCACAGCTATAATTTCAGCACTTTGGGAGGCTGAAATGGAAGGATTGCTTAAGGATAGGAGTTCAAGACCAGCCTGGGCAACATAGTGACAACCTGACCCCACAAAACATTAAAAAATTAGCCAGGCATAATGGCACATGGCTGTGGTCCTAGCTACCCAGAAGGCTGAGGCGGGAGAATTACTTAAGCCCAGGAGTTTAAGGTTACAGTAAGCCATGTCACTCCAGTCTAGGCAACAAAGTAAGACTCTGTCTCCACACACAAAAAAAACAAAAACAAACAAAAAACCCCCACTCTATTGATCAATCAAAATGGAATTCCAAAAAATGTTAAACTGATAAAAAGTCAGGAAAAAGGAAACAAAAAACAGAGAGCAAACAGAAAACAGATCAGAATAAAATGGCACAATTATACCCTCACATATCAATAATTACATTAACTGCAAATGTCTTAACTCACCAATTAAAAGAGATTGGTAAGATGGATTTTAAAACATGCGACAACTGTATACTATCTACAATAAATTCACTTCAAGATGTTTCACATAAATGTTAATCAAAGGAAAGCAGGAGTGGCTAAATTAGTATCAAATGAGGCAGACTTCAGGGCAAAGAAAATTACCAGGAATAACACTGACATGCAATAATAAAAGGGTCACTGCAACAGGAATGCATAACAATCCTAAACATTTATGTAACAAACAACAGAACTGCAAAATATGTACAACAAAAGGGGATAGAACTGAAAGGAGAAATAGACAAATCCACAATTGTGGTTGGATACCTCAACACTCCTCTCTCAACAATTGATAGAACGACTAGACAGAAAATCAGCAAGAAAATAGAAGCACGCAATGACATCATAAACCAATAGGATCTAATTGACATTTATTGAACACTTTATTTCAACAGCAGAATATCCTTTCTTTCCAAGTGCCCAGGAAACATATACCAATATAGACCATATTCTGGGGCACAAAACAAACCTTAACAATTTTCTAAAAATTGAAATCACATGGTGTGGGTTCTCCAAACACAATGAATTCAAACTACAAATCAACAGAAAGATAATAGAAAAACCTCCAACTACTTGGAAACTAAACAACTCATTTATAAGTAATCCATGGGAAAAAGGAGTTTCAAGAGATATTTTTAAAAATACATTGAGCTGAATGGAAATGGAATACAAATGTCAAAACACAGAAAAAGCATTGTGGATAGGAAAAATTTATACCATTAAACACATACATTAGAAAAGAGGAAAAGCCTCAAATCAATAAGCTCAAAAACCTCAAGAAACTAGGAAAAGAAGAGCAAAATAAACC
>NW_012103043.1:830628-843810 GCF_000951045.1 Mandrillus leucophaeus
TGTAGTCCCAGCTACTCGGGAGGCTGAGGCAGGAGAATGGCATGAACCCAGGAGGCGGAGCTTGCAGTGAGCCGAGATCACACCACTGCACTCCAGCCTGGGCAACAGAGCGAGACTCCATCTCAAAAAAAAAAAGAAAAAAAAAACACATTTGACAAAATTCAACACCCATTCATAATAGAAATTCGAAAACTAGGAATAAAGGGGGAACTTTGTCAGCTTTGTAAAGGGCATCTGTCAAACACCTATAGGTAATGTGATACTTTTTTTTTTTTTTTTTGAGACGGAATCTCACTCTGTGGCCAGGCTGGGTAGAGTGCAGTGGTGCCATCTCACTCACTGCAAGCTCCACCTCCCGGGTTCAGACCATTCTCCGGCCTCAGCCTCCCAGGTAGCTGGGACTACAGGCGCCCACCACCACACCGGGCTAATTTTTTGTGTTTTTAGTAGAGACGTGGTTTCACCGTGTTAGCCAGGATGGTCTTGATCTTCTGACCTCGTGATCTGCCAGCCTAGGCCTCCCAAAGTGCTGAGATTACAGGCATGAGTCACCGCACCCAGCCAAGAAATGAAGTTTTTATCAATCCCTGCAACAACCGGGATAAATCTTCAAAGAATTATGCTAAGTAGAAAAAGCCAGGCCTGAAGGATTATATACTATATGATTCCATGTCCACTTACATAACACTGTTGAAATGACGTTATAGAAATGCAAGACAATCAGCCATTGCCAGAGGTTAGGAAGGGGATTCGGTGGGAGGGAGGTGCATGTGGCCATAAAAGGGCAGCAGGAGGGAGCCTCTGGTGACAGAAATATCCCATATCTTGACTGTACCAGTGTCAGCATCCAGGCTCTGATGTCCTACCGTTTGCAAGATGGTACCATTGGGTACAAGGGACCTCTCTGTGTTGTTTCTTACAACTGCCTGTGAATCTACAATGATCTCCACAGAAAAAAATTTAATTAAAAAAAAATTTAAAACACATAACAGGCAGTCATGTGTAATTTGGGTCACGCAGAACAAGTCTGGATCATGAAGTCTGTGAGGCTGGTGTTCACTTAACTGAGAGTGTGTCTAGTTTTAAACCAGTATCTGCATTAAAAAAAAAAAAAAAAAAAGGCAGAGTCGGGGGCCACTCTCAGAGAGCGCTGTTAGGTGCTCACCAGCAGAATGCAGACATTGCGTTTTCAAAGCTTTTAAGCTTTTCAGCTGCATTCTGAGGAGCCAGCTATGGATCTGTGTCCTTGATTCACAGCCTTTGCACCTCCTTCTGCCCTCACGCCCTACAGCCCCCTCTGGGCTCTGCACAGGGGCCTTGCTCTCTGGGACTCCACCTCCCTGCAAAATTTGTCTCCCCTTCCCTGGGTTCCTCTCCTCGGGCTGAGCTGAGGACAAGGGCCTGGTCTCCTCCTTGGAGAACCCCACAGCACCCTGCATTTCGGCGTGGTCCGTGGGCTCCTTTCAGGGGCTCCTAACCTTTCGCAAAGGGGTAAGGGAGCAGGGCAAGCTGCAGATCTCCCTCCCCTGTGACAAGGACACCCTAGTCGAAGAGCCCGTTTATCTTCGCTCTTAAGGCCGGGCTCTCTCAGGTCATCGTTGCCAAAGAAATGAATTGCAACACAGCTCCGCAGGTCCCTGCACAACTGGGGCACGGGCTGGCACTGGGCCAGTGGGAACCTGTTGGGGAGGCTGTGAGGCGCTTCTCTGCATCCGAGGCTGCCACGCCCTCTGCACACTTTGGAACTGGGTGGATGGGGTGTGCTCAGGAGGAGCTCTCAGCCCTTGGCTGGGAGTCAGAGGTGTGGTGGGTGGGGCGGGGAGAGCTGTCACAGCTGCAGGGCAGCCTTGATGTCTGCAGTTGGCTTTTTAATTTGTGGTCACAGCCAACAAGTGTGGAAACTGCCGCAGGACCGGCATGAGTGGAGCGGCTGCGGGAGTTGCTTCATGACTGTGGTCTCACCCCGCGTTTCGCCACCCATCCCTGCCTGACCTGGCTTCCTTCCTTCCTCCTGGGTACATTGGCCCCTGGCTCTCTCCTCGTTAACTGGCCCCTCAGACCCCAGCTGGTCGGCCGTCTGCAGCCTCCTGGGTGACATCTTCACCCCTGCCTCCTCGGGGATGTGCCGCCGCCACATCAATCTCCCTAACACTCTGGTCATGCCACCACTCTGGAGACCTCCCTGGTCTCTCTCGCAGGGTCCCCAACCTGCTCAGCCCAGGCCCACTGCCCTCTCCCTGCCCAGACACGTGTTCCGTGGCCTGGCTGCGCCTGCCCACACACCTGCCCTCTCTGAGGCTCATGTGTGGCATCCAGGGGCCCTTCCCCAACAGCTCCTCCTGGTGCGGCCTCCCCCTCAGCCTCCTCTTCCCCCCAAGCAGGGTCTGCAGAGGCCCAGAGGCTGCCGGGATTAGTAGATGTTGGGGTCGTGCTTACTGGGCGTGTCTTATCCCCCACAGCAATGGCCTTAGAGGTCAGGGACCCGGCATGGCTGTGCTGGCTTGGGGTTTAGAAGCTGTCTCACCAGAGCCGGGCGCGGTGGCTCATGCCTGTAATCCCAGCACTTTGGGAGGCCAACGCGGGCGGATCACGAGGTCAGGAGATCGAGACCATCCTGGCTAACATGGTGAAACCCCGTCTCTACTAAAAATACAAAAAATTAGCTGGATGTGGTGGTGGGTGCCTGTAGTCCCAGCTTCTCGGGAGGCTGAGGTAGGAGAATGGCATGAACCTGGGAGACAGAGGTTACAGTGAGCCCAGATCGCACCACTGCACTCCAGCCTAGGGGACAGAGTGAGACTCCATCTCAAAAAAAAAAAAAAAAAAAAAAAGAGAAGCTGTCTCACCAGAGCCCCGCCTCAGCCCACAGCCCCAGGCCTGTTTCCTTGAAAGTTCTCCTGAGCCTCATGCCTGGTTTTCTGGCCAGTGCCCTTGGCAATGACCCCTGCTCTCCGCCTGCGGCTCTAGGCGTCCCCTCAGCCCCAAGCCCCGACAGGCGCTCCCTGTGTCTGTGCCTGCAGCCCCCAGGACTGGCCCACACATTGGCTTTTGTCTCTGGGCTCTCTGTCACCTCCTCTTCCTCTTGCCACCCTCTGCTCCCAGGCTGTGGGTGTGGGGCATCCAGGAGCTGGCTGGCAGAAAGAGAGGCAGGTGCCCTCACGAAGTAGGGAGCAGACATTTGTGCTGCTTTTCCCTTGGGGCTTGGGGTGGCCACTGGGGCAGGACATGAGGACAGACCAGCCCTCGTCCCCCAGTGCAGGGGGTAGATCTCACTGCCAGGTGAAACTCTGCTGACCATGTGTGTGAACCCCTCAGCTTGGCTGGAGGCAAGAGGTGGTGGCACCGATGCAGGTTGGGCATGGAGGGAGTGGAGCAGCCCCTTGCCCCGACACAGGCCCCATTCCTGCTTAACCAGATGTTCCAAGGAGAAGCACAGCCCAACAGGTGTTCACGGGAAGCTCCCATCAGTGCTGTCCTGGGAGAGGCCCATCCTGAATGAAGTGTGTTGCTCAGATCCGGAGAGTGCTGCATCTTCGAAGGTCAGGGTGGAAACCTCCTGGTGCATGGCCCGGGAGGGGCACCCGTGGCAGGGCCAGCCCCCGTGAGGCTGCACAGCCGAGCTCAAGTAGAGAGTCTGGGGCCGGTCACATCCCACATCCGACCCTGAGCTGGGGTCCTGGGGGAACCCCTGTGGCTTTTTTACCAGCCACACCTGCATGCAGAAAGCTGAGTGTCTGCTGTGGAAGACCACAAGTCACATGGCAGACACGGACACTCGGCCCAGGCGATGCCGACCCATCAACTCCTAGAGGACCACAAGCTCCTCTTGTGGTGGCCAGAGACTCCCAGTGGCTAGAGACCCACTCAGGGCTGTCTCTGGGGTCTTCTGGAGAAAAGGAAAGCACAATGAGCTCCCTAAGTCTTTCACTTCAAGTTGTTTCTTTTAAACATTTTGCTTCGTGGCCTTTCTTGCTCTTTCTGTAAAAATCTACATTGTGCTACCTTTTTTTGTTTGCTTGTTTTTTTGAGACAAGGTGTTACTCTGCCACCCAGGCTGGAGTGCAGTGCTGCAATCACGGCTCACTGTAGCTTCAAACTCCTGGGCTCAGAGGATCCTCCAGCCTCAGCCTCCCAAGTAGCTGGGACTACAGGTACATCCCACTGCATTCAGCTAATGTTTTGAAAATTTTTTTGGTAGAGATGAGGTCTCACCATGTTGCCCAGAGTGGTCTCAAACTCCTGGGCTCAAGCGATCCTCCTGTCTTGGCTTCCCGAAGTGCTGGGATTACAGGCGTGAGCCACTACGCCCACTCAAGATAGTGATTTTCTAACTCCTTTGTTTCTTCTCCATTTAATAGCTGGCTTTCCACTGTGAGGAAAACTGCCCAGTCTCCCCTCCGGTTACCAGCGAAGGCCTGTGCGGTTTTCTTTGATTCGGTGAGTTATATTCAGTGACTGTGGTGCTTGTTTGGATGCTGGCTGACCAGCCCCGTGTCCCCGGCATGGTGGAGCACGCCCTTGCTTCCTGGCACCACCGCTGCACCAGGCTCAGCCTGCACTTTAACTGCTGCAGCGCTGGAGGCAGCCACTTCCCTGAGGAGCCCTGCTTCCTTTTTTTTGTTTGTTTGTTTTTTATAGAGATGGGGTCTCATTATATTGCCCAGGCTGGTCTCAAACTCCTGGACTTAAGTGATCCTCCCACCTTGGCCTCCCAAAGTGCTGGGATTATAGGCGTGAGCCACCATGCCTGACCAAGCCCAGCTTTCTTAGAGCAGAATATTTCTTCCACACTGGCGTCCAGGCGTGAGCTGTGCTCACTTTACCACAGTATCATTTAGATCCTAGAAAAAAATTATTTGTAAGATTATAATATGTATAAATAAATATACAATTAATAATATTATTAAACATCATTGAATTGTGATTATATTATTAATATAGTTGTGTTATTAATATGTGATTGTACTATTAATTTTAATTGTCATTGCAATTAGTTATAATGAATCCATAATAACTCATACCACGAACTCACAGTCACTCCTAGTCCTGCCTGGCCCTGTAGGCTCCTCCTTGTGTCCGTCATTCCATATCTGTACCTCCTTCTACAAGAGAGCCCTAACTTCTAACAGCATCACTATATCTATCATCTATTTAGCCCTCCAAATACACAAGACACTTCCAGAATCTTCTTATTCTCCAGGGGGAATCGATTCATCAAAGCACCAGAGGCAGCCGGCGTTTTGGCAAGAAAACACAAGAAACTTCCATTTCTTTGGAAATTTGATCTAGGAAAATGTGTCTCTCTCTCATTTTGCTAATGGATGTCTGTTTATCAGTCAGAGACTGTGAAACGACTCCTTATTTTGAATATCAGATTTTTTTCTTATTCTCAAACCTCAAAACAGCTTGGTCATAATTTATTTGGAAATTGTCCGAAAGGTAAAAAAATAAAAACAGAAACAAGTAATATGCCTTGTTACTACTCTTTAATTAGGTAAAAGCCTGACTTCTTGGGCTGCTGGAATGTCAATTCTGAATAAAATGGCTGGCTTTCTTTTTAAGGCTTTGCAGCAATGTTAACATTCGGCTGCCAACTAAGTCGATTTTAATTGCCTTTACAGGAGCCTTCACTTTTTCTGTTTGTTCCATTCCACTCTTTCCTCAGTGGATAATCCCACATGTGAAGATTCCTGTGCAGCCGAGGGAGGCAGCTTTTGGCTGGGAGCTTGTGCTCTGGGTGTGAGCGTGGCCGTTGGGAACGCCTTCTGCTCAGAATTCCGTGGTCTCAGCAGATCGTTCAGTCTAGCCACTGGGACAGGGCCGACCGCACACTGCTGGACCTCTGAGCGGAAGACGTGTGAGGTTAGGAGGAAAGGAATCAACAAAGTCGCCTTCTTCCCCGCTGACCTGCCTTGGTATGTCACCATTACTCAGCTCCTTGCAGAACAGGAGCTTCAAGCTTTCACCGGACAGGCTGGCTGCTTCCTGGGAGCCCCCGCCCAAGGTGGGGCCTGGTGGGGTGGGGTCACCGTCACTGCTGGAAGCTTTAGCTGTTTTCCCTCAGCTTGACCTCCTTTGGCAACTAATTTTTTTTAACTTTTTCTAATAGGTAACAGAGTCCCAAGATTCCAAGTTCCAGGAGCATGAAAGGACTCACTTGTGGAGATTCCTGCCTGGGGCTCTCACCCATCTAAGGAATGCCATCCTTGTCACCCGCTCACGGGGCAGCTCCTTGGTATCCTTCCAGGGTGGTGTGTACAAGTACAAGCACATGGATGCATGAGCATTTTTTTCTTTTGCTGACATATTAATACACCCCGCAGCACTCTAGGCCCATTGGCCTGCAACTTTTTGTTTGATTGATTTTTAATTACTTACTTTTAAAAAAAAATTGTAGTTAAATATGCATGACATATATTTACCATTTGAATCTTTTTTTTTTTTTTTTTTTTTTTTGGAGTCTCACTATGTCGCCCAGGCTGGAGTGCAGTGGCGCAATCTCGGCTCACTGCAAGCTCCACCTCCCGAATTCACGCTATCCTCCTGCCTCAGCCTCCCGAGTAGCTGGGACTACAGGTGCCCGCCACTGCGCCCGGCTAATTTTTTGTATTTTTAGTAGAGACAGGATTTCATGGCGTTAGCCAGGATGGTCTTGATCTCCTGACCTCGTGATCCACCCACCTCGGCCTCCCAAAGTGCTGGGATTGCAGGTGTGAGCCGCCGCGCCCGGCCTAAGTTTTGTATTTTTGTAGAGACTGTATTTCACCACATTGACCAGGCTGGTCTCAAACTCTTGACCTCAGGTGATCTGCCCTCCTCGCCCTCCCAAAGTGCTGGGATTATAGGTGTTAGCCACAGCGCCCAGCCCATTGTTAAGTGTACAGCTCGGTGATATTACATACATTCAGTGTTGTGTAATTGTCACCACCATCCATCTTCAGAACTTTATGCATCTTGCAAAACTCAAACTCTGCCCCCATTAAACAGCAGATCCCCCATCCCCTGCCCCCAACCCCTGGCAACTCCTATTCCACTGTCCATCCCTGTGAACCTCACTACCCCTGGCAATCCGTATTCTACTGTCTGTGCCTGTGAACCTCACTACTCTATGCATCTCACATACGTGGAACCACATGGTATCCGTCCTTTCGTCGCTGGTTTCTTTCTCTTAGCGTAATGTCCTCAAGGTTCATCGGTGTTGGGGCATGTGTCGGGATTTTGTGGTGTGTGAATTATGTCTCAGTTTAAAATGTTCTAGAGTTACCCAGTGGTGATGGATACACAACTCTGTGAATATGCTAACAACTTCTGACTGGTACACTTTGAGTGGGTGATTGTGTGGTCTTTGAATTGTCTCAATAAAGCTGTCATTTAAAATAAAATACCGATCCATGCTGGCACGGAGAAGGACTGGGAGACTCCGGGCAGAGTGCAGGCCCCTGTGTCTGGAGGAGTGAGGGGCCTGCTGACCTCATCCCCGGCAGGCGTTCCAAGAGTCAAAGTTCCAGGCCTCAGGCCTCCTCACGTGAGTCTTGTGTGCATGGCTCGGGCGGAGTGGTGACCTGAATAGTCCACACTGCTATGTGAGGACAAGCGTGGCCCCAGATGGAAGGCCTGAGCGGAGGCAGCAGGGATGAGGGTGGCATGGGTGATGTTATGCACAGACTTATGTTCCCCCTTCCAAAACTCCACACCGAAGCCCTCACCCCCAGGACCTCCGAATGTGTATTTGGAGGTAGGGTCTTTAAGGAGGTAGTTAAGTTAAAATAAATTCATGAGGGAGTAGGCCCTGATCCCATATGACTGGAGTGCTTCTAAGAAGAAATTGGGACACAGACGTGTACAAAGGGACAACTCCAGGAGGACTCAGGGAGAAGGTGGCCGCCCACAAGCCAAGGAGAGAGGCCTTAGTCAGAACCAGCCCTGCCCACACCTTGATCTTGGACTTCCAGCCTCCAGGACTACAAGACAATAAGTGTCTGTGGTTAAGCCGCCCGGTCTGAAGTGCCTCAGGGCACAGACACAGGTGGTAATGAAGCCAGGCGAGAACATTTTGAATGCATCTAGGGATAGAATCAGCAGGACTTGCTGGTGGATCCAATGCAGGACAAGCAGGTGACCCTAAGGTTTTATTTGAGCAAATGGTGCAGTCACCAGTCAGATGGAGGACCCCCGGGCAAGCACAGTGCAGTTTCTTTGCAGGTGCATCCATGAAGGGTGCGATGCCTACTAGACATTCAGGAGCTGCAGCCAGGTGGGCGGCCTACGGGGGAGTCTGGGCTTCTGGAAGGAGCACGCAGAGCCATCCTGGGCAGGGCAGCGGTAGCACCAGCCCTCACTGGAGCCGGGGCCTGCAGCCTCCGTTGGTAGCACACACGGGTGAGGTCTTCACACCGCCTACACTAAAGCAAATGAACAACCCAAATCATGAGACACCCTTGGATCAGTTTTGCCTGGAAGAAGTCATTTCTATTCTTTTTTTTTTTTCAAGATAGGGTCTCACTCTGTCACCCAGGCTGGAGTGCTATGACGGGATCTCAGCTCATTGCAACCTCTGCCTCCCAGGCTCAAATGATCCTCCCACCTCAGCCTCCTAGGTAGCTGGGACCACAGGCATTCGCCACCACACCTGGCTGTTTTTTTGTTTTTTTGTTCGTTTGGTAGAGACGGGGTTTCGCCATGTTGCCCAAGCTGGTCTCAAACTTTCGAGCTCAAGCGATCTGGGATTATGAGTCACTGCGCAGGGCCAGGAGAAGTCATTTCTGTGCACCTCAGGGGAGCAGTGTGGACAAGGCCGACAGGGCCCTGCTCTGGGGCAGACTCCCTTGAGGGAGAGCCTAATGTGTAAATGAAAAATGAAATGTGCAGGAGAGTGACTGGTCAAGCAGCAGTGCCGGGCAGCAGGGCCTGTCCAGGCAGGGAGGCCAGCGGGCTCAGAGCACAGCCAGCAGGAGCCAGCCTCCAGACAAAAACACATTTGCTAAAATAACTTTGCTAAATTTTTAAATATTTTTCAAATGTATACCAAAATTTAGAAAAATTTCCTCTAAACTTTGCTTAAAACGTGCTAAAAAGTGGGGACAAGGCTGAACAAAGGCCCGGCGCCAGCAAAGGCCAGCGAGCAGTGCAGAAGAGGCGGGAAGTACTGTCAGGAGGTGGCCAGGCAAGGAGACCACCCCGGGTGGGGAGCGAGGGAGGTCTCCAGAGCATCTCCCCACCCCCGATTGGACTCAAGGCACTGAGTGGTTTGCAGAGGGCAGTGCAGCCGCCTTGGGCCAGGGTCCCAGCCGCTTGTCCTCTGTCAAGAGTGCTTTCTTGGAGATCTCCTTGGATCATGAGTTTCGGCGAGGAGGGGTTGTCTGCACAGGAAAAACGCCGCTGCCACTGGAGACTCACTGCTGCCCCCGGGGTGCTGCTGCTTTGGAGTGAGCTGGCCAAGCACAACACAGAGCCCCCTCCCCAAACTGGGCTGGACAGCGCCGGGCCCATAGTCACCATGGAACGTGCTCTCTCACTCACCGCCTTTCCTGGAGCCTGAGCCGGCTTCATTCAGCACTGCAATCCTCCCAGGGAACCCCAGCCAACCCAAACAGCCTTGTTTGTGCGGGGCTCTGTTTCCCAGTCAGGGTACAGGGCAGCAGGAGGGGAAGGGGCCTCAGCAACTCCCCAGCAGCCGGCCTGGCTTCCCTGCTCTGTTCCAGAATCTCCTCCCCCACATCCCCTGCAGCCCCCAGCCCCCAGGAACACATCCCCAGTGGGCTCTAGCCTCACCTACACAGCCCCCACCAGACCCCTGCACCCGTGTCTCAGAGGCTGTCCCAGAGACAACTGACGGCCCTGCCCATCCAGCCGGTCGCCCCGATGCCTCCCCCACCTCCCGCACCACATCTGGTGCCACACAGCTGGGACACAGACGTGTACAAAGGGGACGGCCCCCATCCCCTCTCTACTGTCGCTGTCCTGGCCCCAGGCCTCCGTTGTGCCTTTGAGGAGTCCTCCAGCTGCCCACTCTGCTATCCAGAGACAGACCAATATACATTATCCAGTCTGTGACAGAGAGATAAAAGATTCACCAAAATTGTTTAAAAGGATGAGATTCTACAGATTGTATTTTTCAAAGATGGCCACACACTTCCTTCTATCTCACATGCTCTTCCAGAACCCTGATACTGTCTGTGAATCTCAGTAATCTCGTTCCCTTATAAACCACAGAATACCACAGAACTGATGCTGCGGAGCTCCTGAGGCTGGGGCGCAAGATATAATGCAGCACCTGCCTTGGGTGCTAGAGCACTATGCACAGAGACTTGGGGCCACCATGCTTTCAAGGTTGCCAGGCTAGCCCACCTGCACAGAGGTGGCTGCCAGGCTAGTCCACTTGCAGAGATGGTTGCCAGGCTAGTCTACCTGCAGAGATGATATAAGACTTCATGGAAAGAAACAAATCCAGCCAGTTGTTCCAGCTCCAACCACCGTCTACCTGGAATTGCATCAACTACCCAGCTGAGACATCCTGAATTCCTGACCCACAGAAACCATAATATAAGATATAGTAAGACTAAATTGCTACTTTGTTTTGTTTTGTTTTGTTTTTTGAGATGGAGTCTCACTCTGTCGCCCAGACTGGAGTGCAGTGGCCACATCTCAGCTCACTGCAAGCTCCACCTCCCAGGTTCACGCCATTCTCCTGCCTCAGCCTCCCGAGTAACTGGGACTACAGGTGCCCACTACCTCGCCCGGCTAGTTTTTTGTATTTTTTAGTAGAGACGGGGTTTCAGCGTGTTAGCCAGGATGGTCTCGATCTCCTGACCTCGTGATCCACCCGTCTCGGCCTCCCAAAGTGCTGGGATTACAGGCTTGATCCATTGCGCCCGGCTAAATTGCTATTTTAAGTCACTAAGTTTTGAGTTGCTATGCAGCAATAGATAATGTTATGCAGCATTTCATAACAGAATAAAGTCCACAAAGAGACCCACAACATGTAGCCAATTGATTTTCATCAAAGATGAAATTGGCAATTAAATGGGGAAAATCAAATATTTTAAACAAATAGTGCTCGAACTATTGGATAAATTGGGAGGATGAACTTTGACTTCTACCTAACACCATACGCAAAAACTAATTCAAGGTGGGACACAATGGCTCCTGCCTGTAATCCCAGCACTTTGGAAGGCCAAGGCAGGTGGATCACTCGAGGCCAGGAATTTGAGAGCAGCCTGGCCAACAGGGCAAAACCCCGTATCTGCTAAAATACAAAAAATTAGCCGGGTGTGGTGGCGCATTCCTGTGATCCCAGCTACTCAGGAGGCTGAGGCAAGAGAATTGCTAGAACCTGGGAAGTGGAGATTGCAGTGAGCAGAGATCGCGCCACTGCACTCCAACCTGGGTGACAAAGTGAGACCCTATCTCAAAAAAACAAAACAAAAACTAATTCAACATAAAATTATAGTCCTAAACAATAAAACTGCAAAGCTTCTAGAAGAAACAAAGGAGAATATATGCATAATCTTGGAGTCAGTAAGCAAAGATTTCTTGGAAAGGATGCGAAAAGCATGAAATATGAAATTTTAAAATTGATAAACTGGATTATCAAAATTATAAACATCTGTTTCTCAAAAGATAACATTAAGATGAAAATAATCCAGGTGTGGTGACTCACTCCTGTAATCCCAGCATTTTGGGAAGCCAAGGTGGGCAGATTGCTTGAGCCCAGGAGTTCAAGAGCAGCCTGGGCAACATAGCAAGACCCTGTCTCTACAAAAAATTTAAAAATTAGTTGGGCATGCTGGTGGACACTTATGGTCCTAGCTACTGGGGAGGGTGAGGTGGAAGGATTGCCTCAGCCTGGGAGTTTGAGGCTACAGTGAGTGATGATTGAGCCACTGCACTCCAGCCCGGGTGACCGAGTAAGATCCTGTCTCAAAAAAAAAAAAAAAAAAAGAAAGAAAGAAGCCAAAAGTCATTGTCATAAGAAAATATTTTCAGGGGACGTATCTGACACTGAACTTGTACCCATATTTTTGATTATTGATTCACAGAAGTTCTGTGTATATTCAAAGTTCTAAAACAGGCAGAATTAATCTGTGGTTATAGAACACAGGTCAGGCCGGGTGCGGTGGCTCACGCCTGTAATCCCAGCACTTTGGGGGGCCGAGGCAGGTGGATCACTTGCCTCCTGACTTGGAGGTCAGGAGATCAAGACCATCCTGGCTAACATGGTGAAACCCTATCTCTACTAAAAATACAAAAATTAGCCGGGCATGGTGGCGGGTGCCTGTAGTCCCAGCTTCTTGGGAGGCTGAGGCAGGAGAATGGTGTCAACCTGGGAGGTGGAGCTTGCAGTGAGCTGAGATCATGCCACTGCACTCCAGCCTGGGCGACAGAGCCAGACTCCATCTCAAAAAAAAAAAAAAAAAAAAAAAAAACACAGGTCAGTAGTTGCCTAGACTGAGGTGGGGGTGGGAGGGTGCGAACTGACTGTGAAGGGACACAGAAAACTTTCTGAGGGTAATGAAAATAGGGTCTTGATTGGGGTTTTGGTTACATGGGTTTATATATTTATCAAAATTCATTGAATTGAGAACTTAAGATCTGTGTATTTCACTGCATGTAAATTTCACCTCAATAAAATAATTTAAAACAAACAAAAAGGGACATGGGTATACAATCTGCGGCAAGTAGCTTAAAATAACAATGATAGCTATTCCAGGTCCTTTGCCTTTCCATATAAATTTTAGAACAGTCTTCTGACTGTTTGAATATCCACTAAAAAACCTAGCTTGTGTTTTTATATTTTGATGTAAGGAATTTGATAGGAATATATTGGGGCATAACTGACATCTTTACAATACTGAGTCTTCTAATCCATGAATATGGTATATCTCTTCATTTATTTCGGTATTCTTTGGTTTCTTTCATCCACATTTTGTTGTTCTCAGCATAGAAATCCTATACATGTTTTGTTAGACTTACACCTGAGCATTTTACTTTTTGAGAGATTATAAATGATATTACATTTTTAAAGAAATACAATTGATTTTTAATTTTTTTAATTTATACATGTTTTGTTAGACTTACACCTGAGCATTTTACTTTTTGAGAGATTATAAATGATATTACATTTTTAAAGAAATAAAATTGATTTTTAATTTTTTTTTAGAGTCATATTTCCTCCTTCTTTGC
>NW_012103043.1:843860-848181 GCF_000951045.1 Mandrillus leucophaeus
TTTTTTTTTTTTTTTTTTTTTTTTTTTTTTTGTAGAGACAGGGTCTTGTTATGTTGACCAAGCTGGTCTCAAAGTCCTGGCCTCAAATGACCCTCCTGACTGAGCTTCCCAAAGTTCTGGGATTACAGGCATGAGGCATCTAGTCACAGTTGATTTTTGTATGTCAATCTTATATTCTTCAACTTGCTCAAGTGAGAAGAAACAATCTACCTGATTTCAAGGCCTATTCCATAATTATGGCATTTAAAACTATATGGGATTAGCAGAAGGGTGGACACATAGATCAATGAAACGGTAGAAAACCCAGAAATAGATCCACATAAACATGCCCCAGTGATTTTTTAAAAGTAAATTTTATTGTGTATATTTGAGGTTTACAACATGATAGTTTTTTGGTTTAGGATTTTTGGGGTTTTTTTTGAAACAGGGTCTCACTCTGTCGTCCAGGCTGGAGTGCAGTGGTGCAATCACAGCTCACTGTAGCCTCGACCCTCCAGGCTCAAGCTATCCTCTCACCTCAACCTCCCAGACAGTTGGGGCTACAGGTGTGCACCACCACGCCCAGCTAACTTTTCATATCTTTTTGTGTAGAGATGGGATTTCACCACGTTGCCCAGGCAGGTCTTGAACTTCTGGGCTCAAGCAATTCTCCCACCTCAGCCTCCTAAAGTGCTGGGAGTACAGGCATGTCCCTAGTGATTTTTGACAGAATTTCAAAAGCAACTCAATGAACGAAGGATGCAACAAATGGTGCTGAAGCAACTGGACATATATAGATGTGTTAGGCCATTCTTGTATTGCTATAAAGGAATACCTGAGACTGGACAATATATAAAGGAATGAGGTTTAATTGGCTCACAGTTCTGCAGGCTTCACAGAAAGCATGGTGGTGGCATCTGTTCGGCTTCTGGGGAGGCCTCAAGAAGTTTTCAACCATGGCTGAAGGTGAATGGGGAGCAGGCATCTCACATGGCAGAGCAGGAGCAAGAGTTAGGGGAGGTGCCAACACTTTTAAATGAGCAGATCTTATAAGAACTCACTCACAATCACAAGAACACCACCAAGGGGATGGTGCTAAACCAATCATGAGAAATCCACCCCCATGATCCAATCACCTCCCACCAACCATCACCTCCAACACTGGGGATTACATTTCAGCATGAGATTTTGTGGGGACACAGAGCCAATCCATATCAATAGGCAAACAAAAACAAAACCAGAAACCTCAATCTCACATCTTATTAAAAAATCAACTCAAAATAGAATGACGGGCCAGGTGTGGTGACTCATGCCTGTAATCCCAGCACTTTGGAAGGCCAAGGTGGGCCGATCACCTGAGGTCAGGAATTTGAGACCAGCCTGGTCAACATAGCGAAACTGCGCCTCTACTAAAAATACAAAAAATTAGACGGGCATGGTGGCGGGCACCTGTAATCCCAACTACTCAGGAGGCTGAGGCAGGAGAATTGCTTGAACCTGGGAGGTGGAGGTTGCAGTGAGCTGAGATCACACCACTGCACTCCAGCCTGGATGAAAGAGTGAGACACCAGGCTGAGCATGGTGACTCACACCTGTAATCCCAGCATTTTGGAAGGCTGAGGAGGGCAGATGATCTGAGGTCAGGAGTTCAAGACCAGCCTGGCCAACATGGCGAAACCCCATCTCTACTAAAAATACAAAAATTAGCTGAGCGTGATGATGGGTGCCTGTAATCCCAGCTACTCAGGGGGCTGAGGCAGGAGAATCTCTTGAACCCAGGAGGCAGAGGTTGCAGTGAGCTGAGGTCGTGCTATTGCACCCCAGCCTGGGCAACAGAGTGAGACTCCATCTCAAAAAAAAAAAAAAAAAGGAATCACGAACTTAAATTTAGAATGTAAAACTATAAAACTTTCAGGGAAAAAATACAGGAGAATAATCTCTAGGATCTAGAGCTAGGGAATGAGTTATTAAACTTGACTCCAAAAGCAGGAGCCATAAAAAGAAAAATTGATAAATTGGACTCCATTAAAATTAAAACTTTTGCTCTGTGAAAATTTCTCTCTTAAAAGCTGTTCTGTTCTGAGAATAAAAAGTCAACTACAGACTAGGAGAAAACAGTTGCAAAAGACATATCCAACAAAGGGCTAGTACTAGAATAGATCAAGAACTCTCAGGCCAGGCACAGTGGCGCATGCCTATAATCCCAGCAATTTGGGAGGCCAAGGCAGGTGGATTACTTGAGGCCAGGAGTTCGAGACCAGCATGGCCAACATGGCAAAACCCGTCTCTACTAAAAATATAAAAGAAAAAAAAAATTAGCCGGGCGTGGTGGCACACATCTGCAGTTCCAGCTACTCAGGTGGCCAAAGCACAAGAATCACCTGAACCCGGGAGGCAGAGGCTGCAGTGAGCCAAGATCATGCCACTGCACTCCAGCCTGGGCGTCAGAGTGAGACTGTCTCAACAAAAACAACAACAAAAAAACCCTCTCAGACTCGACAATAATAAAAATCCAATTAGAATGTGGACATGAGACATGAGTAGACATTTCACCAAAGAGGATACACAGATAACAAATAAGCACATGAAAAATACATAATTAATCATTAGGGAAATGCAAATTAAAACCACAGTGATATCACTATACATCTATCAGAGTGGCAGAAAAAAAAAAAAGGCTGGGCACAGTGGCTCATGCCTGTAATCCCGACAATTTGGGAGGTCGAGGCAGAAGGATCGCTTGAGTGCAGGAAGTGGGGCTTTGGTGAGCTGTGATTTCACCACTGCACTCTAGCCTGGGTGACAGAGTGAGATCCTGTCTCAAAAAAATGGCCAAAAAAGCCATGATACTGTTAAATGCTGCAAAGAATTTGGAGAAACTAGATCACTCATATACTGCTAATGGGAATGTCAAATGGTACAGCTACTCTAAAAAACAGTTTGGCGGTTTCTTTTTTTTTGAGACAGAATCTCTCTCTGTCGCCCAGGCTGGAGTACAATGGCGCCGTCTCAGCTCACTGCAACCTCTGCCTCCCCGGTTCAAGCGATTCTCCTGCCTCAGCCTCCCCAGTAGCTAGGACCATAGGTGCATGCCAGTACGCCCAGCTAATTTTTGTATTTTTAGTACAGAACTACTTAGCAATAAGAGGGAAAGTTGTCAACACACAGTAACCTGCATTAATCTCCAGAGAATTATGCCAAGTGAAAAAAGCCAATTCTAAAACTTCCCACACTGCATGATTCCATCAATGTGACATTTGAAAAATGCCAGAATCGTGGAAGCGGTGATTGAGAGACTCAGGAGGGTAGGAGAGCGGAAACCGGGCATGGCTGTCAAAGGGTGATGGGAATGTTCTGTACCTTGCCTTGATCAATGACAACATCTAGCTTGTAGTATTATGATATTATAATACAGTGGTTCAAGATGGCATCATTAGGGAAAACTGGGTGAAGGGTATCTGGACTGTCTTTGCATTGTTTCTTACACTCTATCTCAAAATAACAGGTTTCATTTTAAAAATACACAAACCCTGATGACTAACTTAATCGAAGTATCCTACTGGAGATATTTTCTGGAGAGCAGTGGGGAGCCTACCACACTCCTCCTTGTGGCTCCATTAGCCTCTTCTCAGTTGGACCAGGGATGATGGTGAGGTGCTGCCGAGGAACGTGGTGGGTCCAGCTCTGCCTCCAAAGTCAGCGAGGAGCAAGGAGGAGGTGTTTGCTCTGTCCCTTCAGCAGTGACCAGATTGCAAACAGGGAGGCAGGTAAGACTAGGACTTGAACTGTGTGTGGTTGAGGCGAGGAGTTGAAGAGTTGAATCCTCATCCTCTGGAATGGTAAGTCAACATAGAGCTAAAAATACTTGCCATGGAAATGTCTCCCACTGTGAAAGTGTTTGTACACCTCTGTTTTGCTTTGTTTTGTTTTGTTTTGAGACAGGGTCTCACTTTGCCACCCAGACTGGAGTTCAGCAGTGTGATCTTGGTTCACCGCAGCCTCTATCTCCTCCCGGGCTAAGCAGTCCCCAGACCTCAGCCTCCCAAGCAACTGGGATTACAGGCGCACACCACAATGCTGGGAAAATTTTTTGTATTTTTTGTAGAGACAGGGTATCGCCACATTGCCTAGGCTGTCTTGAACTCCTGAGCTCAAGTGATCTACCTGCCTCAGCCTCCCAAAGTGTTGGGATTACAGACGTGAGCCACCCGCGCCTGGCTTCCCTCTGTATTTTAATAGTCTTCAGAATGATGTTGGTCATGTAATAAATATCTAGACACCAATGTCTCTCTATATAAAGATATAGATAGACTGATAATATCATAGATAAAACATGATATTT
>NW_012103043.1:848876-859386 GCF_000951045.1 Mandrillus leucophaeus
TAGCTAGTATTTGTGGAGCCCCTTCTCTGAGGCCCCATGCTGAGTGTGTCACCCATGGTCCCATCTGACCTCGCTGCACCAGGGAACCACCTTCCACTGCTGTCCCACTGTACAGATGAGGAGCCCAAGCTCTGGTCCAGGTGTGAGCAAGTGACAAAGAGCCCTACAGCCCTTCCCTTCACAGGTGCTTCCCTGCAGGTGGAGTGGCCGGGTGTCCTCAGACCGGGTGGCTCTCCCTTAGGGACCGTGGTGGGGCAGGAGGGAGGAAGGAGCTGTTGAGCATTCGGCACAACCCACGCCTGCTCTGCTGTCAGTCACATGGAAGCTTGATTGCCATACAGCACAGATTGCTGCCTTTCTATGTTGCTGACTGTTTTTAAAAAGAGGGGTTTGGGGAGGGGTGGTATGAAATTGATCATTTCTCTGTTTCCTCACTACTGTTCGCACCTATTTTGGGTGTTTTGTTTTTCCCTGTGTTTCCTGTCCTCTGTGCACTATGGAAGCCTCTCAAATGGCCACAGAAAGTGGTTAGTTTCTTTGAAGAGCATTTGAACTGAGTGAATTTTCAAAATGCATGGCACTGACAGAGCAATGAGAGTCCCAGCATAAAGTCCAGGTCAGTTGCCATGACAGACGGCATCTGTTGTTGACAGAAACATGGACCCAGACTGAAACTCCAGCGGCCAGAGGGCTGCGCACCTGGGCAGGGCAGTGCCGAGCAGAGCTCCCAGTTTGGGTAGCCCGTGGGACTGGGTCTGGCACCAGCCTTGATTTCGGGCTGGAGCAGAGTCACCCGGTCGTGCATCTGTTTTGTTTTCTGCAGAGCAGTGGGGGGCCCACCACACCCCTCCTCGTGGCTTCATTAGCCTCTTCTTGCCTGAACCAGGGATAATGGTGAGATGGTGCCAAGGAACATGGTGGATGCAGCTCTGCCTCCGGAGTCAGCCAGCAGCAAGAAGGAGCCCCTGCACCGTCACTGCCACAGTGACCGGACTGCACCCCCCAGAGCTCTGATCGCCTCTCTGGGGGCTGCTGTGAGAAAACACCTGGGTGGTCTCAGACCCCAGCACTCGGGTGGCTCTTCTGAAAGAGCTGTTGTTCCCGACCCCCAGCCTGTGAACAGAGAAGGTGCCAACCCCACAAGAGTCTCTAGGCCCTGGGCCTGCTTGGACCTCATCTGCTTACAGTTCATGCAGGTTCTCTATCCCGGCCTTGCCCTCCTCCCAGCTGTTTCCTAGTCTCCTTCGTCCTGCAGGAGCTGCTTTTGGTCTCACTCTACTTTGTTGAGTGGGAGGCATAGCAGCCTTGAGAGCTAGAAAGCTCCCCAGTCATCACCTGGGCCAAGTCCCGCCATGGACAGGTGAGTGTCTACTGTTTTGTAGGGGCAGAGACTCACCCCAGGTCCCACGGGCCGCTAGCACTGGCGTGGGGCAGATCATTCACCTTGGCCGCCGCACAGGTCACATCCTCCCCTTTCAGCCAGCGTGCCGGCCCAGCCTGGACTGGCCCAGACCCTCTTCTCTGCTTCTGGGGTCCTGTTCACCCCAAGAGCCCTCTCTCCAGCTCTCCTTGGATAAAGCCCCATGCCCAACCTGGTCCCAGGCACTGGTGTGTGGGGCAGTCCTGGGATCCCCAGCAGACTGAGCTCAAGGGGGTCATGCAGACCCCATCCAGGCCTGGCTCCCAGGAGGGAACTTCCCACCCATTGAAATGCAAACGCTGGAATTCCGAGAAGCACTTCAGATCCATACGGCCCTGAGTGGGTTTGATTCCACCCAGGCACGGAAGGCAACCCTGCCCGAACTCAAATCAAAAAACAGAGGCCTGGTTCTGGTAGTGTAACCCAGGGACCCTGCCTGCCTGGCCCTGGTGGTGTTACCTGGGTACCCTGTCTGCCTGGCAATGGTGGTCTGCCTGTGTACCCTCTGTCCAAGTCTTGGGGTGCCCCTGTTTGTGGTTTGAATGTTTGTCTCCACAGATTCATGTGGTGAAATCCTACCCTCAAGGTGATCATACTGGAAGGTGGGGCCTTTGGGAGGTGATTAGGTCATGAGGGTGGAGCGCATGATTGGGATTAGTGCTCTTATAAAAGAAAGCTGGGGTTCAGGTGCAGTGGCTCACGCCTGTAATCCCACCACTTTGGGAGGCTGAGGTAGGTGGATCATTTGAGGTCAGGAGTTTGAGACTAGCCTGGCCAACATGATGAAACCCCATCTCTACTAAAAATACAAAAATTAACCAGGCATGGTGGTGGGCATCTATCTGTAGTCCCAGCTACTCAGGAGGCTGAGGCAGGAGAATCACTTGAACCTCGGAGGCAGAGGTTACAGTGAGCCGAGATCGTGCCACTGCAGTCCAGCCTGGGAGACAAAGCAAGACTCTGTCTCAATCAATCAATCAATCAATCATTCAATAAAAGAAAAAGGCTGGGGTCAGACACAGTGGCTCAAGCCTATAATCCCAGCACTTTGGGAGGCCCAGCTGGGAGCATCACTTGAGCCCAGGAGTTCAAAACCAGTGTGGGCTACAAAGAGAGATCCCGTCTCTACAAAAAATATTTTAAAAATTAGCCAGATGTGGTGGTGTGTGTCTGTAGTCCCAGCTACTTGGGAAGTTGAGACAGGAAGATTCCTTGAGATTGAGGCTGTAGTGAGCTGTGATTGGGCCACTGCACTCCAGCCTGGGCAACAAAATGAGACTCTGCCACTACAAAAATAAAAATAAATAATAATAATAATAATAGGCCGGGCGCGGTGGCTCAAGCCTGTAATTCCAGCACTTTGGGAGGCTGAGACGGGCGGATCACGAGGTCAGGAGATCGTGACCATCCTGGCTAACACGGTGAAACCCTGTCTCTACTAAAAAATACAAAAAAACTAGCCAGGCGAGGTGGCGGGTGCCTGTAGTCCCAGCTACTCGGGAGGCTGAGGCAGGAGAATGGTGTAAACCCAGGAGGCGGAGCTTGCAGTGAGCTCAGTGAGCTGAGATCTGGCCACTGCACTCTAGCCTGGGCGACAGAGCGAGACTCCATCTCAAAAAAATAAAATAAAATAAAATAAATTGAATAATAATAACAATAATAATAATAATAATAATAAAAGAGGGCCGGAGAGATACCGCTCACCCCTTCCACCATGTGAAATTACAGAGAAAAGATGATCTAGATCTAGAGGGCTTCACTCTCTCCAGACACCAAATCTGCTGGTCCCTCGATCTTGGACTTCCAGCCTCCAGAGTCGCGAGAAATAAATGTTTATTGCTTAAGCCCTGCAGTCTAAGGAGTTGTGTTATAGCAGCCCAAACAGACTGTGACACCCTGTATTCATTTGCTGAGGTTGCTGTAACAAGGTACCCCCAACTGGGTTGCTTAAATGGGGTGGTAATGATGGAGGGTATTCAGCCTGCACTCAGAAAGGTCTTTGCAGGTGGCTGGGGGCCCTGGAGCCTGGGAGGAGGTGGGTCTTGGGAATTCTACCCCCGCCACACACACACACATCTCTGGCCAAATCAAGTTATTTACCCATTTTTGAATCAGGTTTTCTTGTTGATGATGATAGTCTCTCTTTGTGATTCTCGAAGTAACCTCAAGGATCAGGGCAGCCAAGACAGTCCTCTGAGGCACAAGTAGGGGTACTGAACTGGGCCCCTCCTCCATGCTGCAAGATGACTGGGCCCTGGCATGGGACAGGGGCTTCTGAGGATGCAGGGGTCTGTGGTTGGACCCCCCGATTTGACCAGTGTCTGTCGCAGTGTCTGTCTGGGAGTCATGGGCTCTGGTCGAGACCCTGGGCCAGAGGTCAGGCAAGGCCTTGCAGGCTGTTTTGGCAGCAAGGCCCAAACCTGGCCGATGGCATGCTGGCCCTGCACCCGAAGAAGGAGACCCGCTTAATGAGGCCCTCACCCAGGCGGAGCCATGTGCATCAGCCCTGCCTCCCTCACCCCACCTGCCATGGCCAGTGCCTGCCCAGGGCGCCTCTGCTGGGCTCCAAGTGCCCCCACCTCCAGCCTCTGAGCCAGCACTCGAGGCCCAGCCCCGCCCTCCTGGCTATGAAGGCCTGTGGCGTGTTGATCCCCCAATGTGAAGCCCCAAGGAAAGAGGGTCTCTGCCACCACTCCGGGTCTATGGGGCCCTCCGATCTGTGCCGCTGTGAGATCTGGGGCTGGCAGCTGCAGTGCAGACCAGAGGTACAAGTCCTGCCCTCACCAGTGCCCCCGCCTGCAACCCTCGCTGGCTTGCAAGTCCTAGAGGGAGAACTGGGTGGCATGCTGGCACTGTCCTGCCAGGAGGGCCACACGCAGCTGCTGCTCACCAGGCGAGAGGGGGCAGGACTCACTCAGGATGGGCCTGAAGCTGCAGTGGCTGTGAAGATCCCTGGCTGCAGAATGAGCCCTTCGGCAAGAGACCCGGGGGGGCGACAGAGTGACTCCTTTGTCCTGCAAGGCCCCACTTGGGTCTCCCCAGGTTCATCTCCCAGGTGCACCTGATCTTGCTTCTGTCTTTGGCCGAAACCTGCTCAGCCACTTCTGAGAGGATGCTGGTCAAAGTGTGCAGGGTTGAGGACTGAGCTCTGTACCTCCTCCCTGCCTTTCCCGTGAGGACGAGGGGCCCCTCCTTTCCTGCAAAAGCAGCCCCTGTCTTGGGGGCTCTGTCTCCTGCTGCTTCCCCATCTCTAGGGGACCCTAAGAGGCTCCACCACTTTAAAGGCAGCCTTTGGAACAAGGAGGGGCAGGAATCCACTTCAGCCCAGGATGTGACAGCTGGCTGGCCACTGGCCACGGAGGTCCAGCAACATGCTTTCCCAGTCGAGTGGGAGGACTTTGGCGGCATCCTGGTGTAGGGTGTGTCTGTCTCCACCAAACGGGAGTCCCCTGCCCAGGGCCAATCATGCCTCCAGCCTACAGTGGGTGCAACACATGCTTGATGGAAAATGGGGTCCAATCTGGGGCAAATGAGGAGGAGGACAGAGCCACCACTACGCCCTGCAAGCGGGAGCAGGAGCCCTCACGCAGGCCCTGGCCATGGCACCCGGGGAAGGCAGCTCCTCACCCTCCTGATCCCCCTCATCCGCCCCCGCAGCAATGTGTGCGGTGCAGTCTGGGGCACGCAGAGCTCTGGCTGTTCTCCATGGCAGAGGCGGCCTCCGTGGCGTTCAGTCCTGGGGCTGGAGAGGACACAATGGCAGGGAATGAGCTGAGACTGGAGTCCTCATCCTCACCCACGTATGGCCATCACCTGAGGCCTCGAAACCAGGTGATGGGCCGCCAAGTTGAGGGCTCTGGCAACCACCTTCCCCATGGGAGCCTGGGCGTGCAATGGGCAGTGCATTTGCATGCAGCACCATGGCCCAGGGAACAGAGGTCCCAAAGATGGGAAGGCAGGGTCCTGTTTATTCCAGAGTGATTTTCAGATCTCTCTTGCCAGATCGGGAGGTGGATGCAGTGGGGAGCTGCAGCCAGTCCCTGGAGCCCAGCGCTGAGCTCTTTGTGATGGAGGGGTGGGGTGAGCCACAGGATCTAGGTCACCATGCTCTGGCCCTGCTCTCTGCCTTTCGCAAGCACGTGCTCTCGTGGGATGTTTGTCATGCTTCGATGCATGACATAGGAGAATATCAACATCGGTGCCATTTCACATCTCTTCATTCATCTGCTATTTTTCTGCCTTCAGCTTCTCACAAAATCACAGAACTGCAGTGAGGACAGAGAGCCTGCCGGGACAGCCTGGGGATGGTCCTGTGCAGCCCCCTCAGGCAGCATCCCTGTGGGGGTTCCCCTCCGCCCCCTACCCTGGGGAGCTCTTCCTGGCTGAGTCACACTGCACACCTGGTCCCTGCCCTGGGCTGCTCTCTGCATTATCTTGCAAGCGCTGTCCCAGACCCCTTCAGGGGACTCTGAAGGCCCATCAGATGTAGCTGCGGACCCACCTCCCTCAGAACCTCAGCTCTGGATCCCAGGCTGGCTCCCTGCCGTGGAGCACAGGCGCCCTTTGTAGCACTCACTCCAGCTGCCCAGGGAATCGGGGACTTGGTGTGGACCGAGACTCAGCCCCCTTGAAGCCCTGTTCTGTCCACCCCTGCAAGACATAGGCGGCTTTAACCAGGGCCAGGCAGCACCCTCCAGGCAGAGACAGCTGCTGTGGATTCTGTGCTCTTCTAATGGGCACGTCTTCCCATCGGTGATGAGGACTGATTTGTGTAGTGACCCCCTTACATTTTTCTGACAAGGAAATCAAGGAAAACATTCTCCAGTAGAATCCTCACTGTACACACACTTCCCCTTGTGCTCGGTGACAGCCACTGCTTTCGGGAGCAGGGAGGACGCCCCAGAGCCTCCTGGTCTCCGCACACCCCGCTGAGCTGGGCTGAGCACACAAGCACCCCTCTGCAGCCAGGAGAGGTTTTGGGATTCAGAATATGCAGTCTGAAGCCCCCCAGAGCCTGGCTCTTTAGTCAGGCCCTCCTTGCCGGCCCTGTGAATCCAGGCCTAGGAGCCTGTGCCTCCACCCAGCAGGAGCTGATGCTGCTGAGCTTCCCAGGTGCCAGACAGGGGCTGCGTGTGGGGGCCAGGGACCCAGTCGGGAGTCAGCTGCCTGCCAGGCTGTGCCCTGCAGAAGAGAGGTAGGCATAGGGCATGGTGTGCCCAGAGGGGCTGGAGACAGTGCTCCTGGGTCAGCAGGGCTGGAGAAGGGCGGCCCAGGCAGGGGGCACACTAGTGCCAAGGTGCAGAGGCATGAAGCTGCAGGTCACACTGCCTGCCTCGGAGCCCCCAGGTGCTGGGGGTGGGTTCAAATCCCACAGGGTCGGCTGGGCGAGGGCTTCAGGAACAGCAGGGACAGAAGCATGAGAGCAGTAGAAAAATGCAGGGGTCAGGAGGGTCATCCAGGCCCCATCAGGTTACTGGTGAATTCAGGGGATAGAAGGGATGTGAGCTCAGGCCTCAAGCAGCTGCCTGCGGGACAGCCCCTGGCCGGGCCGTGACCAGGTCATAGCCCTCTGCAGGAGTCAGGCCTGGGCTCCATGGTCCTGGGTTCTAGTCTCAGCTGTTTAGTCTCAAGCAGATCTCCACTGCACCCTGACCTCCACTTCCTGCTTCTACTCGAGGTGAAAAAAACACCCCATTCCCAGCACAGGTCAGGGTTGCCCGAGTGGATCATGCAGGTAGGCCTGTGGGGCTCTCCGGTGCCTGACACCCTGCATGCATCTTGGCCTCTTCCATCTTCCTGGGCCTCAGATGGACTGAGCCATCTGGAATCCGTCAGTGGTAGCCTCAGCCCTACCGGCAGGTGACAGGCTTAGGAGTGTGGGGACTTGTGTCACCTGGAACAAACTGCTCCCCCTCTGAAGCCTGTCACCCACAAGACCTGCTCCCAAGGGCCAATGGCAGGTGCCTTATTCTTTCGTTGCCATCACTGTTGCCACCTCCCCACCAGCTCCATCCTTCTGCGGGTCCCAGCCCGGCAGCGCTCACTCCCCTGTGTGCTGAGGGAGGCCCAGCATGGTTCAAATGCGGCCTCTGGAGAATTTCTTCACTAAGGCTTTTTCTGAAAAGAGTCAAGCTATTTGTAGCCCAAGTTGGTTGAACAGATTTTTCTTGGTGTAGCTTATTTTTTTATTCATTAACTTCTTTTCCTTATGAATTAAAAAATAGCATTTTTTTTTTCCACACAGGAGTGCTTTATTTACTTCTTTTTGTACCATAGCCAGCGCTTCCTCTGCTTGCTGGGGAAAGTGGATGCACACACCCACTTGGGCAGGCATTTTTCTTTTAAGCCATGGCATCTTGGAGAGGCAAGTGTGTGAGTTCGGACCACTACCCCGTGACTCCGGCCCCCCTGATATCAGCCACAGGCCCAAGGCTTGGGTTTTTGTTTGTGTTTGTTTGTTCGTTTGTTTGTTTTTTGAGACAGGGTCTCACTCTGTTGCCCAGGCTGGAGTGTGACGGCACCGTCACGGCTCACTGCATGCAGCCTCAAACTCCCAGGCTCAAGTGAGCCTCTGGCCTCAGCCTCCTGAGTAACTGAGACTACAGGCTCATGGCACCATGACAGTTTTTTATTTATTTACTTTTTTATTTTTTGTAGAAACAGGGTCTCACGTTCTCGCCCAGACTGGTCTCAAACTCTTGGCCTCAAGTCATCCTCCCACCTTGGTCCCCGAAAGTGCTACAATGATAGGCGTGAGCCACCAGGCCTGCCTGGTTGGCTTTTTGGTGAACAGGAGCCTAATAAGGGTTTCACTGGGCTGTCAGCCTCCATTGTGGTGGCCAGTATCTCAAAGCCTCACCTGGCAGAACTGGAGACACATCTGCTAACCGATGCCCTCATGACCCATTTTCCTGACTTCAGAAACGCTGTATGCAGACACTTTCCCACTCAGCAGGCCTCCCAGCTAGACAGGGTACAGCCTCGGTGTGTCTGTGGAGCGACTCGGGCTGTCCCTGCACTCACAGTCATGGTGACCAAAGTCCCAGAGTAAGGGAGCAGATGCCGCTCCTCCTTCCAGCCCAGATATTTTACATGAGGCGCTGACCCAGGACCACCCTTGACTTCACTCGTCCAGGGAGTGGCTCCCAGTCTTATATATTCCATCAACCTCCAGGCTGGCTGTCCCTTAAACACTCGTCTCCAATCTAACTGCATTTCTGTAAGTAATCTTTTGGGACAGACTTTTTTAAAAAGATCATGTTTATGCTGTACTCCTCATCTTTCTTGTCTTCTATCTGCAGACTTGTTTTAAAACCTATTACTCCTGTATATGTGTGCCTCCCACCCTTTGTCTGAGCTATGCCCTTGACCTGCTGTACACTTGCCTCAAGGCCAAGTTCAAACCCCCTAACCCAAAGCAGTCCAGAGCTGCCCTGCCACCTGAGCCATGGGGAGGGGTGCTGAGCTGGTCCCTTTCACAGGCTGTCTGCCTCCCCCTGGGCAGGGCTTCTGTCTCTCCTCCTTTGTCTCCACAAGCACAGGCTTGCCTGGGTCAGCACGCAGTGAATAGCCAACCATCATTTTCCAATTATTTCCAAAAAGTCTTGTCTATGCTTAGAAGTCCTGCCTGTTCCTTTGAGTGTCCCTACCCGCCCCCACACACACTTCTTTAATTTTTTTTTTTTTTTTTTGAGACGGAGTCTTGCTGTGTGGCTCATGCTGGAGTGCAGTGGTGTGATCTCGGCTCTCTGCAACCTCCGCCTCTGGGGTTCAAGCAATTCTCCTGCCTCAATCTCCCGAGTAGCTGGGACTACAGGCATGTGCCACCATGCCCAGATAATTTTTTGTATTTTTGGTAGAGACGGGGTTTCATGGTGTTAGCCAGGATGGTCTTGATCTCCTGACCTCGACACATATTTCTTTATCGAAATTCCAAATTCTCCAAAGCTCAGAAACATAAAGGTTTTTCAAAACTCAGTGGCAAAGCTGGATCTGAACTGATGTGCCATCACTTACTGTCTTTCTTTCCAGTTTACCTCAATACTCATGTGTTTTGTCCCCAAAATATAAATGGGTCTGATTACGAAGAACAGTCCCAGGCCCCAAAAAGGTGCCACATAATGTATGAGTATACAAAAAAGCCTGAGTTCCAAACACATCTTGGATGAGGAGCTGGGATTGCAGGTGGCGGGTCCCCACACTGGTTGGAGTTCTAGACCCAGAGGAGGGTCATGGTCGATGGGGCTCTGGCCACAGAATGCAGCAGAGCAAGGACTGTGGAACAAAGACGCGCTTACATGAATTTTTCACTTACTGTGCTGGGTGCTGGTGATTCAGAGATGGAAAGGCCCTAGCAACAGCCCCCTCCACCCAGGGAGCCCACGGGCCAGCAGAAGGACCAAGGAGCACAGGACGGGTGGGGAGCAGAGGTGGGTTCCCTGGCTGCGGAGGTACTGTCCATACGGGGTGCAGGAGACATCTCCATACAAGGGGGCCCTCACCTGGGGATGTGATGACTGCAAGCCTGACAGTCCCAAAGCCTTCAGAGGTGCTGCCTGGGGACACTTTGGGGAAGTCCAGGCGGAGGACACCTGGGAATGTGATAGTGACACAAATGACCGGAGAGACTTGCTCTCAGCCACTGAGTCTGGCTGACTCACTGAAGATTAGGGCCTGAACTTCCCCCTCTGTAAATGGGGTGCAGGCTCAGGCCCTGCCTTCACAGTGCCCCTCGGTCCCCTACAAGCCTTTTCTGCAGGGTGGGATAGGGTCTGCCTGGAGCATCCCCACAGCCTATGGGTCAGCAGAGAAGCAAGCGCAGAGCTGGGGTGAGATGGTCAGGGCCGGTCCTGCCCGACACCTCAGCTCACTCCTCTTCACAAATAATCCCATTTTACAGCCCAGGAAAAGAGAGGCCGGACCACTGCCCAAAAGCCTGTGGCCTGCAGCCTGCCAGGTGCGTCTGCTCGCAGAGCAGGTCTGCTCAGCACCGAGCGGTCAGCAGAGGAAAGGCTGGGCACTGGCCAGCCGCACCGGGACCATCCCTGCCCAGGCTACCGCCTCCCGAGTCCACCGCGACCTCGGCGGGGT
>NW_012103043.1:860161-863373 GCF_000951045.1 Mandrillus leucophaeus
CGGCCCTCACCCAGCCCTGTCACCGATTGTCAGCCGGGCAGTGCCGCCGCACCTGGGGCTGCAAAGGGGAGGAGTGGGGGCCCTGGTCCCCTGACCAGTGTGCACCCCTCCCCAGGATGGGGGGATGGGCAGAGTGTCCCCCTTCCAGAGGGCCAACGCCAGCATCTCCTGCTGACCTGGCCTGTAGGCCATGAGCTGGGGGTCCTGGGTGAGGCCATGGTCGTGGAAGGCCACGCTGGGGGAGGGGACTCAGGCTCCATCAGCCAGCACAGTCCCTGAACAGCCCCACAGCAGAGGGCCTGTAGTCACCCCACACCTCCCCTGCACCTTCATGCCCCTCTCCCTCCCCACACACAAATTCGAATGTTCGGGTCTGCAGCAGGGCCTCTTCCCCAGATTGGGAACCCACAAGGTCTGGTCTGAGTCATTCTTGGTGCCCAGATGGGTCCTGGGACCCCGTGGGTACAAATAGGCTTGTGGCTTCTCCAAAGGGTTGGCCTGGGCCCCGCCCTCCAGGAAAGCAGGACTGGACAGGAGGCTGGCCTAGGCACTAGGTGAAATCCAGCCGAGCTCAGGGTTAAACAATGCTGTGAGACCCCTGGAGCGGGGTGGGGGCTGACAACCAGGTGGCCTCGGGGGGCTGGGGGAACCCTGCTGGTGGCCTCTCTGGCTTGAGCTCAGCCATCTTTGGGTGAGAAAAGAAGAGCCCAATTCTGGCACCAGACTGGCATTGGCAGCCCCCTTCAGGGATGGAGTTTCTCAGGAGCCATAGGTGCTGAGTGGAACTCCAGAGTCTTGGCCCAGGGTGCAGCAGGCAGGGCAGGAGGGCTGGGCAGGGGGTGCTGGGAGCTGGGGGAGTCATTGGTTGACCACTGCCATTCTCCTGGAAGGGACACACCCTGCCCAGAGGTGGGTGAGGCTCTCTGGGAGGGGCTCCTTGGGGAGCCAGGCTGGGAGCTGCCTCCCCGTCACAGCAGGTCAGACAAAGCCTGAGATGCAGGGACACATGCGTCAGGCTATTGTTTGAGGGAGATGGAAGGAGCTGAGGCTGGGAGACCCGGGAGGCCAGGCCTCCGAGGCTTCTCCTGGGCCTGCAGGTGTCCCCAGCTTGACCCAAGGGCACTCTGAGACCCTGGGCTCCAGCCACTGCTGTTCGGTGCGGCCAGGCTCTCTTGCCCTTTACTGCAAGGTGGGGACCCCCTCCTGCTGAAGTGCCCATCCTTTGAGGTCAACTGGGAGTCCACCTCACCCCATCCCAGGCCTCCAAGCCCAGAGGAAGAAGGCACTGTACGGCCAAGGGAGGGAGCCCCGGAGCAGGAGCCAGGTCAGGTGTCTGGGGAGACCAGTGGGTCTGGGGGAGCTGGAAGCACATTTCAGTTTCCCTGCTACTACAGTCATTGAGCCTCAACCTGTCCAAGCATTCTTTTTGTTATTTGAAAGGGGGCTGTAGGGGCATTGGGGGAGCACCGTCACTACCCTCTGTGCCCCCGCCTCCTTGCAGGCAGCACCAGTGGTCTCTTGGCCCTGGCTGCTGCTCCCAGAGCTGACTCCAGTGATTCTAAGAGTGGAAGTGGCTGAGAGGCTGAGGCATCGGGAGGAGGTGGGCGCAGCTGTGTCATATGGCTCAGGAAGCCCTGGGAGTATCTTTTGTCACTTGAGGACCAGAGAAAGGGGGTGGTAGGTAGGGCCCCTTCCTTGAGGCTCCCCCAGGGAATCCACAGGCCCTGACTGGGCCCAGTGGGTGGCAGGGCAGGTGGGTTGAACGCTGAGAGTGAGATTCTTGCCCTCCTGACCTGGGCCTCCCCAGAGCCTGTGCCTTACCAATGGGGAAACTGAGGCAGGCAGTCTGAGAGCCACACACTGTTAGACACCTCCTAGCCTGAGGCCTAGGCCCAGGGCTGTCTGTCTTCCTGGAGATGCCCTGGGCCCGAGATGCCAGCCTGTCTGGGTGGGTGCTGGGCTTCGAGGTGTGGACCCTCAGAAATTGGGTGGCACACAGCCCAGAGGCTTCCTGCAGGTCAGGGCCATGGAAGGCTGGGGCCGTGAGGAGGCTTTTCTGGCAGCAAGGACTGAAGGATGCACTGGTAGAGCCAGGGGGCCTGGAGCCACCCCCTTTCCCTGGGATGAAAGGCTCTCCTGTTCCCAGCTGTGGGCCTGCCCCTCCTCCCCAGGTGCCAGTGGCTTCCAGGCCCCACAACAGGACCAGGGCCTGGACGGGCAGTGGAGGAGGTCCCTCAGTCAGGAGAGCCTAAGGGAGGGCTGGTGGCGGGTGGGGTGGGGCTGGGGCCTCCAGCTTCTAATGTTCTAACGTGCAGGGACTGGGCCTGTCCAGTCCTACCCTGGAACTTTTCCAGGCCCCATGTCCTGCTCTGCTGGGCTTGCCTGTTGGGATTCTACTGGGGTCATGAAGGTGGGTGGCCCACAGAGCGGAGCTCAGGAGACCCCCGCAGTCCCTGGAGTAGCCACATGGGAGGGAGGCCCAGCTGGCAGGAGCTCCGAGTCCCTCCAATCCTGTGGGTCAGAGCTGATGAAGAAGCTCACAGGGCAAGGGAGTGTCCACGGAAGCACATGGGAGATGGGTCTCATCCCACCCCCTACCCCTGGCTCTGAGGGCAGGGCCACCTGGGGGCTGCAGGGCAGCGCATGGGTGGCTGGTGTTTATTCAGCAGGCTGGCGGGGGCTTCCAAGTTTTGCAGGGACCTCCAGTACTCTGGCAGCCTGCACCCTTCCCTTCCCTTCCCTTCCCTTCTGTCCACCCTAAGCCTCCTAGGGGGCGGGCCGGGCTGGACTTCACAAAAGGTGGGCTCTGCCCTCCTCCCGTCCCCCGAATGTCTTGGGGCGCCGCACCGGGAAAGAGTCCACCAAACACACATGCACACACCCACCCACACGCGCGCACACGCACATACCCAATGCACGCACTCACACACGCGTACACACACACGTGCACACGCATGTATACACGCACATGTACGGGCACACACGCAGGCATTACACACACAGGCATTACACACACACCCGCACGGACGCGCACACACACACACACGCACAGGGGAGGTCAGCCCCAAGCAGGGCTGGGGAGGGGTGCAGGGCGCGGCGTGTCTGTGGGCGCCGTGACGCAGCCGGGAGGTTTTCGGGCAAGTCTGCGAGAAGACTGCCGGCCCTGAAGGGGGCGGGTACCCGCGGTTGCGCGTGGGTCCCGGGAGCGGCCT
>NW_012103043.1:864462-868751 GCF_000951045.1 Mandrillus leucophaeus
GGCTGGATCCAGGCCAGGTGGGGCCTCCCGCCCCCTGCCACTCTCCGGAGGGGTGAGTGTCGAGGCCCCGAGCTTCTCCGGCTTATGGAGGGCCTTAAGTGTGTCCCAGGGGTCCCAATCCTGTTGCCCTGTGCCCGAGGACGGAGGACACCGCCTGTGCCTGCTGCAGCCTGACATCTCCCCAAGGGACAAACACAGCCTCGGTCCCTGCAGAGCCCTCCCTAAGGTTGGGGCCAGGGGTGTCCTCTTCTGCCACCCCCTGGCCTGCCTTCTTATCTCCGGGCTTTTGCCCATGGGCCCTCCCCTCATTTTTGCCAGTGAAATGCCCCACCCTGGGAACCATACTCTCTGCTGTCTCCTCATCCTTCATTTGGTAAGAGACAGGGTATTGGGCTTCCGGAGAAACCTTTTTGTCCCTAACTTGTCCCACCCTGCCCCCAGGACATTGACAAGCAGTACGTGGGCTTCGCTACACTGCCCAACCAGGTGCACCGCAAGTCAGTGAAGAAAGGCTTTGACTTCACGCTCATGGTGGCTGGTGAGTGGGCTGGGCTCCTCAGGGGAGTGGCTGGGGTCCCTGGCCAGCCAAGCTCTGTCGTTGGAGCCCCAGACCTAACCCAACTCCTTCTCTGTCCCTGTGTGCAGGTGAGTCAGGCCTGGGGAAATCCACACTGGTCCACAGCCTCTTCCTGACAGACTTATACAAGGACCGGAAGCTGCTCAGTGCCGAGGGTGAGTGGCCCCCAGGAGGCCCTGGCACTGATCCCCAGCCCCCTTCCATGGGACCTCTCCAAGCACTCCCTTCCAGGTCCAGCTCCCACTGTTCTGTTCTTGCGGGTGGGTCCCCCCGGGGGTAGGGCCAAGGCATCAAGATGGATGAGGACAAGGGTCCTGGCTGCCAAGGGTGAGGGGCTGAGGGTTGGAGAGGCCCCTCCAGTGGCCCCTTCCCCGTAGAGCGCATCAGCCAGACGGTAGAGATTCTAAAGCACACGGTGGACATTGAGGAGAAGGGAGTCAAGCTGAAGCTCACCATCGTGGACACACCGGGATTCGGGGATGCCGTCAACAACACCGAGTGGTGAGCGAGGCCTACTGAGAAAGGCCCTGCCTAGGCGGCCACAGCACTCCAGGCCTGGCCTCACCTCCCTCCTGCCCACAGCTGGAAGCCCATCACTGACTATGTGGACCAGCAGTTTGAACAGTACTTCCGCGACGAGAGCGGCCTCAACCGAAAGAACATCCAAGACAACCGAGTGCACTGCTGCCTGTACTTCATCTCCCCCTTCGGGCATGGGTGCGTGGCTGTCCTGGGGCCAGACTCGGGAGTGCACCCCCTTACAATATGGCCCCTGGCTGTGCTTATGCCCACGCTTGGCTGCTCTCGGCAGGCTGCGGCCAGTGGATGTGGGTTTCATGAAGGCGTTGCATGAGAAGGTTAACATCGTGCCTCTCATCGCCAAAGCTGACTGTCTTGTCCCCAGTGAGATCCGGAAACTGAAGGAGCGGGTGAGCTTGCCGCCGCACAGGGGCCTGGCCAGGGCCCTGGGGCTGAGAGTACAAGGGGGACTTGACCGGCCTCAAATCTGACAGCCCTTGCCCCACCACAGATCCGGGAGGAGATTGACAAGTTTGGGATCCATGTATACCAGTTCCCTGAGTGTGACTCGGATGAGGATGAGGACTTCAAGCAGCAGGACCGGGAACTGAAGGTGAACATGCAGACTGCTGGGGCAGGGCGATGGAGGTGGCAAAGGCAGAACCAGAGGGCCTTGTCTCCTTCACACTGGGCCTGCTGGAGGAGGGCAAGGTCAGCCCAGTTGGGGGCAAGAGTCATTTGTTCTAGGAGTAGAGGACCTGTACCGCCTTCATCCAGAACTAGAAGGTAAAGGTCACCATGTCTTTGCTTGGCTGGGGTGGGTCATGCGGGCCCCACATGGTGCTTGGCAGGTATGGAGCACTTGGCCAGATCCAGAAGTGCAACAGTGGGCCAGGCCCCCAACCCCAACCCTCTTTCCATGGGTTACCAGAGGAAGGGGCTAGTCCAGTGGCACACCCTGGCTCCCAGATTTCTGACCTCCAGGGTCGGTGGCTTCAGGTACCCCAGCAACTCCGAGTGGTGATGATGGAGACCATGCCACGGGAAGGTGGCCACCAGGGCAGGGGCATCAGCACGGGGAGACATAGGCTTAGCCCTGGGGAGGGAAGGGGCAGCTGGAGGGTGTGGTTCTTGATGAGGGAGGAGATGAGGGTGGAGCATGCCTGGAAAGGCCCTGGAATGTGAAGCCCTGGAAGGCCATGGGCTCTGTCTCCAGCCAGTGGCAGAAAGGCCAGAAAGGGGCAACGCCAGGATCTCTTTGAGGAGAGGTCGTTGATGGTGATGCTGGAGGGGTGCCCTGGGAATTACATGCCTGTTTCCCATCAGTAACCCTGCAATTACGCTGACCGGGTGTGAGCCCTTCTCCCTCCTTCCCCCAGGAGAGCGCGCCCTTCGCTGTTATAGGCAGCAACACGGTGGTGGAGGCCAAGGGGCAGCGTGTCCGGGGCCGCCTGTACCCCTGGGGGATCGTGGAGGGTGAGTGGAGTCTTGGGGTACCAGGTCGGGTGGGGGAAGGCTGTCCTAGGCTGGTGCCAGCCCACCACCCACTCCCACCCCGCAGTGGAGAACCAGGCGCACTGCGACTTCGTGAAGCTGCGCAACATGCTCATCCGCACGCACATGCACGACCTCAAGGACGTGACGTGCGACGTGCACTACGAGAACTACCGCGCGCACTGCATCCAGCAGATGACCAGGTGCGCTCCCCAGCCCCGAGCCAGACCTCGCCCCTCCGGCCCCGCCCACGTCTCCATAACTGAGGGCCAGTCCTGTCAGCCCACTCAGACTTGAACCTTGCACGATCCCCCAAATCGCCCCCCCCCCCCGAGTCTGGTTTCCCTAGAACCAGTCCAGGGCTGTGAGGGCTCCGGAGGGCAGGGCCTCAGCAGTGGTGGGGATGGGCCAGGCATCGCCAGCCCACGCTGAGCCTCCGGGTGGCGCTGCCCCGTCCATCCCTCCCCCCGCAGCAAACTGACCCAGGACAGCCGCATGGAGAGCCCCATCCCGATCCTGCCGCTGCCCACCCCGGACGCCGAGACTGAGAAGCTTATCAGGATGAAGGATGAGGAAGTGTGTGGGGCGGTGGGGGTGGCGGAGGCGGGCGGCAGGGATGCGCTCCCACGGTGCTGCTCACCGGCCGGTTCTCTCCGCCCGCCCGCCCGCCCGCAGCTGAGGCGCATGCAGGAGATGCTGCAGAGGATGAAGCAGCAGATGCAGGACCAGTGACGCTCGTCGCGGACACACCGTCCGTCTCCGGGACGCCCTCCCACCCCTGGACCCCAGACCGGACTGTTCCCGACCCGGAGACGCGGGGCCACAGCCCCCAGCTGACCCTAATTTATTCTCAGCACCACCCCCTCCCAGGTCATTCGTATCTGCTTCCGAGGGGCTGGACTGTAGCCCCCGCCCAGCTGGCCCTCTCTGGCCTTGGGGAATCAGGAGCGAAGTTGGGCGGGACTTCAAAGATCCGCCTCTCTTGCCCTTCCCCCGCCCCCAGACGGTCACACCACCCAAACTGCAGGCCCTGCTCTAGCAGGCAGGCAAACCTAGGCAGAGGAGGATTCCCAGGGTCCTGGGTCTGTTCCCTGCCCCAATGCTGCAGAACGGACTTGGGAGCCCTCCTTTGCCTGCTCCCGCGGGTCACCCAGCAAGTGCTGAGACCCCATTTTCTGTCGAGGCGGGCCGGGTCTTCCCTTAGCCCCAGAAGCCCAGCGGGCAGGGTTGGGCTGAATCAAATGGGAGCTCTCCAGACTTAAGGAGGTGAGAGGCTGCAAGGAGGGCGGGCCGTGACCACCCACACCCCTTCTCCACAGCCCGGCCTGACCTGGAGGACCCCGGGGGCACTGGGCGGTGAGCCACCTTCTGGCAACTCTCGGTGCCGTCCCCTGCCCTGGCTCGAGGCCTCCCCAGCACAGCTGTGGTGTGCCGGGATCCCGAGCCTCGGCCTCCTGATCTTACCACCCGCATGATCCCTTCCCGCCACACGATGCTCCGTTTTGTTCCGTTGTGAATGCCGCGTCCTGTCCTGGTGACAGGAGAACAATGTTGGTGAACGTCGCAGCGGGTGTCCGAGTGCTCCGTGTGCCCCTGAGAGCGGGTGGGAGCGGAAGCCCGGGCGGCCTGCGGCCTCCGGCGATAGTGTGCTATCTGCTGCTGCAGCACGCGTCCGCGCGGCCTCTGGGCTATTTCTGGC
>NW_012103043.1:869826-871536 GCF_000951045.1 Mandrillus leucophaeus
CGCCCGCGCCGCACTCCGGCTGTCGCTGACCGACCCACTGGTGGCCGAGCAAGACGGAACCGACGAGTCCTGAGGAGAGAACCGGCGCGTCCTGAGGAGAGAACCGGCGCTGGGCAACGCGGACCTGCAAACTCGACAGGACGCTACCCGAGGGGCCCTCGCGCCAACCTGGACCGGTCTCCGCCTCCTCCGTCCAATCTCTCATACCCACCCCACCTGCAGGCCCAGACCACGTGGGACAGAACTCCTGCCCACCCTACCCCGAGGGAGGCGAACCCACACCTCCAGGCTTGGGAGGACCATGGGGCACAATGCGGTCCAGACCCTGCCTGCGTCTCCCCTCCAAACTCTGGTGCTGAATAAACCCTTCTGGCCTTCTCTGCACGACTGACCTGGAAATTCCCCTCGCCAAACCCAGGAAAAGTCTCCAGGAGGCGGTTCAAGGGGACACAAATACTTCCTCACATGCCCACCCTAATCTCAGGGGCAGACAGGAGTCAGTGGGTGAACTCTCCCCTTCCAGTGACACTCCCAAAAGGCTACATGGGGAGGCATGAGAGAGATGCTAAGTGATAACTTGGGGGCCAGCGAGGACGCTGTGGGGAGAGTGAGGACCCTGTGGAGGCAGTGAGGATGCTGTGGGGACAGTGAGGACGCTGTGGGGACAGTGAGGATGCTGTGGGGACAGTGAGGACGCTGTGGGGGCGGTGAGGACGCTGTGGACACAGTATGCTGTGGGGACAATGGGGACACTGTGGACAGTAAGGACGCTGTGGGGACAGTGAGGACACTGTGGGGACGCTGTGGGGACAGTGAGGACGCTGTGGGGACAGTGAGGACCCTGTGGGGGCGGTGAGGATGCTGTGCATACAGCATGCTGTGGGGACAGTAGGGACGCTGTGGACAGTGAGGGCACTGTGGGGACAGTGAGGACGCTGTGGACAGTGAGGATGCTGTGGGGACGGCGAGGACGCTGTGGGGGCGGTGAGGACGCTGTGGACGCGGTGAGGACGCTGTGGGGACAATGAGGACATGAGACAATGAGGACACTAGACAATGAGAACGCAATGGAGACGCTGTGGGGACGGCAAGGACGCGGTGGACAGGGCACTGTGGGGGCGGTGAGGGCGCTGTGGACAGTGAAGACGCAATGGGGACACTGGGGGCAGTGAGAAGGCTGTGGATGCGGTGAGGATGCTGTGGGGTCAGTGAGGACACTGGGGACACCGTGGGGACAGTGAGGACGCTATGGGGACAGTGAGGACACTGTGGATACAGCATGCTGTGGGGACAGTGGGGACGCTGGACATCATGCTGTGGGGACGGCGAGGATGCTATGGGGGCAGTGAGGACGCTGTGGACGTGGTGAGGACGCTGTGGGGACAGGACGCTGTGGACAGTGAGGACGCTGTGAGGGCGGTGAGGACACTGAACAGTGAGGACGCTGTGGAGGCGGTGAGGACGCTGTGGGGGCGGTGAGGACGCTGTGAGGCCGGTGAGGACACTGAACAGTGAGGACGCTGTGGGGGCGGTGAGGACACTGAACAGTGAGGACGCTGTGGGGGCGGTGAGGACGCTGTGAACAGTGAGGACGCTGTGGGGGCGGTGAGGACGCTGTGGGGGCGGTGAGGACACTGAACAGTGAGGACGCTGTGGGGGCAGTGAGGACGCTGTGGGGACGGTGAGGACACTGAACAGTGAGGACGCTGT
>NW_012103043.1:872040-889149 GCF_000951045.1 Mandrillus leucophaeus
TTTCAAGGGTTGGATTTCCTGATGCAGGGACTGTGGTGTTGGCAGTGTTCAGTTCTAGGGGAGTGTTGGGGCAGGTGACCAGGGTTGGTTCGGGTCTGTTGCTCCATCTAGGACTTCCTGGACCATTGGAGTGAGAAGATGGTCTGTACGTGAGGGAGCCATGCGTGGTGGGGGTTCATGGAGGGCCCCACAGGATGAGTGGACCTCAGGGGTTGCAGGGTCTCTGGAATCATTGTGTCCTGGAGTGAGCCTGCCCCCACCACAAGCTCCACCAACACCCCCAAACCCTCCTCCTGCCATCCCTCCCCATCCCACAGCAGCGGCCCCAGCCCCAGACCCCTTCTGCCAGGAGCAGGCTGCCAGCCGAGAGCCATTCCTGTTCCCACCCGCAGCTGCTGCCTTCCCCAGGCTCCCAGGCTGTGCCACACGGGGCCTGCATCTCGGCCAGGCCTCTGCACACTGTTCCTTTTGCCTGGCACACGGTGCCCTTCATGCCACTGCTTCTTACTCATCTCCTGTGCCTCTGGCGAGTCCCCCACCGGGCCACCACTTCCCTCAGGAAGTCCTCTCTGACTGCCCAGACCAGCAAGGGGCTTCTCAGAGTCCTCCAGTCTCTGGCCTCCCACTGCCCTGCCCGGATTCTGGAGCTGAGCAACCAGGTCAGCACAGGTGCCCAACTTAAGGGGTGACTGACGCCTTCCTCACTACTGGGGCTGGCCTGGGGTGCCAGGGACAGGGTCCCTCTGCCACCATCCGTGTGGCCCCCACCTGGCCGGCCCTATGAACAATGGAGACTATTCTCTATGCATCCCAGAGAGGCCCCAGATGAGGAGCCTCAGGTCCCGGCCACCTGGCCCAGGAAGGCCCTCAGCCCCCAGTGGCCATCACTGACCACCACTGACCGGGTCGAGGAGGCTGCCACTGACATGGCCTTTGTCCTGGCTTTTGTGGGACAAGACAGATGGCCCTCCTGCAGGGCTGATGCTATCTTGAGGCTGCCGGTCAGACGTGAGGCAGGAGCCACCCCTGCCTTTGTGAGCAGGTGCAGGGCATCCGGCCCATTGTGGGCTGCAGCCGGCTGTGGTTGTCCATCCGGCCTTATCACCACATCAAGGACAGTGGCCCCCTTTATACAAATGAACTGCCCGGCTTGCCCTCCCCAGCAGTGGCCTGGCATCTCCAGAGCTCCTAGTGGAGGTCAGAGGTAACCATCGTCATAACACTGTGCGTGTGCAACACTCTAAACTCAGTCCAAGCAGGGCACGGGGAGGGGGTGTGCTCCCCACTTTCTGCAAGAAACCGGATCCCAGAAGAGGGCTCTCTGCTGGGCCCCAGAGCATTTTTTGTGACTGCACTGGAAGCAGAGCTGAGGCAAGCCCCTTGGATCCCCTCTCTGCCTCACTGAGGTCTTTGGGGTGCAAATGCACGGCCCAGAAGAAAGTGACCCGGGGTCCTAGGTGGCCCCCAGCCAGGAGAAGGACACTCCCCTGGTCTGTGGGAAAAGGCCCCCACAGGAGATTTGGGGAGTGGGCAGCCCACTGCCTGCAAGGCTTGAGGTCTCCTGGGCCAGTGTCTCGCTCAGGGGCTGGCAGGGGTCCCTGAAGCAGGGGCTGCAGAGGCACAGCGCCTCCTGTTGGGGAAAGCGGCTGGAATCACTGTGTGGTTAGACGTAAGGAAGAACTTCCTGCCTGCTGGTCGGTGGGGCAGCCGAACCCTATGGTCCCTCGACAACCCCTCCTCTTGCCGGCTCTCCGTGGTCTAGACTGGTTTGTGCCAAGGTACTGAGCATGGAAGGCACAGGGCTGCCCTCACTGGCTGACCTTCCTTGGCTGCCTGGGAGCCCCCAGTCCCCACACCTGACTCTGAGCTGACCCTCCACACACACTGACCCTGGGGCCTCTGCCTCCAAGGAGTGTGGGGAAGTGGATAGTCCCAGTTCAGTACCCCTGAATGGCCCTGTGGAGACAGGGGAAATGCACATGCTCCCTGCAGACCTGGGCACCACCTTGACCCCAGCATTGTCCTTCATTTCACAGACAACACACCTGCCCCTGGGCCCCCTCCCCACTGATGAGCTGGGCCCTCTGTGACCTCAGATTCTTCCTTCTAGGCAGGAACAGGTTAGGGGTTCCCTCTCCAAGCCCTGCCTGGACCCCACACCTCCAGCTCCCAGGCCAGCTGATTCAGGGCTCCTTGCCCTGCAGCCCAAGGGCCCTCTCACCACCATTGCCCGCCGCACCTCCCTGGGCTCCTGTGATCTCAGCCTTAGGTCAAGGCCCAGTCCTGGCGTACCCTCCCCCATGGGCCAGGCCCTCCATGCCTTTGCCTGCGCCAGTCCCTCTGCGAGCACACCCTTCCTGTTGTGGCTACTCTTCAATCTTAGAGGCCCCTCTCAAGCCCATCCTCACAGAGCTTCCTAGGCCTGCCCTGGCCTGACACATAGTGCAGGACAGTGTCCAGGCCTGTGTCCCTAAGGTCCACCTGGGGTTCAAGCCACATCTTTGGCCTGTACACAGCCAGCTAGTGAGCGAGCGAGGCCCTGCAAGATGGCCATCCGTCTTGTCCCACAAAGGCCAAGACAAAGGCTGTGCCAGCGGGGTCTGTGATGGCCAGTGGTGGTCAGTGAGGGCTGGACCGGGAGGCTTACAGCTCAGGATGCACGCGCACATTTCACAGACCCCGCCGGGAAGCTCCCAGGGCGAGGGCCTAGTCGTGTTCTCCTCTCAGGCGAGCAACCCTAGCTAGGCACCAGAGGGCGCTCGCGGTCTGCAAGAAACGCTGGCTAAATAAGGGGTGAGAACGGAAAGAGGTGGGAGCTGTGGGTGCAGACAGCTGGGGTCCGCGGAGAAACGGAGGCCTGGAGCAGGGACGCTGGGTTGTCCAGGCTGGCGGCGAGCGGCACCGAGTGGGACGGGCAGACCGCCCCTCATGAGGGCGGGGAGGGGGTCGCCGCGTGGCGGCTGACAGATGGGGCGGGATGAGCGCAGCCCCCGCCCCTGCCCTGATGCACTGACAGCCTGTCAACCGGGAAGATAAGGGACTTCTTCCGCCGGGCGTGGGGTGGGGGTCAACCCAAGTGCGCTGTCCCCCTCCCGCCGGTGTTTGCTCGGTAAACACTTATTGGGCCCTGGCTGTACACACGCCGCGGGGGAGGGGCCGGCGACCTGAAGGCCTGGGCTCCACGGCTCCTGCCAGGGATGCCGGGTCCATGGGCCATCAGTGATGCAGGAAAAGAGGCTCTGTCACCTCTGGCCCCGCCTGGGGAGAGTTGCCTGTGGGGTCCTTCGTGGGCCCCCTCCAGCCTGGAGTGGCACTAGCCTCAGCGTCAGAGCTGGGCCGACCCCTACTAGCCGAGGCCTCAATGGGGCCCGGTGGAAGAGGTCCTGGGAAGGTCTGGGGAGCTGAAGCCCTGGCCACGTTGCGAGGGACTGCACCCCCTGCCCAGACGGAGCAACAACATTGGGGTGGGTGGCGGGGCCCTGGGGGCCCATAGCTCAGCGCAGCGTCTGCGCCCACCCCCTGTGTTTCCGATGGAAGACAGGCTGAAGGTGATAAATCACCAGGTCCCACCCCCACCCACCCCGCCAACGGGTTGGAAAGGGGGGCTGCATGTGACAGAGACAGGGACTGAGACAGAGACGGGAGCCAGGTTTAGAGGAGAGACAGAGACAGTGGCACTGCGGTGGCCCCGCTGACATGGGCCAGGACCCTTGCTAGGGCGTCCGGCCTCCCTGCTCTGGGCGCCCCTTCCACAAAGCCCATCTGGAAACCAGCTGAGAGCCACCGTACCCCCACCCCGGCTGACCCCCAACAGAGAGGCGGAGGAGGGAGGGAGACCTTTGCAGCCGTAACTCCGTCCCCCCTCCGGGAGAGCCATAAATCAGCAGGGGTTCTCGAAGCACTACCCCACAGGCTGAGGGGGGCTTCAGAGCCGCTGGTCCTGGGGACTAGGCCTGTCCTTGGCTGTGTCTGTTCCTCTTTAAACAGCCTTGAGACCGAGGCAGGCATATCACTTGAGACCAGGAGTTCAAGACCAGCCTGGCCATCATGGTGAAACCCTGTCTCTACTAAAAATACAAAAATTAGTCGGGCGTGGTGGTGGTGGGCACCTGTAATCCGAGTTACTCTGGAGGCTGCAGGGGGAGGATGGCTTGAGCCCAGGAGGCAGAGGTTGCAGTGACCCCCGATCACGCCACTGCATGCCAGCCTGGATGACAGAGCTAAACTCTGTCTCAAAAAAAATAAAAATAAACAGCCCTGAGGGGAGCCCCAGTGGCCCCCCACCCCCAGCACAGTTGAACTGACGGGGCACTGTCTACACTGGATGTACACACTCACATCCTCACTTTCTCTCCCCAGACAGGAAATGTCTGCAGGGAGTGACTCTGTCCTCATCAGGAGACCCCTGTTTCTGGCCCCTCAGGAACTAGGGGTCAGCATGTCCTACCCAGTGAAGCCCTCCCGGGGCTCTTTCTGCCCACAGGAAGTGCCTCCTTCCATCCTGTTTTCCTCTCACCACCACCCCCCAGGGCGCTGAGGGCCAGCTGGACAAAAGGTGGTGAGAGATGGTCCAGGTGGGTCCCCTGCAGGTGAGTGCACCCCACATACATACACACAGGGCAGGTGCAAAGTCAGTACCCAGTGGGAGAGGCTTGAGAAGGCCTGGGGGAGTGCTCCCTGGAGCTGTGGGGTATGCTTGGCACCCTAGTTCTAGCTGGGCCAGCCTCAGCAACCCCTCTCCAGGGTCCATCCTACAGACAGCTCCCAGGGTTCCTGCGGCGGGCATAAGGGCAGTGTACACCAGGAAACACAAATGTCCACCGTGACATCACCCCAGCTTGTCTCAAGGAGCCGTGGGGTTGGGGGTGGGGGCTGCTGCTGCTCCTTGTCTAGAAAGACCTTCGGAGATGTTAGAATTCTATACCTGAGACAGGCACTGACTGTCCCTGGGCTGGCCTGGGCCTGGTCACCTGGACTGTCGCCTTCATCCTCAGAGCAAACCCTCTAGCACTAGTGACGTCTCAGGGGATGGTTCAAGGCATGCAATGGCTGGAGGTGTGCCCAGCTCAGCCTGTAGGAGGGTCTGGCTTTTCCAGAATGTCCCAGGGAGAAGAATTCGAGGGGAGAAGGGTGCTGGGGTGTGCAGGGGGCCCCATCTCCCATCATCTATTCATGCTCAATCATTCAGACCAGTGTGTAGTCCTGTCTGGAGCTTGCCGGCTGCCGGGGTCAAGGGCTGGGGGGTGCAGATCCCTTGGCCCCAGACCCCCACCTGGCAGAGACACCTCACTCCTCTTCCATCCCTCCTGAGAGGGCCAGCTCCCTCCTCCCCACACTGGGATTCCCCCTAGTATGAAGTTCTCTGGGGCTCACCTAGATGTGTTTAAGCATGTCTGACAAATTGAGGGACTCCAGGCCTAACAGATTCGAAACAGGCCGGGGAGACAAGAGCTCATTCAACCACAGGGGCCGGTCTGCGCTGCCCTCCCCAGGTCGCCCAGGTGTGACTCTCTCCACTGTCTGTCCCAGCCACACAGGACCTTGGGGCCAGCCCCACAAGATCACTGCTCTCCTGGTGGGGTACAGGAACCCTCAGAGATGGGAGGATCTGGAAGGAAAGCCTTTGAACTTTGCCTGATGGACCCCTGGGATGTGGGGGTACAGACCCCAGGTGGGCACCAACAGGTCCCCATGACAGCCACTTCTCTTGGCTGGGCCACATTGACAGAATCAGGGCGCCCACTCCTGGGAGAAAAGCCTCAGTCTAGGGCTGGGGGTCCAGTGAGCCAGGGGTGAGGGTCCCAGGGCAGCGTCAGCCCGCAGTGCAGACCAAGGCTTCGGCCCTGCACCATGTGGCAGCTGTACCTGCCACTCAGGGGATCCCAGGCTGGGCTGGGGCTTCAAGGAGGTGCTTATGGGCAGATCCAGGGCCGAGCTCTGCCCCGGTGTCTGCTTCAAAATCTATTTTGATGTGATTTGTATTTGGGGGGGTTGCTTTTCTCTATGCTTTGTTTATTTAAAGATGTTTGTAAACGCCGAGGAAGGGGCTGCTGTCTGAGCAGGGCTGGGGAGGGCAGGAGCCCCTGATAGCCGCCTGTCCCAGCATGCCCAGCGTGCCCTTATTGCCCACCGAAGGTGCTCGCTCGGCACCGACTGCACTAGCTTCCTCCAGGAGAGTAGCCTGGAGGCTAGGACCAGGGAGGCACCAGTGCCCAGAGCAGTACGTGAGGCCAGGGACCTGGCCACTCTGAGACCAAGCAGGTTCCAGGCGTCCATGCTGAGGGGCGTGGGAGACCACTGACTTTCTTTGTGGCAAAAGTGGGGATGGACCTGTTTGTGGGAGCCCAGGGCCTCTCTTGGCACTAAATGCCTCACTTGGGCATCCCCTGTCCTGGGGTCCTTGGCATGGGACTCTCTGGTATGGAAATCCCTGGTCTATGGAATGCTAGTCTATAAGTCCCTGGTCTGGGGTTCTGAGCCTGGAGAGTCCTGCTCTGGGTCCCTGCTCTGGGGGTCCCAGGTCAGCAGGTCTCTCACAGGTGCCTGCTCAGGGTCCGTAGTCTAGGGGTCAGTGATCTGAGTGATCTGGCCTTTTCTCCCTAGGGGTGCCAGATGCCGTGTGCTGCCGTGGATGTCACTGGGATATCAGTCAGCCCATTCTCTGTAGGCCAAGGAGTCACTGCTAACAGGAGTTGTCCCAGAGGGTCACACCCTTGAGTCTTGTGGCAAGGCCAGCAGGAGGACCAGCTGGAGCATGGAGAGCATCCTCAGATCACCAGCAGAAGGGTGATCGTCTGCCAAGGCCAACTGGAAGACTCCACAGACCTCCCAAGTCCTGGCTAGGCTCAATCCTGCTGTTGTAAGTCCCCCTGGGTCCTCCCTGAATCCTCCCAGAGCCCTCCCTGAATCTTCCCAAGTGCTCCCCGAATCCTCCCCAGGTTGTCTCCTGGAGTCCTCCTAGTCCTTCCTGGATCCTCTCCACATCCTCCCTGAGTGCTCCCAGAATCCTCCACAGTCCTCCCCATGTTCTCTCAGGTGTGGGCTGCTGTACCTGGAATTGGCCCTAGCAGGTGACTGGGGCTGGAGTTTTGTTGACACCAGTGGAGCCACAAGCCTGCAGTGCACAGGTGTGACAGCAGGCCTGTGAGCGTTTGGGGATGCATGGCCTTGCTCCCTTTGCGCTGGTGTCTGGATGTGCTCAGAGACCACCTGGGTCCCCTGGCCTCTGGGACAAGGCCAGTCAAGCCTCGGAGCAGGTGGGACCCCAAGCAGAGCCAAGGCATCCCCAGCCCCAGCCCTTGTTCCCGTGTGCCCCATCTTCCGATGCACTTCCCTATGTCATGTGGTACCAGCTCTGCCTCTGACTCCCCATGCAGTAGCCCTAGGGCCCCTCCCTGCCAGTGTCCTCCTGGGCCTTCTGGGATGGGCGAGAACCTGCTCACGCGGGTACATGCACAGCAAGCATCGGAGGGTCTCCTTCCCTGGGAAACATCACAGCCCCACAGTGGGTCACCCTCAATGCAAACCACTCAGCTTCCGGGCGGCAAGCCTGCAGAGTGGCCCCAGGCATGCCGGGCCACCTTCTAAGTGTGCCAGTCCCATCGCTGTGTGTGTGTGGATGTGCCAGAGATGTACAGTCCCACCTCCCTGTCTGTGTCCCATGCCCCCATGAGTGTGTCCTCACACCTCTTGCCCTGCCTCCCCGCCGTGTGCCCCTCGTAGCAGCTTGGCCCTGCCCGCTGCACCATGTGTACACAGAGGCTTATTTTCTCTGCCTTTAGGGCCAGGGGTGTGCTCATAAATCGCGCGGTCGATGACACATTTATCCCGCGGGCGGCTGGCGGTGTGAATTTATGGCTGCACCCCCTTCCTGGCTGAGGCAGGACAGGGGCCGGGATACCTCTCAGGCAAAAACCTCCAGTCCACTGCACTGCACTGTTGTGGGGCCATGGGGGCAGGGGCTGGGCCAGGAGGGCTCAGAAGTGCTCCCAAGGTCTCGTCTTGCTCAGAAACCCTGCAATTTCAGGGTGCTTGGGGCAATGAGAGGTGAGGCCACTCTGCCTGCGTGAGGGCTGGGGGCACAGTGGCTGCCCACCTGCCAGAGACATGGAGGCCCAGAGCCCAGCCTAATGTCCCAGCCTCCATGTCCCCTTCCAGTCTGCTCCTCATCTTCCCACCTATGAAAGAGGGAACAACCTGGATGCCCCAGGGAGAGCAGGTGTGCGGGTGGCTCCCCTCAGGTGCTGATTCAGCCACCCACTGCCACTGGGCCTGCTGGGAGCATTGAGATTTGGGGAGGACTGTCAGAAAGGGTGGGGGCCTCGAGGGCAGCTGGATCTGCACACAGGGAGGAGGAGCGGAAATGCTGTCACATCAGAGCAGAGAGCCCCCCAGAGCTCACCTGCTCTCCTCTGCCTTGTAAAGATGGGGAAACTGAGGCCCAGGGAGAGCAGAGGTCCCAGACCACATGGGTAGAATAACAAAGCCTCAAGATCCTGGATTCCTAGTATGCAATAAGGGGGGTCCTAGGCACACCCCTCCCTGCTGAGCCTTCTTTGTCCTGCAAAGTCTGGAGGTGGGGCCTCGGGCTGAAGGCTCAACAGGGAGCTGATGGAGCAAGTTGGCAAGCTGGTCCCATCAGGGCCACAGCTGGGGGCTGGGACCTGGCTGCCTCCCCTCCGTCCGTCGGTCTGTCTGTGTGCAGGGTCGGGTCTCCAGGGGACCCTCTGTCGGCTCTCAAGCTCCCTCCCATCTCGGCCCTGGCCCCCCCTCACCGCCCGCTGTCAGGATGAGCGATGGCCATGCCCCTCCCCGGCCCTCAGCCCCAGGCCCGGTTCCCGCTCATTAGCCGCTGACACTGTTTGCTTTCCCGCCCTGGACGCCCACCCCGTCACAGGCCATTTCTCCTGGCGCCCCCCACCCCTGAGGACCTGCCCAGGGGTCCAGGGTGCCGGGTCGAGGGGGCTGCCGGGTGCCAGGCAGGACCTGCATTATGCTCACAGAGCAATGGCCACATGGAGTGCCGGCCCCACCCTCACCTGCACCCCGAGAGACGGGGAGCCACGGGTCACCTGGAGTCTCCCATAGCCCTGTCCACATCCCACAGGCCAGACACAGCCACAATGAGACTGGACCGTGCCTTGCAGCTTGGATGGCTTGGTGCTGTACACACTGGGAGGGTCTTTGATGACAAGTACCGGGCCCACTGCACCCATCTCTGTCTCTCTTTATCATGGCCCCTATTTCTGTCTTTGCCTGGGTCTCTGCCCCCAGCCCCATCCTGTGGAATGACCACTGAGCCACTGGCCCATTCAGAAAGTACATCCCCCACCTGGAGCCCCTCTGTTCCCCCCAGGCAGCCCCAGTACACAGCCTGGGGGGGTGGGTCCTGAGGCAGCAGGCACCCCTCCCTCCTGCACCACTCCCGCCCCCGATATGGCCACAGCTGGGCGGCATCAGGGCCCGCAGGCCAGTGGCAGTCAGTCCTTCACTTAAAAATGTGTTTGTGATTTCGGCGGCGAGGCAGATAACGGTGACGAATGGCCCGCCCGCCCCCCAGGGCCCTCAGCCCATCTGGTTTGACTTTGGCCTGTCGGAGGTGCCCTTGGGCCTCACCCCTGCCCTCTGGCAGTGCCCTCCGAGTGAGGCACCCTCAACCTTTGCACACTCTGGTCCCTTTGCTGGAAATGGCTCTTCCCTCCACCCGTCTGTACCCCCATCATGGGATCCCCTGGCTATGCCCATAGGAGCCACGCCTGCAGCACTCAGGGTGGCAGGCCCTGGGCAGTGCTCGGGTTTGCAGGGTGGTGGGAAGGCACAGGCCCAGCAGGGAGGGGGCATACTTTGCCTGGGGCCTGCATCCCCTCTGTCCAGTAGGGAATAGTGAGTGCCCACCTGAGGCCAGAGGGGCTGAGGCTAAGGTGATGGAGTGGGCCAGGACCGAGAGAGGTGGCCCGGTGGCTGGGGCAGGGCCTAGCCCTGTGAGACAGCCCATGTGCTCATTGTCAGCAGGAATTTCTGACAGGCTCGGGACCCTCCCGACCATCGATTATCCAAGCAGGAGGAGTGGCTTCCGGGTCCGGCCATGGGCTCAGCTGGGAGGTCATTGAGGTCAAACCTGAGTGCCCCTCCTCCTCCAGTCTCCCCTTCTACTCCCTTGGGGCTCCCCAAGTAGGCTGAGGTGCCTGGAAGGTTGCTCTGTGCCATTGGGCCCTTGCTCCTGCCCAGTTTGAATCCTGGCCGGCTACCACAGGGAGTGGTCAGGGGTCCACTAGGGACTGGGGCTCATACATTCCTTAGCACAACTTCCCCATCAACCCCTGCGTGCCCAGGTCACAGACAGGAGTCAGACCTGGCCCTCAGAGAGGAGATAAGGAGAGGTGGGGGTGCTTCGAGGTCCCTTGGCCCATCTCAGGGGTTGGGAAGGGGCTTGTGTAGAGGGAGGGCATTCAGGCTGGATGGAAGAGGCAGCCCTCCATGGGGATCTGGGGTCGCCTCTAGGAGAGACACTGCTCCGTTCCCCACTGCACCCTCCAGGCCCACTCCTGCCCTGTAGCGAGGACAGCTGTAGGGGGAGGGGAGGGGCGGCGCCATGTCAGGACCCCCACTCCCTCCCCAAAAGCAGGAAAATCCCTCTCCCTTAGTATCACATTGTTGAGAATTAACTTTGTTGAAATAAAAATTGGTCGTGGTATTAACTCGGCCTCGAGGATTTTCTCTGGGATCCCGGAGGCCGCAGAGGGGTCAGACGCCCATTCCCAGGGCCAGCCGCTGGCTCGGGTTTCGGGGGCTCCAGCGACCTCAGATCCTTGGGACACGGCGCCTGGTTCTTTGGGGTTGAGGGAGCCATCCCAGTCCTACCTTCTACAACCCTGGACACGAAGGGGAACGGCCCAGACAGTGTGGGTCTTAGGCATCCATCCGTGCCCCTCCCCCATGTCTCCGTGTCACTTGCAGCCACGGCTATTGAGCCACAAGATGCCCCTGCCACTCCTCAGGGGTCGCCCATGGCCTTGGTTTCCCCACATGTAAAATGGGAGATTCACCCCAGCACAGGGTGTGGGGGGCCCTGGGCACAGACAGGCAGTCAGATGGTCAGACATCCCAGAATCCTGGGGTGGGCACGGGTAGGGAGAGACCCACCCAGGTCTCTCCAGAGGGCACCAGGTGGCCACACAGGCACTCTTGGCCTCAGCACAGCCTTGCTGGCCACAGAAAGAAGTTAGCACCCCCAACTGTCTGCCAGCAGGGTGCGGGCACCTGCTCCCAAGGAAGCAAGCAGAGAGCCCACGCGTGCTGCCGAGAAGGTTCAGCAGCCCCCAAACGACATGATTCCACACAGACAGATCCGTGCGAAACTGCTCCGAGAATTGCTGGGGTCCTGCCCCCTGACATGGTCCCCGCTGGACAGGGGGCACGAGCGCTGCCAGTTCCCACAACCCCACTCTGGAGTGTGTATTCCTGCAGGGAAAGTGCCCATGAACACAAGCACGAGGGACAGAGGTGGGGCTTCTTGAGGTCCTGTGGGTGGCTGGTCCTACGTCCCGGTAGCCAGGGGACAGGCGAGACCTCCCAGCCAGTGGTCCCCTGGAAGCTTCCTCTGCCCACATCCCAGGCAGTGTGTTTTCGGGGGTGGGGTGCAGCCTGGGAACGGGCTGGTTCGGGGGCCTGGGAACGGAGGCAGGGGCCCCTGGCGGGGGATGCACCAGTGGGCCCAGCTGTTGCTGCCCGGCTCCAATTCCCACTCTGCATCGGGGCCTGTCCCTGGGGCCGAGGCCGGTGGTCTGCCTGGGAGGGAGTGAGGGGGCGTGGGGCCATATCTTCCTCCAGTCAGTGGTCCCTGGGCAGCAGAGGTAGGAGAGATCCGCCTTTGAGCTGAGTGGCAGAGCCCGCAAGCAGGGAGTGCTCTCTTGTCTCCCCAAACCCCATGTGCAGCAGGTCCCAAAGCCTGCTCTGAGCATTGGAATCACCCCGAGGCCCAATCCCCTCACCCAACACCCAAGCCCACCTCCTCCCTGGGCCTGTGTTGGTGGACCAGGGCCTCCCTTATACACCGTGAGCCTGGCCCCAGTCCACGACCTCCAGGCCTCTGCTGTGGCTGCTCCTCCTATCGAGGGAGCCTTTGCACCAGGGCCATCCTAAAACTCGTATTTAACCTTCAAGACCCCATGCAAGTGTCCTGCCCCAGGACCCCTCCCCAAATATTGGGCCCTGCACCCAGCTGGTGTCATTCACTTTATAAGACTCCTGATGCCCCTCATCTGGCACAAGGCCGGACACCAGAGTTGGGGTGCACACTTCCGCCCCCAGGAGCAAAAGGCTCACTCTTCAAGGAGGCCTCCTTCCCAATGCCTCAGTTTCCCCATCTGAACTGTCCTTGGCTGACAGTATCCATGGTCCTATGGCAGCAAGTCTGAGCTCTGGGTGAGAACCAAGGCCACTGGGGCCTGGCCGCCACCTGTCCAATGTTCTGAGCAGGGCAAAGGGACCCCGAAGAGGCCAGGCCAACTGGGGGCTCCTCCGAAGCAGGAGAGTGGGTGCCCAGCCAGCCACCCCACAAACATTTGGCTCGCTTCAGCTGAGGCCGAGGCCTGGCAGAGCTGCTGGCGGGGTGGGGGCCAGAGCGGGATTCTTCTTACTCCTAAAATCCCTCCCGCCTGCCCAGCGGGCCCCGAGGGAAGCCCCGTGATGCGGGAACCTGATATTTTAAGACTTAAAGCAAATGTTTCTGGAGCCCGAGCTGGGCCTCGGCGCCCGCCCGGGCCTTGTGGGGGCAGGGCCAGCAGGGAGGAGAGGACCCCTCCCCTGAACCAATCCTGCCCCTCCCTGGACTGCAGTTTCTGGTGACAGGAGGCGGGGGCAAGGCTGGAACCCCTTGGGCACCTTGAGGTTCCCGAAACCTGAGGGTGGGGGCCCCGGTGTTGGCTCTCCGCTCTGCTTGTCCCTCTCTTGGCTGCCAGCACCAGAGGAGGCCCAATGGGAGCCCTGAACCCCTCTAGGGCTGGCTTTGCCTGACCCAGAGCCCAGGGATACTCCCTTTCCCACCACTAGCAGGGTGGGTGTGTCCAGGTGCTGCTTTGGAGCCACTGGCAGGAGCCTCCTGGAGCTCAGAGCTGACACCAGAAGCTTCCTGTCTGGGAAGACAGGAGATCTAGGACCCATTGGCGATGTCTGCCTGGGGTGCTGCAGGCTTCCTGTGCTTGGAACCGCAACAGATAGGATCTCGCTCTGTCACCCAGGCTGGAGAGCAGTGGCACAATCACAGCTCACTGCCGCCTTGAACCACTGGGCTCAAGGGATCCTCCTACCTCAGCCTCCTGAGTAACCGGGACCACAGACACACACCACCATGCCTGGCTAATTTATTTTTTATATTCTGTAGACGGGATCTTGCGATGTTGCCCAGGTTGGTCTCAAACTCCTGGCCTCGGGTGATCCTCCCTCCTCAGCTTCCCAGAGTGCTGGGATTACAGGCGTGAGCCACGGCACCCGGCCATGATAGGGTTTCTTTCTCTATATATAGAAAGGACTTCCCATCGCCTGGACCACAGAGCAGCCTGACGCTCAGCTGAGACTGAGTGAAGCTGGCCTGGGCTCAGGGGCATGAGTTCCAGGCTCCAGGACCCACACTGGGACTCAGTGGTGCCATCCTCCTTCTGGGAACCTCCTGGGGGCCCTTGAGGGCTGGAGCATCACAAGTGGAGGGGTGACTAGGTCGGAGACAGCAGAGTAGGGAGGCAGGGGCTTTGCTGGGCAGTGAGGAATTAAGGCCTAATAATGAAGGCCTTATCTCTAACAAATGTTTCAGAGGCAGGGCCAGCCGGGCCCAGCTGGGAATGTGGGGGTGTAGGGGAGAGATGTTTTCCAGGTTCTCCCAGGACAGGCCATCCTAAGGACCCCACTAGCCAGCCCAGCCTTCCAAACACTCGGCACCAAGGCCCTGGTCTGCACTCAGCTGGTGGGGCTCGGCTGAGCTCCCGCCCACCAGCTGACAAGCCGCCTTTGGACCATCTCTGCCATTTTACAGATGGGGAAACCAAGGGCCGGGGTGGCAACAGTGCTTCCAGAGAGCTTACAGCTGGCCTGGCTGTGTGGACTCTTCCTCACCACCCCCTGAGGCCCTCCTGCCTCAGTCTGGAGGAGGGATGGAGCTCTGGCCAGCTGTTCGGGTTCGGGCAGACCTGAGCGTGAGTCCAGCTTGGCCATGTCCCGCCTCCAGGCACTGTCTGCACACCTGGAGCCCTGGCTGTCCCATGGGGCCTTGGAGGGTGTCACCACCTGACTTTGGTCTGCTCTTCACTGGTCCTACTGCCCTGGTGGACTCCTGTGCACCCTTGAAACCCACTGGAAACCTGCCTAAATCGTGAGCCCAGGAATGCTCCCCACTTCCTAACTCCAGCTCAGGCACTCAGCAGCCCTCCCCTGATGGGGGAACTCCTTGTCCATTGCCCCCAGGAAACCCACCAGCCCCCGCCTCAGGGAGTCCTAGGCCTGGCCCTGCCACTCACCTCTCTGGACAGTCTTGGATTCATGCTGTGAGGACAGACACATGACGTCACGCCGACTCAGTTTTCCCAGCTCTGAAATGGAGATGGTAAACGTTGGGCAGGTGTTGAGCCCGGGTGTCGTGAGCTGCCCAGAGGAAGGGCAGCTGGTAGGAGAGCTAGGGGTGGTGACCACCCTGGGCCTCTGCAGCCCCACTTCCCACTTTAGGGGCCCAGATGCCATCCACAGACCCTTGGTCTAGCCTCTCACCAGGCCCGGAAGCCAGGCTGCTGCTGTGGGTAGACTCCTGCCAGGCTGTGGGGCCCGGGGAAATGTGCCCAGCGGGGGCTGAAGCCAGGTTGCCTGGGGAACCAGTGCTCCCAGGGTACCTACTGCTGCTTCCAAGGCCCCATGACACCCCTACCCACAGCTCCACCCAAGCCCCCATTGCTTTCACTCAGCATTTTCTTTCATCCTTTGGGCCTCAGTTTCCCCACATGTGTCTTGGGAAATGACAGATGGCAGATTTGGAGGCAAGGAAAGGAGAGGGTATCCAGGCACTTAGTTAGGATTAAGTGGAGAGAAGAGGTGGTCAGTGGAACATGGGGGGCCAGAGTGGGGAGAAAGGCCGCAAGACCCCCGTCTGTCACCTCCAGAGGCAGAGTGAGGTTAGGGCCTCACCAGACCAAGTGGAGGAGCCAGGATTTGAATGGGGGGCAGGACGCCACCGTGTGAGTGGAGGCTACCTGTGCCTGGGGCCTGAGTGCTGGCCACCACCTGCTGTCTGTCCTCTCCAGTCCACACTAACCCTCAACCCCTGTCCCAGGCTCTGGCTCCCCACCTGTCAGGTGAGGTCCTTTTGAGCCCACGGCACTGGGGTGGCCTGAGTGGAGTCCCTGCCCCTCCCAGCCTCAGGCAGCATCCCAGGCACACAGAGCCCACTTCCTAGGCCTCTCTGAGGAAGGTCAACGGCCGAGAACTAAGGCTATGGATTACCGGACACCTGTCCCATCCTCAACCCCAGACCCTCTGACCACAGAATCTCCCGTGGGGCCCCTCCCAGGCCTGTGACCCGGCCAGAGGCTGGAGGTAGACAGGCTCAAAACCAGGCCCCCTCCTCGAAGTCCATGGAAGCCCGTGCAATGTCCCCCAGCACCCCAGGATGGAGCTCACCCACCTTTCCACAAGCAAGGGCAGGCGAGGGCAGGAGGTGGCAGTGAGGCCAGGCCCAGGGATGACCTCGCACTAGGCCCAGCCCCTATCCACAGCCCCCCTCTGCCCATCCCCAGCCCCCAGGCCCAGCTTGGGCGTCCAGGCTCCAAACCTGAAAAACTAGACAGAGAGCAAACAAGCCCACGCTGCAGACTCATATGTCTAGTGGACCAGTGTGGGCAGGGCCTTGGAGCTGGGGTTCTGCCCCGGCAGGGCCCTGAGGGTCAGGCCAGGAGTGATAGGCCCATCCAACCCTGAGTTCAAGGCCTGTCCCACCAGGCACCCCACGCTGGCCCTGTGCATCCCTCAGTGGAGGGGGATTTCCACCCACCAGCCTGCAAAGTGAGCACCGCCATGCCAGCTGCCCCGACACCACAGGCTGCCTCTGGGGAGTGGGCTTGTCATCACTAGGGGTGTGCAAGTGGTGCCAGAAGGCACGGCAGGCTGGCCGGGTAGGACGAATTCCCCAAGGTTCTGTCCAGAGTCCCTGGACCCAAGACTCCCTTCTGGAGCCTAAGGCTCTGGAATTCTGTCCCCTGAGATGGTGACGTGTTTCACAGTGGGCACAGTGGTGGGCACATCATAGGAGCTGGACAAACACCTGCTTATTCAATCAGCACACACCTCAGTGGGGTCCAGGGGCGGCTGGGTGCCTCAACCTCATCGCCCTTCACCCTCCCCTCCTCCAGCCCTCCCCATTCCCTCTCTAAGGGTCAGGCCAAGCACTGCAGCCGGCAGTGCCTCACACAGGCCTCTCCTCCCCAGCAGTCACTCTTCCTGCCTCAGGACCCTTGCAGGGGCCACCACTGGAACCTGGGAAGGGTCCATCTCTCCCGGGTCTGCTTGGTATTTTCCAGTGTATTTGCAGATTCTTAGCATGACATTTCCTCTCGGCAGAAAGGATAGGGAGAGAAGGCTATGCTTTAGGGTGACGGCAGCATGGCCAGCTGGTCAGAACTATGAACAAGGGTGGCCGGCAGAGGGATGTGACATTGGGCACCCAAACAGGCCAGGGGACCTGGGGCCTAGGATGCCACCTGAGAGGCTGGGGAGGGCAGCTGAGGATGGGAGGGGGCAGGGACTCTACCTGGGCCAGCCACCTGCTGTTCTCGCAGCCCCGGGCCCAGTGATGTGAGGCTCAAGGGGGCCTCACCTGACAGTCAGTTGGGGAGCTAGAGGCAGGGACAGGAGTTGAGGGCCAGAGGGGACTCCAGAGGACACTGGATTAAGCGCCATCAGCTGTGCTAGTTGAAGAGAGTTTTGTAAGTTTTTTTTGTTTTTGTTTTTGTTTTTGTTTTTGTTTTCGGGAAGGGTGGGGCAAGGACCAGCATGCAGAGCAAGATGGGGCCTGAGGGTGGAGGCGACGGAAGAGCCCTGCCGGGACAAGGGACAGAGGGACATCAGTTAGTGTTG
>NW_012103043.1:889199-904939 GCF_000951045.1 Mandrillus leucophaeus
ACCCTCAACCCCTGTCCCAGGCTCTGGCTCCCCACCTGTCAGGTGAGGTCCTTTTGAGCCCACGGCACTGGGGTGGCCTGAGTGGAGTCCCTGCCCCTCCCAGCCTCAGGCAGCATCCCAGGCACACAGAGCCCACTTCCTAGGCCTCTCTGAGGAAGGTCAACGGCCGAGAACTAAGGCTATGGATTACCGGACACCTGTCCCATCCTCAACCCCAGACCCTCTGACCACAGAATCTCCCGTGGGGCCCCTCCCAGGCCTGTGACCCGGCCAGAGGCTGGAGGTAGACAGGCTCAAAACCAGGCCCCCTCCTCGAAGTCCATGGAAGCCCGTGCAATGTCCCCCAGCACCCCAGGATGGAGCTCACCCACCTTTCCACAAGCAAGGGCAGGCGAGGGCAGGAGGTGGCAGTGAGGCCAGGCCCAGGGATGACCTCGCACTAGGCCCAGCCCCTATCCACAGCCCCCCTCTGCCCATCCCCAGCCCCCAGGCCCAGCTTGGGCGTCCAGGCTCCAAACCTGAAAAACTAGACAGAGAGCAAACAAGCCCACGCTGCAGACTCATATGTCTAGTGGACCAGTGTGGGCAGGGCCTTGGAGCTGGGGTTCTGCCCCGGCAGGGCCCTGAGGGTCAGGCCAGGAGTGATAGGCCCATCCAACCCTGAGTTCAAGGCCTGTCCCACCAGGCACCCCACGCTGGCCCTGTGCATCCCTCAGTGGAGGGGGATTTCCACCCACCAGCCTGCAAAGTGAGCACCGCCATGCCAGCTGCCCCGACACCACAGGCTGCCTCTGGGGAGTGGGCTTGTCATCACTAGGGGTGTGCAAGTGGTGCCAGAAGGCACGGCAGGCTGGCCGGGTAGGACGAATTCCCCAAGGTTCTGTCCAGAGTCCCTGGACCCAAGACTCCCTTCTGGAGCCTAAGGCTCTGGAATTCTGTCCCCTGAGATGGTGACGTGTTTCACAGTGGGCACAGTGGTGGGCACATCATAGGAGCTGGACAAACACCTGCTTATTCAATCAGCACACACCTCAGTGGGGTCCAGGGGCGGCTGGGTGCCTCAACCTCATCGCCCTTCACCCTCCCCTCCTCCAGCCCTCCCCATTCCCTCTCTAAGGGTCAGGCCAAGCACTGCAGCCGGCAGTGCCTCACACAGGCCTCTCCTCCCCAGCAGTCACTCTTCCTGCCTCAGGACCCTTGCAGGGGCCACCACTGGAACCTGGGAAGGGTCCATCTCTCCCGGGTCTGCTTGGTATTTTCCAGTGTATTTGCAGATTCTTAGCATGACATTTCCTCTTGGCAGAAAGGATAGGGAGAGAAGGCTATGCTTTAGGGTGACGGCAGCATGGCCAGCTGGTCAGAACTATGAACAAGGGTGGCCGGCAGAGGGATGTGACATTGGGCGCCCAAACAGGCCAGGGGACCTGGGGCCTAGGATGCCACCTGAGAGGCTGGGGAGGGCAGCTGAGGATGGGAGGGGGCAGGGACTCTACCTGGGCCAGCCACCTGCTGTTCTCGCAGCCCTGGGCCCAGTGATGTGAGGCTCAAGGGGGCCTCACCTGACAGTCAGTTGGGGAGCTAGAGGCAGGGACAGGAGTTGAGGGCCAGAGGGGACTCCAGAGGACACTGGATTAAGCGCCATCAGCTGTGCTAGTTGAAGAGAGTTTTGTAAGTTTTTTTTGTTTTTGTTTTTGTTTTTGTTTTTGTTTTCGGGAAGGGTGGGGCAAGGACCAGCATGCAGAGCAAGATGGGGCCTGAGGGTGGAGGCGACGGAAGAGCCCTGCCGGGACAAGGGACAGAGGGACATCAGTTAGTGTTGCACCCATGCACAAGGGCTCAGTCACGCTGCCAGTGGTGGACTGGCCCCCCTTCCTGGGGCCTGGCAGCACATTCAGTCGTGGGCACAGGCAAGGGCAGGGGCCAGGGCTGCCTCGAGCAGGGCGGGCCGGGCACCCAGCTGTCCTGTGAGGACACACTACCCCACCCTCAGACCGTGCCACCGGACACTCACATGACCCAAGTCTGGCTGCTCGCTCACCGGCACCCCTGCCAATCATGCTGACCTTCTTCCCACTAGCACCTGCTGGGAACTGACAGAGGTCTCTATTCCCGGCCAGGCGCCTGCTCAGGTTATATTTAGGCCACAGGGGTGGGAGCTGAGCCTCTGACCCCCTCCAGGCCCAAGCAGGGGCAGCTGGGCTGACTCCGTGGGTTGCTCACTGCCTGCAGGGCCCCTCCCTCCAGGCCTTGTCCTCTCATCCATTGGCCATGTGCTGGCTGGGAGGCACGGGCGCTGGCCATGCTTCATATGGGAAACAGGCTGGTCCCGGCTTTGAGTTCCTGGCCTCGGGATGATGGGACTGATGGCACCAGAAACTCTAGGGAGGCCAGCACAAGGGGACAGGTTGGGTGGGGGGCTGGCGGGAGGCCCAGCCCAGCTTTTCAGCTCCGGAGGCTTAGACGTGCCATGAGGTCATTCCCTCCTGGGAGCTCCCAGAGCCCTGCCCGAGGGGATGCTGAGCCCCAGGCCCTTCCTGCCCAGCCGGGGCTGGAGCCCTCTTCCCTCCTGCTGCCCAGGCAGGATGTTTCCAGGGAGGAAATGGCTCCTGGGAGGCCACCCCACCCCCGCTGGAGTCTAGGGCCACTTCCTGCCCTGCATGGGCCTTGGTTCTGCCCCCAGTCTGCCAGCCTGGGCTAGACCCCAGACTTCCTGTCCCTACAGCATGGAGAGGCAGAGGTGTCTCTCTCGGCCTCACCCAGCCTGGGAGGCACAGTCGGAACCTCCTGGACCCCAGGACCTGAGAACCTCCCCCTGGGGCCCCACTTCTGTTGCCCCATAACCCTGGTCAGAGGGAGGCACAACCCGCCCTGCCCCCATGCCCAGCCTTCCCCAGCGCCATAGAGCCTCCTTCAGATAGGTTCCACTTGGGCACCACCTGCTGCCCCACCGCCGCCCATCTCCATGAGGCCTGCGGGCCTGAGCCATCCCCAGCCCACCCCCGGAAGCTGAATGACTGCATCGAAGCACCCTTTTGGCTACGGCCCTGCAGGGCTGGCCTTGGACCAGCGGGCTAGCCTGGATCCGATGGGCCCTCCTAGCCGAGGTCATTACCCGGCTCCGTGGGCAGCCCTATCCCCAGGGGAGGCCACTTGGCTCAGTCCTCACCCACCCTATTCAATGGGGCTTCCTGCCGACCCCAGATCTGGGTGAGTGTCCTGGTCACTGCCCCCTCGACCACCACCCCCTGCAGCAGGAAACACGTAGCTGGGGGGTTGTGTGGGGCTTCAGCACTGGGATTGGAGAGGCTGACAGCAGGGCTGGGGGCTCTGGGCGGAAGTGGGGCCTCAGCCCACTCAGAGGTCCAGGAAGCAGGGGTCTCAGAAGCTTCCTCTTGGCCAGACGAGCCGGAGGGTCAGAGGCCTGGCCGCAGCTGCCCCTTCCTCTTCGGCCAGCCAGCCGCTGGGTGGCCCGTGCTGCAGCAGGCCTCAGATTGGGGAGCTGGGTGTCCTTCAACCCCGCAGGTGGCCAGCATCAGGACCAGAAGCCTCTGAATCAGCCCGGTCTAGAGGTATGGGCAGCTGTGGGGGCCACTGGGCAGGTGTAGCAGAGCTCAAGGCATGCAGCAAGGGCCACCTCAGCCTGGGCCTGTGTTCCCTTCAGTCAAACCTCCCCCCAGCCTCGGCTCGCCCATCTCTCCAGTGAGGTGACAATCTCGGGCCCGGCCAGACAGACAGAGACGCTGACCAGGACAGAGGACCCTGGGGCCTTCTAAGGCCACTGCCCTGTGGGCCGGGTCCTGTCAGACCCCCCAGTCCTCAGCCTCTGACCAATTTCTGTTCATGCCCTGGCCCTCCACTGTGCCCACCCAACCCCACCAGAACTCAGAGACCCAGCCCCCACAAGGTCTTTTCTTCACAGCCAGGACCAGGCCCCCAGACCTGGTACTCCCTCAGTCCTGCAGACACACCTCCCAGGGAAGAAGCCCAGACCCAGCCCAGCCTGCGTGGGCCCTCCTGGGGGGCCTGGGCCATGGAGGTCCCCAGCCCCATGTTTCAGGGGACTGCAGCCCAGTCAGCCCAGACTGCAGAGGTGTGAGGAGGGGGCTCTTGCCCTTGGCAACTAGCAGGAGCCGAGGAGGTGCCTGGGAGACCCTATCCTCACAGATGCTGCCATCCTGGCACATCCCCACCTGCAGCGGGGACCTGGACACCTCATGGCACCAGTGGGAGCTGAAGGCTCCAGGGACTGATGTGCTGGGCCTCAGTCCCCATGGGTCCCCGCCACGGGAGTGTCTCAGAGTGGGATGAGGAGTCTGTGTCCGTGCCTGGGCCGAGGCCTGGACGGGCCCCACCCCCGGCCCACACATGATGGGCGGTCGTCCGTCAGCACAGCCAGCCCCTCTGGCCATCCATCACCAGCCAGCGGCCACAGGAGGAATGGCCTGTTTGTTTTGCCAGCTCCATGTCGCTCCCTGGGGCGGGGGCTGGAGGAAATGGCCATTTTCTGTCTGGGCGGGCGGGTGGACAGCAGGGGCGGGCAGGGCACCAGGGGTAGGGATGTGGCAGGACCCTGGCTCATCCTGGCCCTGCATAGATGCCCACAGCCTTGCCCTGTTCTGTGCCTCAGTCTCCCCTCTGGCATCAGGGTGAGTGACACTGTGATTTTCTGACTCTTCCCATAGCAGCTCTCTCCAGCTGGGTCACTCACCCCTGCCCCTTGCCACTGGGTAGGGTGGGCTCAGGTGTCAGCTGCCACCAGGTGGGGGGTCCCCCTATCTGAAATCCAAGATGCTTGATGCTGGCTGTTCTTATAAACCATGGGGGGAGGCTCTGGGGCTAGGTCCAGGCCATAGGCCAACTGTTGATTGGGGTTGGGGTGGGGGCTGTCAGGAGGTCTGAAAGGGCCTGGGCACCGATTTGGAGACTTCCAGTCTTAAGATCAGAGCAGGGGACAGTTGGGGCCAAATTAAACAGGTAGTAGCACGTGTAGAATGAAAGGGGGTGACATCCTGTACCAAGAGGCTGGTGTCCAGACCCCGGGACAGTGTCCTCAGCACCTGCACAATGACCCTTGCTGCGTCCAGGATATGATGTGTATAGGTGTGCGTATATGTGTGTATAGGTATACATGGCACGTATAATTTGCTGACACCACGCTAGGGGCTCTACAATCATTTTATCACTTCTCACCACACCTACAAGGCTCCGGGGAGTCAAACTGGGATATGTCTTTTACCACTGCAGCCTCAGACCTCTGCCCTGGTCCTTGATGCAGAACACAGTCACCCCACACTCCCCTGATCCTGGGCTAGCAAGGAGGGTTGTGGCACAGTCTGCAGCATTGAGGCCGGGGCAGAGACACTGAGTGTCTGAAGGCAACTCCATCCCCAGGAAGCAAAGCCAGATACCCAATTCTGCAGTCAGAAAAAAGCCCGTTAAATTCCGTCCCTGCAGCCCCGTGTCCCACCACCCTCAGGGGAGAAGGGTCGCCTCACTCTCCCCGGGGCACTGTGTTTGCTTACCTTCCAGGCAGCTCTGATGTTGCGTAGCTCTTTTTCATTTAGGAACAGTGACTTCCTGGCCGGGCACGGTGGCTCAAGCCTGTAATCCCAGCACTTTGGGAGGCCGAGACGGGCGGATCACGAGGTCAGGAGATTGAGACCAGCCTGGCTAACACGGTGAAACCCCGTCTCTACTAAAAATACAAAAAACTAGCCGGGCGAGGTGGTGGGCGCCTGTAGTCCCAGCTATTTGGGAGGCTGAGGCAGGAGAATGGCGTAAACCTGGGAGGCGGAGCTTGTAGTGAGCTGAGATCCGGCCACTGCACTCCAGCCTGGGTGACAGAGCGAGACTCTGTCTCAAAAAAAAAAAAAAAAAAAAAAAAAAAAAATAGCCGGGGTGGGCGCCTGTAGTCCCAGCTATTTGGGAGGCTGAGGCAGGAGAATGGCGTAAACCTGGGAGGCGGAGTTTGTAGTGAGCTGAGATCCGGCCACTGCACTCCAGCCTGGGTGACAGAGCGAGACTCTGTCTCAAAAAAAAAAAAAAAAAAAAAAAAGGAACAGTGACTTCCTTCCCAAAATTTCTTCCCTTAGACCTGGGCTGCTTCCTCTGACCCTGCACAGCCCCTCAGACGTTTGCAGGGTATCAACCTATTTTATCTCCCTAACCTAAAGCATACTCTGTCCTGAATTAAGACTCTGGCTGGTTGTAGCCAACTTTAGGAAAGAACTTAATTACAAAAATTCACTCTAAGTGTGGGAGTGACTAAGACTTATCATGTCTTGAATGTGCAGAGACGGATGGGAGGGGGGTTAGTGACATTGAGGCCACATGAGGGACTCTCCTGAACACCAAGTTGAAGGGTTCTGGAGTTGGGAGGCTAGTGAACTAGTCCCACCAGTGCAGGGCTAATGGCCTTGTGTCCAGAGACCCCCAAGCCCAGCCTGTTCCTTGAGCCCAGGGCTGCCGTGCATCTGCCCAGCCTCTAGCTCACGAGGGCTGGCTTAGCGGGATTCACGTGCCACCCCCTCGGTGACATCTGAGACCATGCACGTCTTGGTTGCGCCTTGTTGCTCCCTGCTGCTCTACACATGTGACCGGCTGGTCTTTTTAGGGGTTACCTTCCCTGGCCCCCAAAGCCCTGGTGACCCTGAGCCTGACCCAGAGGGAACAATGACACAACAGCAAATGCCCTGGGGCGAGTACCACCCTGACAGCCCCAAGGAACAGACATAATCAGCAGAGTGCGGGGCCCAGCAGGTGCAAGGGGAGCAGGCTGGCTTATCTGGAGGTGGGGACAGGGCACAGGGCCGGGAGGGAGGGGACAGGTGGCCAAGGGCTCTGTCAACATGGGAGCCACATGGGGGTGCGGATGGGCACTGCAGGGAGGGGCCCTGGTCATGGGGTCCACAGGAGAGCCAAGCCAGCCCAGAGGATCCAGGGATGGCCCAGGTGCTCCTGCCCCACCTGTTCCAGGCCAGCTCTGTCGTGGGGACTGCGTTGGCTTCTCCAGGCTGGGACCTCCACTGCAGTGGGTACCTTGGACACTCAGACCAACCCCAGGGCCTGGGAGTTCCTGGCGAAGCCCAAGACAGCCCAGCGCCCGTCCACACCCCCACCCAGGATGGGGTGGCCGCTGGGTCACTTGGTCCTGGCAAACATGCTGGATGGAGGAGCTGGACTGGCTTTAGGGCACCGGCGAAAGCTCACATCCGTCTGTCCACCCAGCACAGCTGGTGCCAATCTCCCACTTAGCAGGATAGGGCAGCTGGCACCTCCATACTGCACATGCCCCTCCCGTCTCCCAGGATGTCCACACAGGAGCCACATGTGTCCTGGACCCATACCCCCCGCACTGTCCCTCTGTTCCCTGAGCTGGGCTGGTAGGGAAAGTGAGGGGTCCAGGGATGGCCAGGGTCTCCTCCCTCCCCACTGCACCCCCAGCCCCATTGGCATTACCTCAGAGCAGACAACAGCTTAGTGGGGACCCAAGTGAGGGGGCATCAGTGGCCCAGGCCCTGCCCAGTCACTCAGGCAGTTAAGAGAGCAGGAAGGGCCCAGATGACACCCCCACAGACACATGCCAGCCCCTCCTGGCGAAAGAAATCATCCCAGTAAAGGCAGATGAGGCCGAGTGAAAAGGGGTGGGTGGAAGAACCAGCTCCGAGTCTCAGCCCACAGACACTCATCGGCCCGGTAGGCAGGGGTTCCTGGCGGCCTCAGGCTGTCAGGCCCGGCCCCCTCCCGCAGCTGTCTCCAGCTCCCACCTCCCCCGCCCACCCCCCAGGACTCCTATTTCACTGAGGAGATTAAGACCACCTGGCGAGAACCCCTCCCACCCCTCCCCTCTCCCCAGCCCTCCCTCCTAACCCTTGAGGTGCCCTCCTGGCCCCGGCCCGCCTCTCCCACCCCCACGTTTCTCCACAGCAGCCTCCACGCCCTGCCCTGCCCTGCCACAGGCCTGAGGATGTCACCACCCGCTGTGATGGCCACCTCGGGTCACCTCCCCTCAGCCCATACCCTGGCCTAGCCCCCACCCTGAGCCTCCAGTCCCTCCAATCCTCACCCTCCATGTCCCCCAGCCCTGCATCGGTACAGGCATCGTCACCAGCCACGGCAGTGGATCCCATCCACCTCCCACCCGGCCACTCCAGACCCAAATTCAGCACTGACTGCAGCCTCCTGCCATCCTTGCTGGGTCTCAGGAGGGAACCGGGGCAGCCAGGTGCTCTCTGGGACTGTAGGCTCTGAGCCCGGTCCCTGTTCAGGTCCAGCAGGCAGTGGGCCAGGGGGTGCTCAGCTGAGGCCCCCCACTCCATCCAGCCTGCCGTGGGGCAGCCGGCCTGGCCTGATGCTGGCTCAGACAGACCCATGAGGAATCTGAGCTCTGAAAACCGCAGCTCTGAGCTTGCCTGTTTGTTTGCTTTTGAGAAATTCCAACCTGGTTCAGCAGAGCCTTGGAGGAGGGAAGGGATTTGTCAGGGCTGGGGTGGGGCCGGGGCAGGCATATGGATGTGGGGAAACCAAGGCTGAATCTGGGCATATGGACCCAGTGGGGAAGCCAGAGGAGGGTGCCTAACTGGGCCTCCTGGGGGGTCCAGCTTGGATGCCCCCTCCCCAAATCTCACGCCAGGCCTGGAGGCTCCACGGGGGCTATGGAGGCAACAGCCCTCCTACTCACAGTCCTGGGAGGACCTGCGGGGCTGGGAGGGGCCCAAGGAGGCCCTGCAGCAACAATGGTGACATCAACAGGGGAGCTGCAATTGAGGGCCCACATGGGATGGCTCCATCCACCCATGGGGCCTGCAGCATTCTCCCCACTTCTCAGACAACATCGCTAAGGCTTGTAGAGGCCAGGGCATGTTCCCAGACACAGAGCCCTGAAGGGTGAGTCTCGCTCCTGGACCCAGCTCCTGAGACTGGGTGACATCACCACCCTGGCTCCTCCCTGCGCAGAAGGACCCAGAGTACAGGGGTCCTGCCGAAGGAGTCCTGTTCTCCTTTGAAATGAAATATTCCCAGCCTTCTCACCAGCTCCTTCCCCTGGGCAGGTGGGAGACCAGACACGGTTGGCAGCCCCCAGCCCTGCATTGCCACCCCTACCAGGGAAAGTTGCCTGTGCTCCCAACTTCTCCAGGCCCCGATCCCCCTCTCCCTGTGGGCTTGGGGATCCTCCACAGGTCTCAGCAAAGGAGTTCCCATGCTAGAGCCTCGCCCACTGGGGACACTCCCCAAAGCCTGCCCCAGCCTGGGCAGCCCACCTGCCTTTGGCCCCAGGTCTGTGAGGGCTCCTCAGGTCAGCCCCCACAGGCACAGGGAGAGATACGAGCAGGGTCTGCCCAGAGCAGTGGGCAGCGAGGCTCGAATGCCAGCCTGGGCACCTGGGCCCAGTCCTGGCCTAGCAGGGACAATTCAGCAGCCTTGGGGACTTGGCCAGGGAGCAGAGTGGACGGAGAGACACAGGGTGTGGGGCCAGTCCTCCCCTGCACTGAGATGGGATTTCCACACAGTCTCTCCCAGCAGTCACCCAGCAGTCACTGTCACAGTGACAGTATGGACCCCTTGAATCAATTGAGCATTTAATGAAAACTGCAAGTGTGATATATTTGATTACTTGAAATGCTTAGAGCATCTTTAAAGAGAGATACGACATATCCAATGTTTATGGGGGCATGGCCTCGTTAGGACCCATTAACAAAGGTGCTGAGGTCACCGGCTTAGCTGTCATTCCTCATTGCCTCTGGCCCTGTCCCCAGAGCCTTCCTTCTCAGAGCTTCGTGGGGCTCATTCACCACCAAGCAGGATTCAGGGTTGGGGTCTGAGCATGGAAAGTGGCCTCCCAGGGAGTTCCACCCAGAAGGTTCCCTGTAGAGCGATCTTGTCTTGAGCGTCTCTTCCAGTATCAATGTCCAAGGAAGCAGCCTGGCCTGTCAGACACCATCATCGAGTACATCCCCTTCACGAATGACCCAGCAGGAGAGGCCTGAAATATTGCACTCCTCCTTCCTCACACAGCAGCAAGCTTCCACAGTGCTTCGCCCAACTCAAGTCAACCCAAGGCGCATGTGAGCATCATCATTATTACAGAAGGATTACAGCGGTCACTGTGAGTGACAAGCCTGCACATGTGTGTGCCTGTATGTATGTCTGCTACACATGCCGGTGCGTGCACACTCTCCCACACTGGTGTCTGTGTTGGTGTTTGCTATGGGCATGTGTGTGTCCATGCTCACGTGTGTCTGTGTATGTACAGAGGTGCATGCATGCCCGTGCTCACGTTTGTGTACATGGAGAGTGCCCATGCTCACGTGTCTGCAGGCATACAGTGTGCGTGTGTGCGTCTGGGCCCAGTCCATGTGTCTGCATGCAGTGTGCCTGTGTGTGCCCATGCTCACGTCTGTGTCCGTTGTGTGCATGTGGACACATGTACCCACGGTCAAATATTGATATGCTCACATGTGTAGGCATATGTGCCCACACTCCCATGTATGTGTGCCTGAGTAGGAACATGGTGTGAACACACACATGCACTCATGCCGTCCATGCTCGTGAGTGTGTGTGCACGTGGTGGTGTGGGTCCTTGAACATGGGCAAGTGGGAGCTATTGTCCAGTCAGGGTTCCCTGCTGCCCAGAGGAACTGGAGGGGCGTGTCTGCACGTGTCCATCTTCTGGCCACTCACCCTCAGCCAACACTCCTCCAGGGTCTTTTGGGACAAGTCCCTTCCCCTGGCAAGTGTGGCTCCCCCTGCTGGGGCCACAGAGGGGAAGGGGGCTAGCAGGGACTGGTTCCTCAGCTGGCCCCCCAGGCTGAGATCCAGCCACCTCAGCAGCCTGCATACAGGTCATCCAGGGTCTCAGAACCTCACCTCTGCCTGGCTGCACCTGGGGTGGAGGGGCTAGTGTGGCCAGGAGATGGACAGACAGATGGACAGCCAGCTCCCCATGTGGCTGGGTCCTCCCACCAAGTGGGCAGCTAAATCAACAGCCTCAGAAATTGGAGAGGGGTCCAGGGCTGGGCTGTCCATCAGTCTGTCTGTTTGTTTGTTTGTTCTGGAGTTGTGGGAACTTCCAGTCTGCAGGGAGTCCTGGTGCCTGGCGAGGTCGGGGGACAGAGGGTGCCATCACCCATCCGGCCCAGCCATCCCTCTCATCATCTCCCCACATCTGTCCTCCTGGGAACTTGGCCCAGAACACTGCACCCATAATTGCAGGGGGACAGCTAGGCCTGGTGACAGGAGGTTGGGGGTCAGCTGTATGCGGCTGGCTGTGCAGACCCTGACCTGTCCCCTCCCAGCTGGGAGGAGGCTAGTGTCACAGGGCTGTGTGCCTCCCTGTTCAGTCTTCTCTCCACCCGTTACCCCCTCCCATGTCTGTCTCTCTCAGGGTCTCGCTGTTCTCTTTGTCCATCCTGTAGTCATTTGTCCCCTAGGGTCCAGGCACTAGGACTCTGAAGTGGGTCAGACCCTGCTCTGGAACTAGGGAGCAGGTGGCGTTGGGGCCTAGGAAGAGTCCCAGGGAATGCCCTTTGCGGGGTGAGAGGGCCACATCTCCTATCATCCTGTCCAGTGTCCTCCCAGCCACAAAGTGTGCACACCAGGCTGTGTCTAACTCCCAGGCCTTTGCCGGCTATGTGGTCAGCTGCCTGACCAGGCTCACAGGGACACCGCCTCCAAGCCCTGGGCCCCTTCCTGGGAACCTGGCTGCAGGCCTGGAGCTCCTGGGCAGGGTTCCTGTCTGCTGTCTGGCACACCCCGCAGAGCTTGGAACCAGCCACAGTAACCCACCACCCTAGCAGTTTGAGTAAAGGCCCAATGCTGAGGACACGTGGGGATGGGCTTGGTGGGGACTTCCGTGTCAGGAGGCGGGCACTAGGGAGGAGAGGAACCCAGGGAGGGCAAGGTCAAGGAGCAGTGGGACCACCTAAGCCACAGGTTGGGGAGGACTCCCATGGAGACCCCAGGCTGGGTAACAGGAACAGCCTCCTTCCTCATCGTAGGCAGTGTCTGCGGTGGCACAGGAGATCTGGCAGTGGACCCAAACGCGCCCTGCCCTGGCAGGCAGGGTAGGAAACTGCTTCTGTCTCCAGCCCTCCCTGGACTCCCTGGAGGCAGACCTGGCCCCCGTTCTGGCTCTGGCTTGGGCCACTCCACTCCAGGAGTCCCCACAGCCCCCCAGTTCTAACTCAGCACCCTCCCCAGGGGCTGCAAGCCCACTGCCTATGCACTGGGGCAGACAGCACTCCTGCCAGCGCCTCCGCATGCAGGACAGAATGTCCGACCCCGGTTTTGATGCAGACCGCCGAGCCCGTGCCTGCTCCCGCTCCTGCTCCTGCTCCTCCCCCGCTATCCCTGCCCGAGGTTCTTCTCCCCACTCCGCGGCTCCGAGGCTGCGATGTGACTAAGGATCCGCGGCCACAGGTCAGCGGCCCCGTGGGCAACCCTGGCATGTGGCCCCACCAGCCTGCCTCCCAGGTTTGGGGTCTTGGCTCGTCCACGCCCACTAGGGTCACCCGCAGTGTCGCGTTTGCCAGTGTTGTGGGCCAAGCACTTTCGTGGGATAGAGGGACGATCGGGGAGTGCCAAGGCTGCTGTGTTGGCGCCTGTGGCCGACGGCTGGGAGTCAAGAGGTGGGAGTGCAGCCGGGAGGAGAGGGCAGAGCCTCTGGGCGCGCGGGCCTGTCCCGGCTCCGGCGAAGTTTGGGCCCCCAGCTGCCTGCCCTTCTCTGGGGCCCTGGGGCGGAGCGACTGATGGCGGCAGGGAGGATGGTGAGGGCAGCTCCTGGCGGTGGGCTTTCCTCGAGACCCCCGAGGCGGTGTCCAAGCAGGCGCTGTAAGCAATTCCAGGCGGTCCATCCTGAAACGAATCAGCAGGGTCAAGTAAAGCCCGGCTCCTCAGTGCTTCCCTTTGCACGGTGGGGGTTGCGGGGGAGCCGGATTCTGCTCTCTCCATGCTCTGAGGCCTAGAGGAGGAGTCCCCAGCGGACTTCGAACCTCCGACCGGTCCCTTCTTTGTGCATATTTGCCCCAAGTGGTCTGGGACCAATGCTGGGAGCGCAACTTGCCTGGGAAACCCAGCTCAGCCCAAAGATCCTGGTATACTGTCTGCCCACCAGGGACGCACAGGGGCTGCAGGAGGGTGTGCGGCAACCCAGCCGCACTCAGAATTCTGAGCGGTGGGGAGGTACTGTGCCTTTATGGACAGGAGGTGGGGAAGGGGGTCCTGCTGGGTGGGCCTGACGGAGCCTGTCTGGAGGCTCCCCTGAGGGAGCCACGTGTGCCCAGGGGAGGCGGAACTGGGCGGACAGATGGGCGGCCACAATTCTCCAGAGGCAGCCTACCTGCGCTGGGGAAAACACTTCTGGAATTAGGGCTTGCTTCACCCACAACTACGAAGACGGGGGTGGGGGGCCAGTCTCAGCACACTAGACTCCCTTGGGGCAGCGCTGAGGTGCAGCCCAGACAGCAAAGGCCGCCGCGTGTCCTGGGTCTCATCCATCCCTCCAGCCTCCTGCACTCAGCCAAACCTCTGCTCCCCACCCCTTACCTATCCCCCGCGACTGGAAGCCAAGCCTCGGTTTTCCGGGCTGTAAAATGGTATCATAGCTCCCACCTCGCACCCTGCTCTGGGAGAAATGGGGGTCTTGGCTTCACTGTTCATGGCATGCAGAGCAGACGTCTCAGCCCAGGCCCTAGCCTTGCATCGAGCCCCGAGGAATCAGACCCAGCGACCCTCACCCGCGCCTCACCTTCCTGATCCACGCAAGGGAGCTCCCAGTCAGGCCTCCTATCGCACGGCAGTGGAGGTGCGGCCGGCAGGGGGAGCGAGGAGGAAGGGAACCGCGGCCGGGCCAGGTGAGGGTGGAACACTTGCCGCGGGCCGTGCCGAGGCGCTGCGTTCGCGTGCGGAACCCGCATGTGCGGGGCTAGGGCCACCCGACCGGTGCTCTCCCTCCGGGCTGCGGGAGGGCACGGCGGGTGGGGTGGTGGCAGGTGAAGAGGGAGGATGGGTGGCGGGGCCGCGGAGCGCAGCGGGGTGGTGCCCTAGGCGGGAGGGAGTATCGGAGGAGCCCTATCTCAATGAGCGGTGGAGGCGGCGGCTCCGGCTGGAGGCTCAGAGGGCCTCGCGCTTCGAGGGCTTCCGGACCCCTTTAGCCGAGGGCTCCCGAGGGTCCCAGCGTTGAGCAGCGGTGTCTGGGGGTCCGAAATCGAGCGAGTGAGTATAGGCAGCCGGCGGGGCAGGGTCGGCGACGGAGCTGGGCTGGGTGGGGCCCCGCACCTCTTCCCGTCGCCCTTCTGGTTGACCAGAGTTTCCTCCACCCTGACGGCCTCTTCTCTGCTGTGTGGCGCTGGCCGCCCCTGCCTGCCTTCAGGTCCTGCTCAGGCACTAAGGGGTTAATGGGGGCTGGAAGGACTCTGCTCCTCCTTACATACCTCAGGCGCAGAGGTCTGGGGACCTCTAGACCGATCCTTGAGAGGCTGATCCAGAGTCTCCAGGAGGCCCCAGGGTTTTTCACTTTCACTTCTCCGTCCTCAGTGTTCGCCTCACCCACAGGCCCCACATCTGGCCACTGCCCTGAGGTGTGTGCAGATGTGCACAGCACACAAGCTTGGGCACACCCACAGGCTGGGGCACATGCAGGAGTCCCACCCCCATACCCCCACCGACCAACCCAGGCCTCTCTGGGTGCAGACCGCCAACATAGGCATGTCTCCTGCAACACTACCAAATCTGTGGCCACCAGCATCCTTCCCACCTGCCTCCAGCAAGACTGTCGCTTCCCGCAGGAGCGGCTCCTGGGGGCAATGACTGGTCCTGCTCAGAGAAAAAGGAAAGGGGCCTGGAACCAACTGGTCCATCCCCACACAGCACTCCTCACTGGACCTGTCCCTGGGTCTCCTCAGTGACACTGAGAGACACAAGTCATTGTCACTGTCATGGCCCAGAATGACTACTCAGGGCAAGAGAAATGCACTGGGGACAGCTTCCCTTTTCTGACATGGCCCACAAAGCTCCAGCTGCAGGTGGCAGGGGCTGCGAGGGGCAGGACCTGGGGCACCCCATACAGGCAGTGACACACACCACATCCCAGACAGGCAGCACTATTCGTATACTCACCCGCTGTGGCCCTGGACTCACATGCATTCCTGGACCTCAGTCCCAGGGCCAGCCTCCCTACTGGCACCCAGTCCCCCAGCCCCAGTTACCGGGCCTTCCCAGTTCCCAGCCAGCATCCTCTGCAGCCCAGGGTCTGAGGCCCTGAGATCCTAAAACATCTGGGAGAGGCTGCCTGCCTCTCACTTGCATCCCAAGCACACGAAAGTGAAGGCTACACTTGATGAGGTTGTATACAGACAGGCCTTGCAAACCGTGGCCCTGACCACCAGCACTAGCTCCAGCAAGGCACAGAGATTCCAGGGTTGACACCCAGCTGGAGAGACCCTGGACAGGAAAGCCATAGGTGCACTGAACTGGTCAGAGGAGACCCCGGATACAGTAGGTGGGGGAACACACAGGCCAAGTCAGGCCTTGGCGTATGGGATGCCTGGGCCTAGAAACCAGGCTGAGGGGCGGGCCTTGGCCTCACTCTGCCCAGCCTGGTCGCGCCACGGAGCTTCTCCCGGAAGGCAGGCTGGCTGCTGGGTGCCGAGGGGCAGCATCAGATCCAGTGGCCTGAAGTTCTCCAACATGTCCTCGTGTCCTCGGCTCCCTCGGCTGGCCAGGCCCCGCCCCCGGCCCTCCCT
>NW_012103043.1:906509-908222 GCF_000951045.1 Mandrillus leucophaeus
CGCTGTCTCCCCGGGCCAGTGCGTTCAGCATCGCCTCTCTCGTTGCAGCCCAGGCAGCGGAGCGCACCGCCCACCAGGGCTCGGGGTCCTCCGACCGGGTGAAGCTTCGCTGGCTGCCAGGGTCCCCGACCGGGATGCACTTCAGCACGGTCACCAGAGACATGGAAGGTGAGCCTCTAGGCCGTGTCTACACTGGCCCGCCCGCCAGACCCCCTGCCTCAGCTGCTATGGGGCCCGCGTGAAGAGTAGGTGGAGGAAGCTCTTGGTAGGGTGGGCTCCAGGCTTCTGGCTGCGACTCTGGGGCAGAGAGGAAGAGCCAGCATCCCGCCCAAAGCCTGTCCCCTCACCAGCCTGGGGGCCCAGCTTTGGAGATGGGCACGCAGGTAAACACAGGCCCAGAAGAGGGCAAGTGAGGCTGGGAAGAAGAGCAGAGGTGGCCGTGAGCTTGGAGAGAGGGGAGGAAAGTTAGTAAGAGAGGAGAGTGCAGAAGAGTTTCACAGAAGGAGAGAAAGCCACGAGGAAGCCGAGGAGACGAAATTGAGCAAAGGGGAGAAAACACAAAAAACCCGAAGAAGAAGGTAGGAGAGAAACAGAAAGACACGAAAAGGCAATAAAAAGCAAGAGCGAAAGAGAAGAGAGAAAATGAAGGGAAAATTTAAGACAGAAAGCAAAGTCATAAAAAAGAAAAAAAGGAAAGACTTTAGTTGTTTTTTTTTTTGGAAAAAAAAAACATAAAAAACAAAGAACATACAGAAATAAGAGGAAAGGCGCCGACTAAAAGAAAGACAAAGAATGATTAAAAATAAAGTGAAAAGGAAGGCGAGGATGGAGAAAAACGGGAAGAGGCGGAAAGTAAAACAGAAATAAAGAGAAACTACTGAGATAGGGGAAGAAGGAAAGATGATCGGGAGGGAAAATTTAAATGAGGACGACAAAGGTAAAATAACAAATTAGGAAAAGAACGTCTGGGAGAGAGAGAGGAGAAACGCACGCGGGCGGGCGGCAGAGCGAGGGCCGGTGCGCAGGGAGGTCGGAGGAGCGGGCACTGCCCACCCTCCGGATGTATAAGCGTCCTGGCCAGAGGCGGGCGGTGCGCGCAAGTGCGCGTGACGCTTGGGCTCCTGGGCTGCGCAGCCTGGGCAGCGTCCCTCCGCTGGGGTCTCCAGCGACGATAGTGAGCCAACTTCAGGGGGCTCTTGGGCATTTACTGGGTTGGGTCCTATCCTGTTGCGCCGAGGAACAGAGGACGCTGTGGCCCTGGGGCTCCTGCCAGTGGCCGGTGCGAGAGCCCAAGCTGCCCTCTCCTCACCCAGGTGCAGGGGCAGCCAGGGAGGAGGTGGAGGCGGGAGGGGCCAAGGGCAGGGGCAGGGCTGGGCCCCGGCAGCCACTGGGTGCTTCATGGGTGCCCTGCCACCTCGGGCTAGGGCTGGGTGCTGCTGGTATAGACACCTCTCCTCGGGGGGCTGTAGAAGCTGATGGTGGCTTCGCTGTACAGAGGAAAGCCGTGCCTTTGCAGGAGCAGCGGGATGTTCAAGGGGCGTTGGTCATGGAGGTCCCTGGGAACGAACGAAAGGGGCAGGGAGCTTGGAAAGCAGGAGGGCCCTGTACTTCCAGGGTGCTCCACCCGTTTGGGCCCCTCGGCTGCTACCAGCCCCAAGTGGGGGGCCCATGACGCCATAATCCTCTGGGCCAAGGGCCCCCGGCTGTGAGTGG
>NW_012103043.1:912515-916705 GCF_000951045.1 Mandrillus leucophaeus
CCCAGCTTGGAACGCACCCGGCTGGGGACAGGCAGCGACGTCCAGGGGACCTCGCCGCCGGGCCGACTCCTAGTAAATCCCACCTCAAGGAAACGCTAGTTCGGTTCTGCAGTTCAGTCTGTGCGGGGAAGATAATAGAGCAGCAGCCAGGCAGCTCTCTGAACACTTTCAGGAGAAGATTGCCCTTAAAAACAGCGTGCACTGTTCCGTGGAAGTTGCTACCCAGTTTCCTTCAGCCTAGATCCCCATAGTTGTGAGGCCTGGCTCTGTAGCCAGCGGCCCGTCACCTTCCAACCGGCCTGTATTTGTTTTAAAGACCAAGAGAGAAGGGGAACAAGTTTTGCAGATGCACCCGATTTGAGCATTAGACAAAGGCGGGTGCCGGGCTGTGTCTAAATGTACACACCAGCTCGGAGTTCGAACAGCCAAGGGGAGCTCAGGGCCTGTTTGCAAAGCCTTCTCGTAGTTTCTGTTTCCCTGCTGCCGGCGTCCTTCCTGAGGAACCTGGGCCTGTGCTCCGCTCCAGCTCTGTGGGTTTTTTTCCAGGCCCTCCTTGCTGTCCCCAGGCACACAGGCCCTCCTGAGGACAGCGGCAGCACAGCCTCTGGCTCAGGCCAGCCCAGCAAGGGCCTTGTCCGTGCTGGGCTTCACCTGGGAACCTACGTTCAGAGGCTTCTGCAGGGAGTTGCTTGTGAGGGGAGGCAGTGGGGAGGGCAAGTGAGGGCCAATCCTTGTGTTGTCCTGAAGGGCCCCATGGCCACTACTCCTGCGCCATCATGTGGGGGCTGCCCATGGCCTACACCCGTCCAGGTACCACAGAATGTCCTTTCAAGAGCCCTGATCGGTTACTGAGCCAGGGTCCAAAGCGGGGGAGATTTGAGGAATGGGAAAGACATAAGCTGAGTCCACCCTGGGTAGCTGCGTCTTGGGGTTATGTGTCTTAAGGGGAGCAGAAGCTTGCCTGTGCCCTGAGGAAGGTGGGGAGACTCTTTCATGGGGCCATGATAGAGTGGGGCCCTGAGTGTCAGGGGAGTGAGGGCTCTGGGCCCTCGCCTCACTGAGGGGATTGGGTAACAGCCGAAGACCCAGCTAAAAGGGCAGTGAGTACGCCTGGAAATCACACGGGACTACCCGGTTTCACTTTGTTGGAGCCGGGAGCTGCTTTCATCAGTTTGGGGAGGCTCTGCTAAGGGCGCATGTTAGGCACCCTGCTGCCCGCCGATTCTGGGACCAAGAGGCCAAAAAGTCAGCAAGGGCGAGGTCGGCTTTATGCAGTCCAAGGTTGCCGAAGGTGGGGTCTCCAGCGCTGGGTCTGCCATTTCTGTGTCCAGGAACGGCCCAGGAAGCTCCACTGCTGTGCCGAGCTCCCAGTTGAGTAGGGGCCTGCTCAGATTAGAGCAGCTAAGCCAGGAGAGATGGAGCCCAAGGGTTGGGATGACACAGCAGCCCCCAGAGGCTGGAGGGAAGGGCCAAGCAGAGGGGCTGCTAGCCCCAGGCAGGTTAAGGGGGGCTGCCTTCCACCAGCTGGGGTGACCCGAGGCCTCATCACCCCCAGGCGGATGTTCCCCACCTTCCAAGTGAAGCTCTTCGGCATGGATCCCATGGCCGACTATATGCTGCTCATGGACTTTGTGCCGGTGGATGATAAGCGCTACCGGTGAGCGAGCGGTTGTGAGCGTAAGGGACCTGGGAGGGCACCCTGGAAAGTGGCAGGTCTCTGCCTGGTGACCCAACTCCAAGGGTCGTCTGCACCATGAAACTCTTCAGGCACCTGCGATGCTGCCCGATCAACCCGCTCCCTCCTCCACTTCCATCTGACCCCAGACCGACAATCCCACTCCATGTGCTCTCAGAACCCGCCTCTGGGAGCCCCTTGAGCCGCAGGCTGCAGACAGCTCTTGCGCCCCTGGGCTGGTGTGGCCCTAGGGTGGTCACTCAAGTACCCAGCCCCGGACTTCTTAAAGTCTCCGTCTCCCAGGAGGCCGGCCTGAGTGCCTAGTTCCCTTCCCCCATCCCCAGGGAACTCTGGGTCCTGGAGCTGGGCCGGAAAGGTGGGGTGGCCGGGAGAGATTATGCAGGGCGGGCCTCAGCTGCCTGGACAATTAACAGCAATTAATAAAGAGAATGAGCACTGCCCTGTGCCTGAGGCCCGGCAAGACCAAGTGTGGGCTCCCACCGCAGCGGCACCGGGCGGGAGGACCCGCATCCAGCGAAATGAGATGGTGGGAGCGCTCAGTGCCCCACGGGGTGTCCAGTTCCTTAATTGTTTTGAGTGTTGGGGTGGGTGGAAGTTCTCTGTTTAGTCCATAGGCTCCCTCGGAAAAGCTCCCAGCATGTGTGGCAGCAGAGGGTTCAATCTCACAGGCGGGGAAACTTCTCAGAGGCATTTTTAGGGTTCATCCAGCACAGCGGTCAAGGCCCTCTGGGTTCACCTCCACATGCACAACCCTGCCCCGTGCCGCTCCAGGTACGCCTTCCACAGCTCCTCTTGGCTGGTGGCAGGGAAGGCTGACCCTGCCACGCCAGGCCGCGTGCACTACCACCCCGACTCGCCTGCCAAGGGCGCACAGTGGATGAAGCAAATCGTGTCCTTCGACAAGCTCAAGCTGACCAACAACCTACTGGACGACAACGGCCACGTGAGCGACCGCCTCCCCAGGCTCCCGGTGTCCCACAAGCAAGGCCTCGTGTCCCCAGGCACCCGCCTGTCCCTAAGAGGCCTATAGAGTCCCCAGGCCCTCGGCTGTCTCCAGGAGGCTCTGGGCTGCCCCTGAGGAGGCCCTTTAGAGTCCCTGCGAGGCCAGAGGCTGAGGCAGAGCTTGGGCAGCACTGGCGTGCCAATGAGGAGAGCAGCCTCTGGTCAGGGGTCACACAGCCTAGTGGACCTGGGCCCTGGGAGAGGGGTCGCCCTCCTTCTCTCACCCCACTCCTGATTTTATGCGGGAACCTTTTTTAATGGAAAGGATGGGGCCGTGCAAGGGGGCTGGGGAAAGGCTTTATGGAGTCCAGGGCAGCGAGGCCGCTGGGCAGGCACCACAGAACCTAAACCCAGATCTTTTGCCGCTTGGAGCTCATTCCTGGCAGTTGCCAGTGGGTCACAGCCTCCTCTTGGCCCAGTGACCCAGCCTCATCTTGGAATTAAGGGTTTTGCCCAACTTATCCAGGAAACTCATTGCCAACTCAGACCTCAGCCCGTTTCTTGGCTCCCACCCCAGATCCTCAGCCCAGCCCCACCACTAGAGCTGATTCCCCACCTTGTCTTCCAGATTATTCTGAATTCCATGCACAGATACCAGCCCCGCTTCCACGTCGTCTATGTGGACCCGCGCAAAGATAGCGAGAAATATGCCGAGGAGAACTTTAAAACCTTTGTGTTTGAGGAGACGCGATTCACGGCAGTCACTGCCTACCAGAACCATCGGGTGAGGGCCTGCGGGGAGGACCTGAGCAGATTCAATGCCTCTGGGGAAGCGGGTGTAATTTTCAGTTGCCGTTTGGGGACAGTAGGTTCGCTTAGACCTGCAGGCTGTGGTCCCAGTGGAGCCCAACCCAACTGGAGCCCCACTCCCAAGGGCCTCAAGCAGCCCCCTCCCTCCAGAGGCTGGCTGGCCCAGCCTCCTATCAGCTTGACCTCCAGCGGCAACTGTCCTGAAAGTTTGTTTTCCGAACCATTCCGGAAACTCCCCATCAGGGGCCTGATCTGAGGTGTACCCAGATTCCTAGGGAACCCGCTCTGTTCCCCCCGCCCCGCACCGCGCTGCACAGGGAGGGGGGCGGTGACCACATTCCCGTCCCAGTCAGGGGCATAGGGTCTCCATCCCCATCCACTTGGGGGACACCAGAGAGGGGTTCCCTAGTGAGAGAGGAGGTTCCTCAGACCCCCGCCCCCTGCAGGAGGGAGCACCAGCTCCGTAGAGGAGAGGCAGATGTGGGCTGCTGCTTGTCGGGGCAGCAGAGAGGCCCTTGGTGCTCTTCTCCTAACACTCCCCTATCCTCCGCCGAGGTCGGGTGGCCCAGGCTGCAGGGCTCCAGCGGCTTGCTCTCACCCACCTCCCTGCAGATCACGCAGCTCAAGATTGCCAGCAATCCCTTCGCCAAAGGCTTCCGGGACTGCGACCCTGAGGACTGGTGAGTGTCCTCCCCAGAGAGAGAGAGCGCTGGGCGCCTGGCGCAGGCGCCGCCCTGACCGC
>NW_012103043.1:917765-923041 GCF_000951045.1 Mandrillus leucophaeus
CGAAGTTCGCGGGGCCCGACCCCCCTGCCCCAAGGGCCAGCAAGAAATATGTTTCCTCAGTCCCAGGGGCCACCTCGGGTCTCCCCTTCCCCAGCCTCGAAGCCATCGGGGCCCCCTCGCCACCCCCCAGCCCCTTGGGCTATCGAAGTATCCCGGTTCCCCAGTCCCTGGAGCCACCGCGGGTCCTTCCCCGGCCCCGAGGGCCACGGGGTCCCCGCCCGCCAGTGCCAAAGCGCCCGGTCGCAGGCGGAAGGAAGTGATATTTATTGTTCTCCCCGAGACCGCGTCGCCCGCAGCCCGGCCGGCAGTTGCAGTGTAGACAACCCGAGAGCCCCGCCTGCAGGCGGTGTAGATACGTGTAGATATTGTAGATACTGTAGATACCGCGCCGGCGCCGACTTGATAAACGGTTTCGCCTCTTTTGGAAGCCGCCTGCGTGTCCATTTATTTGCGCCCAGTTAGATCGCGTTGGGAATCTTCGGGACAGCGAGCCCAGGGTGGCTCGGGGCCCTCAGGGCCTCCCCAGCCCCAATCCCTGCAGACTAGGTCGGTCCGGGTCCCACTGCGCCCTGTCCGCCACGCCCCCTGCCCTCTCCCCGCCCCAAAGGGGCTCCCACTGCCCCTCCCCTCTCCGAGGCCCCTCCTGCCAGGCCTGTGCACTCTCCCCACCTTCCCACCGTCCCGTCTCATCCCAGCCTCCCCAGGGCTGGTGGTACCGCCCAGGTGTGCATCCTGCCTTTTTATTTAAATTCCTCACACCTGCAGTTGTCCCTATTCTGGGACTTGGGCCTGTGCCCTGGCCTGTTTTCGGGACAGATGCTTGTGCTTTTCCATGGAAATTGGGAAGAAGGGTCATGACAGACACTGCCGGTCGCTGCTGGGAGCGGGAGAAGCCTCTGACCGGGATGGGATCATGGAAAGACAAAAACAGGCAGCACTGTTCTGCTACCATTTCCCCTGCCGGCCCAGGCCCGCCTGTTCCCTGCTTATTGACTTTATTTGCTGTGAGTGTCCCTACGGAGTGACCTGGCCAGGGGGCACAATGACAGTGGCCATGAGTCATCTTGAGACCTGTGTGTGAAGCATTTTTCCCAGGCCAGGTGGCTAAGGGACCTTTCCCTGTTAACTCAACACCAGGGATGGGGCAAGAGGAACTCTTTGATCCCTCCCTTCCTGAGCGCAAGCAGGAAGGGCTGACAGCCGGTCAGCGCCAAGGCTGCTGACTTGGACACAAGATGAACGGGAAGTGCACGTGGCGGAGGCTCTGTCCCCCACCTCCCGCGCCTGTCCCAGTGTGTTTGTGGCAACTGCTGCCTTCTAGGCCACTTGGCTCATCACTCCACATGGTAGCGGCAGCCTGAGTGCTACCTCTCCGAGGGCACAGCCAGGAGTTTCCAGATGTCCACTCTCGATGGACCTGTTCTTTGTATCCATGTTTGCCTTGGCAGCGTGAAGTGAGCGGGGTCTTAGTAACTGAATGGCAGGAACCATTCCCAGAGGCCAGTCTAGGGTGGGAGGGGTTCTCCAGGGGCCATCTAAAGCTTCAAAGGGTAGCTAACACCAGAGTGTGAAGACCTCTGCAGCATCTGCCCCGGTGGCCCACAGGCTCCGTGAACACGGCTTTGGAGATGCATTCTGGGGGATGGCTGTGGATGCCCATTCCTGAGTCCTGATCCACACCTGTGTGAACTTGGGGCAGCCATTACCCATGTGCCCCACAGTGGGCGGGGCTTTGCACTGCAGAGGGCCTCCCTCTCTTGCGGTCAGAAAGCAGCCATTCCATACTCCACATCCAGGGTGTGCGAGGGGCTGCCATTCGACACCTCCACCTTGGTTTTGTTCAAAGCTAAAGGGAGGAAAAGCTCTCCCCTGAACAAAGAGCAAACACAGTGTTTGTCAATGAGGGTGGGACACACAGCAATGTGCAAGGACCTTGGCTGTGCAGCAAACTGGCCTGTTAACGTGCCCCTCCTGTTGGGATGGCCACGCTAAATGGAGCACCCAGCTGTCCAGCAGGGCCGCCACTGGCCATCCAGGACTATTCACATTCTTTTTTTTTTGAGACTGAGTTGCGCTCTGTCGCCCAGGTTGGAGTGCCATGGTGCAAACTCGGCTCACCGCAACCTCTGTCTCCCGGGTTCAAGCGATTTCTTCTGCTTCAGCCTCCCAAATAGCTGGGACTACAGGCATGTACCACCATGCCCGGCTAATTTTTGTATTTTTAGTAAGAGACGGGGTTTCACCATGTTGACCGGGTTGGTTGTAAACTCCTGACCTCAGGTGATCCGTCTGTCTTGGTCTTCCAAAGTGCTGGGCTTACAGGCATGAGCCATCACACTCAGCCACGTGTCCTAATGAACCAGGATTCATTAAACATTCAGGTCCTCACTGGCCCCATTCTAGATGCTCTGTGGCTCACAGGCCACGGGTCACCACACTGCTGCTGTTGCTGCTGAAGGCGCTCCCACGCTGGGCAGTGGCCCACAGAGGCGTGGGTTTCCTCCTCTCCACCCCCATAAATGAGTTTGTGCATCTGAGAACTTCTTGTAAATGAGAGCTCGCAGGCCGGCGTCTGGGTGGCAGCTTCCACTGGCTGTGTGTCTGCAAGACTGGTGCACGCCGCTGCTCACTGTCCCTCATGTGCTCAGTCCTCAACCAGTGCCCGGTGATTGCCTGCCCGCCGAGGGCGCTGTCTGGCCAATGCCCCAGCCATTGCCGTGCCGTTCCTGGCCGTTCCTGTGGAGCTGACATTCCTGTGGGCAGCTGCCCTAAGGCTTGGCTTCCAGCAGCTTCCTCTGTGACAGCTGTGATCTGAACGTTCACCCCCAAGGTGATGGCGGCAGGAGATGGAGCCTTTAGAGGGTGATTAGGTCGCGAGCGTGGAGCCCTCATGACCAGGATTAGCTGAGTGCTACCCTGCTTACAGACCTCCAGCCTCCAGAACTGGGAGAAATAACTGTCCACTGTTTATAAGCCACCAGGCCTATGGTGATTTGTCCTAGCCACGCTACTGGACTGACAGTGGCCGTTCTTCCTTCCCCTTCTTGTTCCCTGTTTTAGGTTCCTCGTCGAGCACACCTGCCCTGCCCCTTCTATACGCTACTGTGCTGGGCAGTACGGTGTAGGGGATGGGGGCTCGTCCCACTGCTGTTCCCCTAGAGGCTCCCCCTCAGCTGTTGGACTTCCCCCAAGCATCCTCCTCCAGGTTCCCTAGCTGGTCCAGAGGCCCCGTTCCCCTCCCCTAGCCTGGCTCCAGACGTCCAGCTGCCAGAACTCAGGAGGACAAGAGACCAGAAGGGCCCCCAGACTCCTCACTCCCAAAAACTCTCCAAAAACAACAGATGCACAACGAAGGAAATAGATACATTCTTGACTAAGAATGGACCATCCACACCCCCTTCACACCACTGCATCCCACAGAAGGGTTCTAGGACCCCAGGGCCTCGGGGTGTAGCTGGACAATCCTACGGTAGCCCTGTTCCCTGTTTTCAGAGGACCCCCCACCGCTGCCCTCTGCAGCATGTGCCCCTTTGTCGAAGGGATGATGGGCACCCCACTGCTCAGAGGGGCTTCTCACCCAGGAAACCATTGGAGGTGCAGAGGCAGGAGCACCCTGGGACTTGGCTGTGGGACAAGGCGAGACTGTTTGGTGGCACCTTGAGCTCCGGAGGAAGACAAGACCCTGGCCTGGTGGAAGTGAGACCCTGGCCTGGCGGGCTCCAGGCCCCACCCTGCGGCGCACCCTCCAGCTGGGGAAGTCCATGGGGTGTGTGGGATCCATGCGATGACAGTTGTGTGAGGCTGAGGCCCTGATCTCCAGGTGTGCCGCAGATCAAAGCACCCGCATACCAGAGAATTCCACGTGGCCACAGCTGCCGAGGGCAGAGGCAGCCTCACCTCTCGCTGGTGGAGGGAGAGTGGTGGGCAAGGAACTGCTTCTAGGAGAAAGGGATGGCTCCAGTGTGTCAGGCAGTGCAGCCCAACCAGGAGGTGGGCACCAGGGGAGAGCACGTGGACTGTGTTTCAGAGACTCCGTGTTCCAGAGACTCAGTTTCCCCTTCAGCTGGGGTGCTGACCTCCGCCTTGTGTGGAGAAACTCTCTGTCAACAGTGGAGGCCTGTGTCAGCCATGGGCACAGGGACGTTCATTCCTACTTCTCTCCTCCCTGTGGGTTCCAATGAGTCTGTGTGCTCGGGCAGGGTCCGCAAGCATCTGCACCATCCTGCCCCTCCTCCTCGCCAAGCTCCTTCACCCCCCTCCCCACCGAAGGAGCATCCTGCAGAGCCCCGCCAAGGAGCAGGTGGGGACACGGACCCCCAGCCTGGCATAGTGGCACCCAGGCCTGGGGGGGCAGGATGAGACCTTTTTCCCTGATGCTACCTCACACATTTTCTGGATTTCAAAAAACACAACTGGTGCCTTTGATTCAATTCCCTTTCCTGCTTGTTGTACTACTTCAAACCAGATGGGCTCCTCAGATGAAACTCCGGAGACTCAGTGTCTCTCTTTAACCGCTGCCAGGTCTGTGTGTGGGAAACAGCAGAACCAGAATATTTTGCTAAAACCAGCCCATGTGGGGGAGAGGCTTAGGTTTTAATAGCAGTAATTAAATTATCTTCTTAATTATAAAGGGTGATGGCATTGTCAACATCCTTTATCTATCAGCTTTCAATTGCACAAAGTAAGCACGTAATCCTCTCCTCCCGGCCCCGCCGGCATCCTCTGCTCTGTGGCCAGCCCAGGCCCCCCTCCTGCAGTGCAGACCCCCGGAAGCTTTGGGGTGCATCTCCCCATTTCACCAATTCTGAGTTGCACAGGGTTTTTTGCCTGCATTTCAACACCTCTGAAGTTGGTATCTCTCTTAATCGAAGTGGGGGGTCTCAGCCTAACTGAAGGATCTTGGCTGCACATGAAACCATGGTGCAGTGGCAGTTGCCAGGATCCTGCAGTTGAGGCCCATGTCTGTATGCCCACTGTGGCCTGGGGCAACGCTGGGTGCCAGCATCTTGCTCTGGGTGACTTTCTTGCAGGTGGTGACCCTGGCTTCTGTCTCCAGCCCCTGCAGTGGCCCTGTCCTTCCAGGACCTCACTCTTCACTCGTGTCGTTTCTCAGGACACCCCTCTCTGCACATCCCCAGTCTTCCCCATCTCTTCATTCCTCTGTCACTCTAGCCTCAATTCCTGTCAACCGTTTTTTTTTGTTTGTTTGTTTTTTGAGACGGAATCTCGCTCTGTCGCCCAGGCTGGAGTGCAGTGGCACAATCTCGGTTCACTGC
>NW_012103043.1:923373-936468 GCF_000951045.1 Mandrillus leucophaeus
GATCTCCTGACCTCGTGATCCGCCCGTCTCGGCCTCCCAAAGTGCTGGGATTACAGGCTTGAGCCACCGCGCCCGGCCTAATTTTTGTATTTTTAATAGACATGGGATTTCACCATGTTGGCCTTTTTTTCTTTATGAGACAGGGTCTTGCTCTGTTGCCCAGGCTGGAGTGCAGTGGTGTGATCATGGTTCACTGCAGCCTCGAACTCCGGGGCTGAAGCTATCCTCCAGACTCAGCCTCCTGATTAGCTGGGACTACAGCCATGTGCCACCACACTCTGCTAATATTTTGTAGTGACATATGAGTCTTGCTGTGTTGCCCAGGCTGGTCTTGAACTCCTGGCTCTTGAATTCTTGGCCTCAAGTGAGCCTTCAGCCTCAGCCTCTCAAATTGCTGGGATTACAGGTGTAAGCCACCGTGCCCAGCCCTGTTCTCAAATAGTTTTTTTTCCCCTCCATTTCTGAATTCATCCTTTATCTCAGAATGTGTTTTCTGGATTACTCCCCAAGACAGCTTTTTTTCTTGTGACATCATCACAGAACGAAGATGGTGATGGCAGCAAGGCCACAAAACAGTCCCCAGTCTACCTGACTGCTCATGGCCGTGGTTTGGACCTTCAGCCATGAGGCAGTACATCCTCCCAGAGCAGGGTAGGGACCTTCACCGCAGGGCTGGTTCTCAGGAACTGCCGGGCGCCCTTCTCCAGTCCACCTTTGTGATAAGGGACAGAATCGGGGTCAGTGGCAGGACACAGGTCCCCTTCCCTGTCGCCTCAGGCTGGTGGGATTCCTGCACTCGAGTGCTGCTGGGGCTGCAGGCGAGGCCTGGGCTACACAGGAAGCCCGGGCACCGCAGAGTGGCTGCTAGCTGGTGGCATTGTTCCTCTGCGGATTCGGAGCTGTAGGAGCACGGGCGTTGAGCTGAGGCAAAATACGGAAACAGCCACTTCCATGCAAATAATCACCCTTCTGATAACAATAAGTCAAGTCTCAAGGGACTTAGAAAAACAAGCAGCTTTATTAAGATGCAGCTGACCGATCGGAAAGCCTGCCTGCTCCGCCACCTCCTGGGAACGGACTGTCACATTCACCTTCCCTATGTGAGTTTGACACCAACACATAGGAGCACATCCCAAGACACCCATCACCCTGCGTGGTAGGTGCTGGAAAGAAACAGCCTAGTTATGAGAGAGACTTGCAACTGGGGGCCCCCTAGCACCCCACAGAGGCATTTCCAGGTAGCCCCTCCAGCTTGGCTGTGTGGTCCTCCTTGGAGGACCCTCCCTCCTTCCAGGTGGCCAGCCAGAAGGGGCCATCTCCAGGCAGGCACCCCCTTCAGGAGAGCCCATGCCCAGTCACTGCCTGGGAAGTTTACCCCAGCTGCCACTGTCACCTCCTGGCCTCCACCTGCTCTCCTAGGTCCTCAGGCCTCACACAGTCCTGTCCCTCTAACAGGTGACTGCAGGATGGAGCCCCAGGCATCTCGGCACCCTGATGCGGTCATTGCCAGGAGGGGAGTGGTCTCAGGGTGGGCCAGACCCCTGGGCACCAGTGTGGCCTCCTTCCTGAGCTGCTGGGGGAGATTTGCCTGGCAAAGCCCACCTTGCCCCTCTACCCTCAGCTGCTGAGTTTCCCTCCAGTAGTGGCTATTCCAGTAGCAGCTGTTTCCCACGCACAGGTCTCTTCCCCAATAAGAATTGGTGCTGCAGGACAGAGATCCTATCGTGTGTATACCCAGAAGGTGATTCAAGGTGAATATTAAAGACCTGGAAATCCATTAGGATGATGATGATTTTAAAAAACAAAAACAGAAAACAACACGTATTGGTGAGGACGTGGAGCCCCTGGAAGCCGTCTACACTGCTGGTGGGACTGTAAGATGGTGCAGGTGCTGCGGGGAGTAGCATGGTGGGTCCTTGAAAAATTATACAGCTGTTAGGGAGGGTGAAGCAGGAAGACTGCTTGAAGCCAGAAGTTCAAGACCCGCCTGGGCGGGCCCAGGCACCTGTAGTCCCAGCTACTTGGTAGACTGAGGCAGGAGGATTGCTTGAGCTGAGGAGTTCCAGGGTGCAGTAAGCTATGATCATACCACTCCACTCCAGCCTGGTGACATAGCAAGATCTTGTCTCTAAGATAAATTAAAATTCTACATAGAATTACCGTATGATCCAGCAATTCCACTTCTGGGAAAATACCCAAGAGAATTGAAAGCAGAGTCTCAAAGAGAGATTTCTCCACCCATGTTCACAGCAGCATTACTCACAATAGCAAAAGGTGGAGGCGAACTGAGTGTCCACCGATAAATGAATGGATCAACAAAATGTGGTGTGTGTGTGTACCATGGAGTATTATCCAGCCTTAAAAAGGAAGGGAATTCTGTCACATGCTACAACATGGATGAACCCTGAGGTCCTTATGCTCCGTGAATTGAGCCAGTCACAAAGGACACATATTGTAGTGTACAATTCCACTTGCATGAGGCACCTCAAGTAGTCAGATTCAAGAAACAGGAGAATGGGGTTGTTAGGTGCTGGGGGAGGGGAATGGGGAGTTGGTGTCTAGTGGGGACAGAGGTTCCATTTTGCATTCATCTGGAGGTGGATGTACAGCATTGGGAATACACTTAATGCCACTGAATTGTGCACTTCAACATGGTGACAATGGCACATTCTTTATTTTTTATAGAGACAGGGTCTCACTGGTTTGCCCAGGCTGGCCTCGAACTCAGGCTCAGGCTCTCCTTTCACCTCGGCCTCCCAAAGTGCTGGGATTATAGGTGTGAGCCACCACACCTGGCCAAATTTATGGGTTTTTTGTTTTTATTTTTTTGAAACGGAGTTTGTCCCTTGTCACCTAGGCTGGAGTATAGTGGTGTGATCTTGGCTCACTGCAACCTCCACCTCCTGGGTTCAAGTGATTCTCCTGCCTCAGTCTCCCAAGTAGCTGGGATTACAGGCACCTGCCAACACACCCAGCTAATTTTTGTATTTTTAGTAGAGACGGGGTTTCACCATGTTGGCCAGGCTGGTCTCGAACTCCTGACCTCAGGTGATCCGCCCACCTCAGCCTCCCAAAGTGCTGGGGTAACAGGAGTGAGCCACTGCGCCTGGCCAAAATTTGTGTTTTTAAACGTATGTGTAACAATTTAAAAATCCTGGATCATCCACAGGTTGCAAAAGTCACTGCTCTTCATCTTGGATTGACCAATTCCCTACCTGCCTCTAACGCAGTGGTTTTTTTTTAGCAGGAGCAGTCTTGTCCCCCGGGGTGTCCGACAGTGCCTGGGACACTGGGTCGGGGTGCTTCTGGCATCTGGTGGATGGAGACGGGGGATGCCGTCCACCCTCTGCAATGCACGCTTGGAGCCACAGGTCCGGAGCCACGGACTGCTATGGCGAGGCCTTCCCACATGGCCGCACCCTGTCTGAAGCAGCTAGTGGTGCAGCCCCGAATATTCTGAGGCCAGAAGCTCCCAAGTACCACCTGGCATGAAGTAGTGCTCCAGGGCCCTCTCCGCACTCCTCCCCCTGTCCAAGTGGGCCTAGACTCCCCAGTGAGGCAGCATAGCCTGGAGTGCTCGCCTGGAGCCTGAGGGGTCTGGCTGCAGTGAGGCGGGCTTTGAGGGAGGCTGCCAGGCTGTGCTGGAGAAGGCTGGTGACAGCCTTGCAGGGAGATGGAGGGTTACCGGAGCCGTCCCTGGAGGTGGCCCCTCCAAGTGCTCAGGCCCCAGGCAAGTCCCACCAGCTCCTGAGTGGAAGGTGTAAGCCACGTGGGCATAGGTGGGAGGGAGTTCTCACCATCCGTGGCTGCTAGTGCCCTGAAACCACCTGGAAGTCCCAGTGGCTTCCCCAGGGACAGGCAGTGCTGTGGCTCGTGTCCCCCCTAGCTCTGGGGCCTGTGCTCTGTGCCTGCCCATGGTCTCCCTCTCTCTCCGGGGTGGTTTCTCTGTCCCTACACAATATGGTGCTCTATAGCTTTCCTTAGGAACCCAGTTCCTCAGGAGGAAGACGCGTGGCCCCTTGCTCCAGGAAGGCCCAGTCCTCCCTCGCTAGGGGTGGGAGGGTAAGGCAAAGGTGCCGAAGTATCCATCCTATGAACGCAAGACACACAGTGCCTGCTCTACAAGCGCTCATGTTCCGGCGGGCAGGGACAGTTGACACCCAGGGGCCTGCGGGGGGTGGAGGGCTCTGCAGAGGCAGGATCACCTCGGAGATGGGTGTAGGAGGGGACCTCGGGCCACTCCAGGGCCAGGCCTGCTTGCCCTGCTTAGGAGCTGGGTCTCCCACGCAGGGAGGGAGGAGTCATGTCTCAAGGGCGGCCACTGGGCCTGAAAAGCAGAACCGCATATGATCAATCTGGGTGTGCAAGGCTTCAGGAAAGCACGCCTACCCTCAAGGAATGGAGGCAGAGGCTGGTAGCCAACGTCCATGCCAGCCGCCAACTCAGAGCCAGCACACTACCCACGTGTGCCTCTGCCAGTGAGTGGATGAAAAGCAATGACCTACGGACGCAGGCAACCTGGATGAGTCTTGACTTTATCTCGCTGAGGGGAGGAAGCAGGCTTGGGCGGTGCCGTGTGCGTGGCTCTGTTTATAAGCTGTCTGGGAATAGGCAAAAACCACAGTGCAGAACACAGGTCAGCCAGTGCAGGCAGGAAGGGCCGGCACACGGGGAGGAGGAGCTTCCTGGGTAACGCTCAATCCCATACGCTACGGAGGGTGCACGTCATTGAACGTTAAGTTCTACTCTTATAGATAAAGAGCATGCTGGCCTTTCCCACGCCCTCTCTGTTTTGACCCATTCTGGGTATCGGTCCTTTTTGTCTCCTCCTCTCCATCCTCTCTCAGCCCCTTTCACTGGGTTTCACAGTGTGCTGGGCACAGGTTCAGGATGTGTTGTTACCCTTTTTTTTTTTTTTTTTTTTGAGACAGGGTCTCCCTCTGCCACCCAGCCTGGAGTGCAGTGGTGTGATCATGGCTCACGGCAGCCTCGACCTCCTAGGCTCAAGTGATCCTCCCCCCTCAACCTTCCGTGTAGCTGGGAACACAGGCACGCACCACCATGCCCAGCTAATTTTTAAGTTTTTTGTGGAGATGGGCTTTTGCCATGTTGCTCAGGCTGGTCTCAAACTCCTGAGCTCAAGTGATCCTCTTGCCTTGGCCTCCCAAAGTGCTAGGATTACAGGTGTGAGCCACCATGCCCAACCAGGATTTGTTACTCTTAACTAGTAAAACAGCACGTTCCTGCTCCTTATTTCAAGAGACAGGATCTTGCTCTGTCACCCAGGCTGAAGTGCAGTGGCATCGTGATCAAGGCTCACTGCAGCCCTAACCTCCCAGTCTCAAGCGATCCTTCCTCCTCAGTCTCCCGAATAGCTAGGACTACAGGTGTGTGCCACACCTGGCTTTTTTGTTGTTGCTGTTGTTAGAGATGGGGTCTCACTATGTTGCCCAGGCTAGTCTCAAACTCCTGAGCTCAAGTGATCCTCCTGCTTTTGCCCTCCAAAGTACTGGGATTATAGGTGTAAGCCACTGCACCCAGCCGTTGCTCCTTGTTTCTTTTCTTTTCTTTCTTTCTTTTTTTTTTTTTTTTTTGAGACGGAGTTTCGTTATTGTTGCCCAGGCTGGAGTGCAATGGCGCAGTCTCAGCTCACTGCAAACTCCGCCTCCTGGGCTCAAGTAATCCTCCTGCCTCAACCTCCCGAATAGCTGGGATTACAGGCTTGCACCACCACGTCTGGTTAATTTTTGCATTTTTAGTAGAGACGGGGTTTCACCATGTTGGCCAGGCTGGTCTCGAACTCCTGACCTCAGGTGATCTGCCCGCCTCAGCCTCCCAAAGTGTTGATTTTATAAGCGTGAGCCACTGTGCCTGGCCTGTTGCTCCTTATTTCTAAGAGTAGGTAAGGGGGGCCGGACGCAGTGGTTCATGCCTGCAGTCCCAGAACTTCGGGAGGCTGAGGCAGGCAGATCATTTGAGCCCAGTAGTTTGAGATCAGCCTGGCCAACATGGTGAAGCCCCATCTCTACTAAAAATACAAAAGTTAGCTGGGCGTGGTGGCGGGCGCCTGTAATCCCAGCTACTTGGGAGGCTGAGGCAGGAGAACTGCTTGAACTTGGGAGGCAGAGGTTGTAGTGAACTGAGATTGCGCCATTGCACTCCAGCCTGGGCGATAATAAGACTCCGTCTCAAACAAATAAAATAAATAAAAGTAAGTAAGGGGGAGATCTAGTTCCCTGATCTTTCCTTGGGGTCACTGACTGTTGGAAAGGCACGTGCTGTGCTGAGGTGGGACCTGGTGTGGCTGTGGAGGCCGTATTTGTGTCCTGTGGGTGGCTCGGCTCGTTGGGAAATCCAGTCCTGTCCTGCCCTTCCATGCGGTTCAGACACTGGACATTTGTGCAGTCTCATCTACAAGAAGAGAGAGGCACCTCTGACATGGCCCTTCATCCACACCCATGGGATGGCGTTGTCACCCATGTCAACATGTCCTGAAGGACAAGGAAGTGAAAGCTGAGGCCGGGCGTGGTGGCTCAAGCCTGTAATCCCAGCACTTTGGGAGGCCGAGATAGGCGGATCATGAGGTCAGGAGATCGAGACCATCCTGGCTAACACGGTGAAACCCCATCTCTACTAAAAAAATACAAAAAACTAGCCGGGTGTGGTGGTGGGCGCCTGTAGTCCCAGCTACTCGGGAGGCTGAGGCAGGAGAATGGCGTGAACCCAGGAGGCGGAGCTTGCAGTGAGTGGAGATTGCGCCACTGCATTCCAGCCTGGGCGACAGAGCGAAACTCCGTCTCAAAAAAAAAAAAAAAAAAAGAAAGCTGAGACATCCAGGAACGCACCAGAGAGAGCAGTGGAGCTTCTGAGGGATGCAGGTGGCCGTGTGAACCTGGGGCTCCCCTGCCCTGCAGAGTGCCAACCCTTCAATACCCAGGGCCTGGTGGCCGGGAGGACGCCAGGCCATGGGCACATGGAATTGTCGTGTTTCCCTTCACTTTGGTTCATGTTTGAAATTTCCAAAACTAAAAAACAGTGACTTGTTCAGTAAATTCCAGTATGAATAAATTGCATGTTTTGTCATAAATACTTCTCTACAGAGTCACACTCTCAGTTGATAAATCAAAACTTGTTGGATAAAACAAAGTAAATTTCTCCTCACATTTAAACATTGACTGTAAACTCGTTATAAACACTTCTAAATATTTAATGAGAACTACAAGCTTAACATATCTGATCCAAAAATGCCTTAAACACCTCAGTCCAGACACCCACACACTGAGGATGATTCCCTCAAACTGGTTCTGAAAGTAGTAGCCCTGCTTTTCTCTAGCCCGTTCTTATTCTTTCTCAGACGTGCTCTTAGCACCCTCCTGGGGATTAGCATCCGACCCACATCACTCGGGAAAAGCCCTGGCCGGCGGCTCCCAGGCGGGGGCACCACACTGAGGCCAAGTGCCGCTGCCCAGTGAGCCTGACTGCCCCCTCGAGCTCTTTCCCTTCACATTTACTTATTTTTTAAATTGACATATAAAATTGACATATTTATTGTGTAATGTTCTTACCACAAAAATTAGAACTATGTCAGGTGATGTATTTGCTAATTAGCTAGACTTAACCAGACCTTTAGTTTTCAGTTTTTAACATTGAGTTAAAATACACGTAAATCAAATTTCCCATCGTAGCCCTTTGTAAGTGTACATTTCAGTGGCATGAAGTCCATCCACATGACTGTGCAGCCATCTCCACCATCCATCTCAGAACTCTTCATCTCAGAAACCTGAAACTCTGTCCCCATTAAACAAGAAGTCCCCATTCCCCTCCGCTGGCAGCCAGCATTCTGCTCTGTCTCTATGAATCTGACTACTCTAGGCCCCTCATGTAAGTGGAATCACACAGCATTTGTCTTTTTGTGGCTGGCTTAGTTCACTGAGTGTGAGGACCTCAAGGTTCATCGTGTTGTAGCCTGTGTTGGAACTCCTTCGCTTTATAAGGCGGAACACTATTCTGTTGTATGTCTGTACCGCATTTTGTTGATTCATTCATCTGTCAGTGGACACTTGGGTTGCTCCCACCTGTTGACTGCTGTGAGTAATGCTGCTATGAACGTGGGTATAGAAATATCTTTGGCCGGGCGCGGTGGCTCAAGCCTGTAATCCCAGCACTTTGGGAGGCCGAGATGGGCGGATCACGAGGTCAGGAGATCGAGACCATCCTGGCGTCTCTACTGAAAAAATACAAAAAACTAGCCGGGCGAGGTGGCGGGCGCCTGTAGTCCCAGCTACTCCGGAGGCTGAGGCAGGAGAATGGCGTGAACCCGGGAGGCGGAGCTTGCAGTGAGCTGACATCCGGCCACTGCACTCCAGCCTGGGCGACGGCGCGAGACTCCGTCTCAAAAAAAAAAAAAAAAGAAAGAAATATCTTTGCAGCCCTGCTTTCGGTTCTCTTGGGTGTTCTGTCACAAGAGGAACTGCTGGCTCATATGGTAATTCTATGTCTAAGATTTTGAGAAATGACCACACTGTTTTCCATAGTTGCTACTCCATTTTTACATTCCCACCAACCGTGCACAAAGGTTCAGATTTCTCCACACATTTGTTTTCTGTTTTGTTTTTATTTTTGGTGTACCCATCCTCATGGGTGTAAGGCAGTATCTATCTCATTATAATTCTGACTCGCATTTCCCTAATGAATAGTGATGCTGTGCCTACTGGCTACTCATACATCTTCTTTGGAGAAATGTCTACTTATTTGTCTATTTTCTTTTAATTTTTAATTTTTAGAGACAGGGTATCACTATGTTGTCCAGGCTGGACTCCAACTCCTGTATTAAGTGATCCTTTTGCCTCAGCCTCCTGAATAGCTGGGTACATACCACAGCACCCAGGATGGCTCATTTTTGAATCAGCTTTTTTGTTGTTGTTGAGTTTTAGGAGTTCCCTATATATTGTGGATATTAATCCCTTATCAGATATATGGTTTGAAAGATTTTCTCTGTAGGCTGCTTTTTTACTCTGTTGATGGTGTCTTTTGATGCATATAACTTTTAAATTTTCATGAAGCCCAGTTTGTCTATTTTTTTTCTTTTGTGACATGCGCCTTTGGTGCCATATCCAAGAATTTATTGCTAAATCCAATGTCATGAAGCTTTTGGCCTATGTTTTCTTCTAAGGGTTTTATGGTTTTAGGTCTTAATTTAGCTCTATTGTGAGTTTATAGGGTATGAGGTGGAGGATCAAACTTCATTCTTTTGCACGTGTAAATCCAGTTTTCCCAACATCATTTGTTAAAAAAACAGTCTTTTCCCCCATTGAATGGTCACCATATTAAAAATCATTTGGGGCCAGGCGCAGTGGCTCACGCCTGTAATCCCAGCACTTTGGGAGGCCCAGGCAGGCAGATCACGAGGTCAGGAGATCGAGACCATCCTGGCTAACATGGTGAAACCCTATCTCTACTAAAAACACAAAAAAATTAGCCAGGCGTGGTGGCGGGCGCCTGTAGTCCCAGCTACTCGGGAGGCTGAGGCAGGAGAATGGTGTGAACCTGGGAGGCAGAGCTTACAGTGAGCCGAGATTGCACCACTGCACTCCAGCCTGGGCAACAGAGCGAGACTCTGTCTCAAAATAAATAAATAAATAAAATAAAAAATAAAATAAAATCATTTGGCTAGCCAGGTGCAGTGGCATGTATCCATAGTCCCAGCTACTTGGGAGGCAGAGGTGGGAGAACTGCTTGAGGCCAGGAGTTCAAGACCAAACTGGGCAACACAGTGAGACCCTGTTTCTAATTAAGAAAAATATCACTGGATCATATACAGGATGGTTTATTTCTAGGCTGTCTATTCTATTACATTGGTCTTTACATCTGCCTTTATGCCAGTACTACACTGTTTTGATTACTATAGCTTTGTAATAAGTTTTGAAACCAGGAAGTATGAATCCTCCAACTTTATTCATTTTAAGATTGTTTTAGCTATTAGGGGGTCCTTGAGAGTCCGTATGAATTTCAGAATGGCTTTTTCTATTTCCACAAAAAATGTCATTGGGATTTTTGAAGGGAATGCATTGAATCTGTAGATTCCTTTGGGTACTATGCATATCTTAACAATATTAAGTTTTCCAATCCATGAACATGGGATGTATATCCGTTTATTTATGTTTTAATTTCTTTCATCAGTGTTTTACAGATTTCAGTGTACAAGTCTTTCACCTCCCTGGTTAAGCTAATTCTTAAGTATTTTATTATTTTTAATGCTGAGTGTCTTTTGATAACAAAACCTTCTGTTACGTTGAGGAACTCTTAGCCCATCTTTTGTATTTGCTTTCAGTTTGTGACACTTTGGTATCTCTTCCCGAGATGAGCGATTCTTTGGGTTTCACGGATGGGAGAGCCCATTGCATTGTCCTTTCATTTGGAGATATTGCCTGGTGTGTTGGGACAAGGAAGGACTAACCTTCCTTGTCAGTGTCTTATCACATCCGCAGGGCTGAGTGACAGGGTGGTCCTGGGCAGGCTTCCTGTGGCTTTGCAAACTGAGTGGGTGCACACTGGACTTTTCCCACCTACTGATGGTGTGTGAGGTCGATGTTACTGGGGCCTCAGCTGTCTGTGTTCACTCTTTCTTGCTACACAAAGAGAAACAAGGACAAGCCTTATTTGATAAAGGCCACAAACACTTTGACCTTCCTCCACCCAGTGTGGGGATCTGTGTCCCTTCTCCTTGACTCCAGGGCTGGTCACAGAAGGCTCTGGGCTCCAGCCTGGCTTGCTGGATGTGCTCTTGAAGCTCCCAAGTAAGAAGTCTGAGTCCCTGAGACCACTACACTGTAAGGACAGTTGAAGGCGCTCAGGTTGATGGTCCCCACTGTGCCCAGCCCCTGAATGGAGCCAAGGCTCCAAGCACTTGAGTGAAGAGGCTGTGGTGGAAGCGGATCCTCCAGCCCTGGCCATCACCCCATGGAGTAGACAAACCGCTCAGCCCAGCCTCTCCCAAATTCCCGACCCACAGAGCCCACGTGCACAGCATGGCTGTTATGCTGCTCTGTTTGAGGTGGTTTATTAATGTAGCAAGAGATAATGGCACCAGGATGAACTCGATTTCTCAACACCCCACAGTTTACAGGTTTCAGAATCCAAGTCAGGAGGTCAAGTGTGCGTGCAAGAGGTGGCAGAAGACAGATGTGCTGCTGTTCCCAGGCCACCTGCACAGCTGGATGGTGGAAGCTTGAGGTACTCGGGAGGCTGAGACAAGTCTCATTTTATTCCATTTTCAAGAACAGAATAAAGCAAAAGAACATATGCAGTGCTTCCTTACAATGTTATCCTGTAGTCAGCTTTAATGATTTCTCTTTGAGCCTATTAGTTGGAGGCTGCAGTAAGCTATGATCATGCCACTGCACTCCATCCAGTGGGTGACAGAGTGAGAACCCCACTGTCCCTGGTCTCTTAAAACAAAACAAAACCAAAAAACAAAACAAAACAAAACAAAATAACAGGCTGAGCACCTCCTACTAATTTCCTCGGCTTAGCACACCCTGTGGCCGTCGTCCCCATCGTCCGTGGCTTCATCCCTCACTTGATGCTTTCCTATGTGGACTTCCTGGCCAGTGCTGTGGGACCTCCCCCGTAGAGTTGGCCAGCCTCATGGGCTGGGCTACCCGTCCCACTCAGCAGTGGCTGCCTGGCCTCCCCTCTGTCTCTCCTGCCCAGCTCCTAATGGGCCTCCCGTAAAAGCTGATGCGTGGGGGCCAAGCCACACCTCGCTGACCTGGGGAAGCTGACAGAGTGACAGGGGGTCTCAGGGACCCTCCACCCACAAGGTGGGAAGGGGGATTGCTGGCAAATCTGGCATAGAGGTTGAGACCCCGAGGAGAGGCAGGCCTGGGGGATCTTGCAGCAGCTGTGTCCGCCTAGGACCACAGAGCTGGTGGGGCTGGCGGGGCTGGCGGCTTGGTAGAGGGCAGGTGCACGGCAAAGTTTTCACCGGTGCCGGCTTGTCGTCTTCCACGCTGGGATTTCGCATGAAGTTCTAGCTAATTGAGTATAAGCGTTTCTGAAGAACCCCCGGAGGGTTGTTTTTCTTTGTGCAAACAGTCCTTTTGTGCAGAGGGTGTTCTGTGACTTCTTGGCAGAGACACAGGTGGGAAACACCTGATTGAACATCATTGCCTGGGGAGTGGAGACACGCACAGCACGTCAACACGGAGCGCCCAGCAGCGGCGGCGGGTCCTGGGCTGTACTCTGGAGCCCTTCCTGGGATCATCTCCCGGCATCGGCTGACCCCTCAGTGTCTACGTGCTGAGCCCAATCTGCCTGCAGGGACGCCCGCTGCCAGAGGCAGAGGCAGGTTCTCCTGGTCCCAGAGCCGGGGCTGTCTGTTAGCCTGCCAGTAACACGCAGGGAGGAAGGAAAAGGCTCCAGGCACAGCTGCTTGTCCAAGAGGGACCCTGTTGGCGGCGCATTGCTGGGTGAGTGCTGCCCGCCTGTGAATGGGGTGCTGGCCGAACCTACCTCATAAACTGGGGCTGCACAGAGGTCACATGGTGGCACCCACCATCAAGAGGGGAGGCCCCTTGGCACTGGAGGCAGGACGCAGGGCCTCACCAGACAGACGTGCCAGGGCCCGTGTCCCTGCACACAGCTGCCTGCCGGCCAGTGGAGTGAGACCTGCTGCCCCTCTGATAGCTCCTGGTAATCAGAGGGGCTCACTCCACCTGCACCAGAGGCAGTGGCTGGGGATGCTGGAGCACGCGGCTCCAGCCACTCAGGATCCCACTCTGGGTCATGAAAGTAACTCCACGGAACACCCCAAGGCCACCCCTGCTGGCTGTGAAGACACCACCATGCGGACAGTGCCCAGGGCTGGGGCTCACAGCCACAAGAATCTGGATTTGAACAGAAAAGGACCCCAGCCCTGCTGCCACCCTGACACAGCCTTGCGGGGCCCTGAGCAGAGGACCAGCTGCATTGTGCCCACGCCCCGACACATGGAAAGCCTTCCAATAAGAACAGGATGAAGGCCGGGCGCGGTGGCTCAGTCCTGTAATCCCAGCACTTTGGGAGGCCGAGGCGGGCGGATCACGAGGTCAGGAG
>NW_012103043.1:937133-1007695 GCF_000951045.1 Mandrillus leucophaeus
AAAAAAAAAAAAAAAATCCGAAAAACACAGGATGGTAGCACACACCTACCTGAGTCGGCACCGAAAATGGCAAGACATGTCCACTGTTATTTTCAAACACAAGTTCTCTCTGGCTTGAGAGACCTCACTGCTACCCAGGAGCATTATGGAGGAAGACGAGGAAGGGCCAATGAACAAAGGCTGCCTCTCTCAGTTGGTGGGTTGGCTGGGGGCGTGATGGCAGCGACCAGCCATGCTGCCAGGAGTCACCTCCCAGGTTCTTCCCAGGAGCTGCATGCTGACCCTTGGGCGCTGCCTCCAGGCCACCCCTCCTCCCCACTAAATGTCTTCACTGCCGGCTCTGGTGGCGTTCCTGCCAGCCTGCAGGAAGCGGCTGTTTGCTAGGAAGATATCGCCAATGTCCAGGTACATCTTTTCCAAGCTGGATGTCTGGAACTGGGACCCTGTTTCTTCTTCTGTTGTGGGGGTTTTGAGGCTAGTCAGACGCATGGTGATTCATCACGACCCAGGTTCTGTTGACACAAAGGCTGGCCTGTCTAGAGCCACATGGCCCTGCTGTAGACGCTGCAGAGCAGCTCAAGAGAGGAACAGGACCAGGAGGGCCGCACTGCTCTTGGCCGGCTCGGACCCTAGCACTGGTTCTGCTGCTCTCCCAGGCAGCTCAGCCAGGTGAACGAAAGTCTTGGGCCTGCCCTCCACAGGATGTTTATAAGGTCTCAGAAGCTGGATCTGCCTGGCAAGGGGGGCCCTGTCTGCCTAGCCACCCAGATGCAGGCACCTGGCCCTTTTGTGCACTGGAGGGGTGAGAGCTGCGTCAGGCATGCAGGACTCATGCTGTCCCCTGACTCCACCCCTGCACACTGAGATTCTGAACAAGATGTGCCTAGACACTGCTCAACGCCACGTGGCCTGGGGCACACAGCTCAGGGCCAGGTTAGGGGGCAGCTGCCTGCCATCTGCCCTGATTGTGCCTTTGACTGAACACACAAGGGCCAGGGGTCGACTCAAGGTCTGTACATCCCTGCCCACAGCTCTTCACGGCCTGTAGGTAAGACGCCGGCAGGCAGCGCCACTCGCCAACCTCATGCTGGCACGCACACCTGGGCCCTCATGTGGGATGCACGCCTTGTGGCTGTGGGACCTAGGGAGTTTTATAACTATAGTGATGATGCCAAAGATAACAGGGACATAAAAAGGGGAAGGGGCAGAGGCCCAGAACCCTCAGGGTGGGAGCTGAGGTGGGGCAGATGTGCCCAGTGGCATGGCTTTGGCAAGGCTGTCAAGGGCATGTAGGGAGACTTCAAGGCCAACTCCCACTCCACCTACCCTGCCGCTGTTGTGGGGATGTCAGAACCTGACACCTTCCCTCACTGTGACAGCCTATGATGAGTGCCCAGGGTGCAGCTCCCTCAGCACCTGCAGTCACTGCAGCCTAAACCCAGGACCCGTCCCCTCCCTGACACCTCAGTGATGTGAAAATCCCTCCCGGAGTGCCCCACGCATCCCGGTGGCTGGCTACGGGACACTCAAGGAGAAGCAGCAGGGCCCCCCTCTCCAAAGGTCCTGGCACCTGGTGGCCACCCTTGTCCAGCGGGGCCAGGTCAGTGCCCAAGTCGGGCGGTCTCCAAGCTTGGGCCAGGGGCTGCTTTCCCGGCCAGCACGGACATTCCCGTTTGGTGGAACCAACAGAGAATAGTGGTCACAGGACCCCTCGAGGACCCCGGGCCCCCCAGCAACCATGTTCCTCACAGTGGGGTTGGGAGGCGCGGTCTTGGGACCCCCTGCAGTGGGTGCGCAGGTCTCACTGACAAATCCAACACCCCCATCCCCAGGCCTTGGAAGCCCTCCTCGACCGTACCCCACGGCGGCTGGTCACATCCACTTAACCCAGTGCAGCCGCCCTCAGGCTGTAATCCAGCCCCCCACCCCCAACCCGGCGCCAGAGCCTTCCTGGCCCCAAGCTGCAGCGCCCAGTCCAGCCCTCCGTTTAGCAGGTCTGTTCCAGGAACTCCCCTAATCCACCCATGCTCTGGCCACCTGGATCCCACACCCTTCCGATCCATTCCACACATGTTCTCCAGATTTCTGCCTGTAAACCTGGAAATGCCACATAGTCCTGCAGGAGGTTGGCGCCCCTCTCAGGGTCACCCTCTGTACCTCACCCCGGGGGCCTGCTGGAATCGAGTCTAGTTCTAGGACTAGAAGCCTGGGTGGGGGTCCCAAGGAGCATTGGCAAGGCCTTGCAGGGCAACTGCCTCAAGGGAGGCCACCCCGGGCCTTCAGCTAGAGGAGCTCTTCCGGCAATCAGGGCAGATGCAGGCGTTTGTGGTCCCGGCTTCTCTGGATCTGCCCATGGGCCCCACTCCAATATTCAGGGTCATGGTTCTTTCCTAATCAACACTCACGTTTAGGAGGAGACGACTGGCCAGGCTGGGCCCGGCTGCCTGCAGCGTGAGGCTCTGGCTGCTAAGTCCTGTTCTTGCTGTGTTGTGCCCTGGGGGCCACCCTGTGTGCAGCTGCAGCTGTGACTGTGGCCTTGGCCGCTGTGAGGCAGTGCTTGTCACTCCCTCGCTGCTCTCGTGCCTTCTGCCCAGCACTCACCTGGAGGCGCACCCTGCGTGCCTTCCCCACTGCACCCTCTCTGGGCAGGCATGCGCTCCTGGATCCCACATCTGGCCTGGCCCTGTGCGCTGCAAGCCCCCCTTGCCATCCCTCACAGGCATCTTTCTCTGCATCAGCTTCACTCTTTAGGGAGTTCAGTTACTTCCTGATCCTGATCCTGGCCTCAACCTATGTGTTGGGAGCTCCTGGCTTCCTCAGGGCGAGGGGTCATGTGGACATCGATAGGCAGCTGTGGTTGGGGCCTATCATCTCCCGAGGCCTGGCCCAGGAAACCCACACTTGGGGTGGCCCATTCAACAATGGGTGAGGGTGGGGCTGAGCATCCTGCCTGGTGGGGGTCTGAGGGCACTGATGCTAAGTGCGGGACCAGGGCCTCCTCAGGGAGCTCCCACCTCAAGCCTGCAACTTGGCAGTGGAAATTTATTATAAAATACCCTCAGCTGGCAACACAGCAGGCCCAAGCCAACATCTCCCGTAGGCCTTGGACAGCCAGGACTCTGGCTGGCCCCCAGAGTCACCGTCCTGTGATGACACACTCCACAAAAGGAAACACCAACCTTGTGGTCCTTGGGCCATGATTTGCTGGTCCTCAGAGGCCCTTGAGGTTTCAGGTCAAGGCTGGGGCCCGATGCTCACCTCCCTGCCCGCCCTCCTTGTCTCCCGGGAGGGGAGTGGGTGAGTCACGCGCATGGGTAGAGCGACCAGAGGCTGATCCGCTGATCCTTGGAGCCCGCGGCCAACAAGCCATCGGCGGCGAAGGCCACGCACTGGACGGCGGCACTGTGGAAGGCCAGCACGGCCAGCGGCTGCATCGTCCGCCAGTGGAACACGCGGATGCGGTGGTCCCAGCCTGCGGTGGCCAGGATCTTGCGGTCTGGCCGGATGGTGATCTCGGCGATCCCGGGATTGGTGAGTTCATGAGTCCCACGCACCTGTGAGAGTGAGGAGAGGCGTTAGGCCACTGCTTAAGCCCGTGAGGCAGTGCTGTCCCCGGCGCCCCACCTGCAGCTGGAACCAGGAGAGACGCAGGCCCACAGGCCCGGGACGTGAGGGGCACACGCTCCCGCACAGCTGACCTCCTACTCTTCCTAAGACCACGATGGGGGACTCCAGCCCTCCCCTCAGACTGGTCTTCGGCCCTGCCCTGCTGCTCCTTGCACCAGCTCTGACCGACTCCTTCCCCAGTCAGAGAGCAGCAGAGAGACAGGGATGTCCCAGCTGTAGGAGAGGGGCTGGATCCTGGGGCCCCTCACCCTGGGGAAGACACTGCACCCTAGTGCCTAGTGAGAGGCCACGTCCTGGCCTTGACGGCAGCAGAACGCTGGCACTTCTCCCAAGAGAACCTCACAACCACCCCAAAGCTGATGAGGATGAGAAATACAAACTCCATCTTCAGCAAAACCATGAGGTATGTGAACCCCCAAGCTCAACAGGGCTGGGAGCGCTGCCAAGAGCGAGACCCAGTGGGGGGTTGGCAGGATGAGGCGGGGACAAGGGGGAGACGCCCTGGAGGCGGCAGGAACCACACAGTGCACCTTGCCCGGTGGGGGCAACATCCTCGGCTGGGTTCTGAGAGGGGGTGGGGCACTGCACAAGACCCGGAGCCACACAGGCAGATCCTATGTGCACGGGGCTGTCGGGGCGCTGGCCTCTTCCTGGGCCGAGTGTCCCACACTCGGCGCTGGGTGCGCAGGAAGCCTCCTGCCCCGGCCCCTCCCTGACATTCTTCGCCTGCAACAAGCAGGGAGCTGGGGAGTTGGGGGATTAGCGCTGCCTCTGTGGCCACAGCACTTCTTGGTTCCACAGGGCGACATGTCCCATGTGCTGCAGGAAGTTTGGCACCTCTGTGCCCACACACTGAATGACAGAGGCACTTTGCCATCATGATGACAAGAAACAAGGGCTACTTCCTGCCACACCAGCCCCATGCACTGTGAGCTTTCCGTCAGCACCCTCTTCTCTAAGGGCCTCCCGATGGGGGCCACGCTGCCCTCAGTTGCGAATCACACATCTCTGCAAAGACAGCACAAGGAAAAAGGAAGAAGAAACAGGAAAAAACAATGGCAACATTCAGCTGAGGCCAATGGAAAGTGTCACCAAGCAATGCTGTCATAAATTAACAAAAGAAAACTTCATGAATTAAGCTCTGGCTCTGCGTCCCGTCTGTAAAACAAGAACCCAAAGCAGAAGAACGCGGAGGAGGAAAGCTGACCTGGCAGAGCTCAGGGGAGAACGGGAAGAAAACTCAAAGCAATGAAGGAGAATCAGCAGCAGCAGCGACTCTTAACGGGACAGCCAGGGACACAAAGGGCAGGAATGATGAAGAGTGAGCAGAATGGGCTGGGCGTGGTGGCTCACGCCTGTAATCCTGGCAGTTTGGGCGTGGTGGCTCACGCCTGTAATCCTGGCAGTTTGGGCGTGGTGGCTCACGCCTGTAATCCCGGCAGTTTGGGCGTGGTGGCTCATGCCTGTAATCCCAGCAGTTTGGGAGGCTGAGGTGGGAGGATTGCTTGAGTCCAAGAGTTTGAGACCAGCCTGAGTAAAACAGCATGACCTCCATCTCTATAAGAATTTTTTAAAAAATTAGCTGGAGGTGGTGGCATGTGCCTGTAATCCCAGCTACTCAGGAGATTGAGGCAGGAGAATCAGCTAAGCCCAGGAGATGGAGGCTGCAGTGAGCTGAGATCACTGCCACTGCACTCCTGTCTGGGCAACAGAGTGAGACCCTGTCTCAAAAAAAAAAAAAAAAAAAGATACGCTCTAATAAAGTTATTGGACTTCATAGCTAAAAAACTTTCGATGGCCAGACAAAAAGACCGTGTTGATGATGAGGGTGCCGTTTAGGCCGTCCTCAGAATGTTCCGCAGCCACATGGGTGCCAAGGGATGATGGGGTGATGCCTGCAAAGGCTGAGAAGGAAAGCAAGGTCCAAACATTTTATATCCAGCCAAACTGTCGCTCAACTATAAAAACAACAGACCAACATTTCTGAACATGTAAGAACTCAGAGAATCCTGCAGCCATAAGCTGTTCTTGAAGGACTAGGAGATTAACTCCAGTCTCATAAGAGATAACTGGAGAACTGCTGCAAATGGTCTGGCAGGGAGCACTGGACCCACTTGCCTATAGGATTAGCTCTAAGACAATATGGGGATTATGGCTGTGAAACCGGTTATATAACTCACAGAAATATGGGAGGCACTAAGAGAGATAGGATGGTTGTTAAGTTCACTGATTTAGCTCAGTTTTTGCCCTTAGGGGCCAAAGATATAATAGTCAACCTCATCCCCGAGAGATTATCTGAGCTCCCCAACCATAAGTAATGACAAAAATAGCATCATTTCCTTCTCCTATCCCACCTCACTGTAGGTGCCTTTGTTTCCTAGTATTTCCCTTGTATATCTGCATAAAGTTAAAAAAAGATCTAAATATACTCAACAGGCTGAGTGTGGTGGCTCATGCTTGTAATCCCAGCTACTTGGGAGGCAAAGACAGGAGGATTGCTTGAGGCTGGGAGTTTGAGGCTGTCATAAGCTAAGATCACACCACTGCACTCCAGCCTGGGCAACAGAGTGAGACCCTGTCTTTTAAAAACATTACAAATTAGCCAGGCATGGTTGTGTAGTCCCAGCTACTTGGGAGGCTGAGGTTGGAGGATCATTTGAGTCTAGGTTTATGATTGAATTTCAAAGTGAAATCCAAATCTGTGCTATGTACAAGGGAGATTCCAAAGGAACTCTTGGCAAAGATATACTGGGAAAATGCAAACAAGAAGAACAGGGTAATCTGAATAACAGGAACATTTGAATTTAGGGCCAAAGCATTAGGTAAGGTTATATAAAATACTTAACAATGATAAAGAGTACAATTCCCAGCGAACAGCTATATAATCCCAGCACTTTGGGAGGCCAAGGCAGGAGGACTGCCCGAGCCCAGGAGTTCAAGACCAGCCTGGGCAACATATAGAGATCCTGTCTTTACAAAAAAATTTTTTAATTAGCCATGCATGCTGGCATACACCTGTAGTCCCAGCTTCTTGGGAGGCTGAGGTGGAAGGATTGCTTAACCCAGGAGTTTGAGGCTGCAGTGAGCTATGATCACACCACTGCACTCCAGCCTGGGTGACAGAGCAAGACCTTGTGCCCCCCACCCACCCAAAATAACTGTAAATATCTGTTTAGCCAATAAACTGACATATCATCCATAAAGTAAGAACAATAGGAAAGTGGCTATAATTGAGTAACTGGTACCAGACTAGTCCTCTTGATGCAAACAACCATAAAAAGTGGACAAAATACACAAGGCAACTGTTTACAGGCAGGAAACACTAGGCAGAGAAGGGGAGCTGATGAGGTGGGCCTCCCAAATGCCCCCACAGCTCTCTGCCTCGAGACAATGCCCTCGGCATGAAGTCCACGCAGAACATAGTGGTCACATTAAGCTGAGGAGGCAAAGATCAGAATCTAGAGCAGTCAGAGGGCTGAAATCCATGGGGCAAGGCAAAGGAACGGAGGGAGCTGAAGACTGTGTGAGGGGTCCCTATGAGTCTTGCGTGAGGGCTGGACTGCGCATGCTCACGGTGGACTCCACAGGGCTAACCAGAGCTGCAGAGTTAAACAGAACAGGTTCAAGAGGTCAACACTGCTGGGGGTCCAGTCAGCCTGAGTGCAAAGACTGTGTGACAGCCTGAGACCAGCTGAGCTACCAGAACGGCATCACTTCAGGAACAGGATTCTGTCTTAGAGTATGGCCTACCCTAGATCTACCAGAACAAAACTTGAAACCAAGCCCTGACAAGGTCTGCAGGAGAGGCAGAGTTTGGAAGTTGAGTTCCACCCCACTTAACAAGCCTGGGAATGAACTTTGCACAGACCTGCCCTAACAAAGCCAAAAGCCAAGCCTGCACAAGCTCAAGGTGAACAGTCAGTCACTGAACTGCACACCAGAATGAAAGCAAACACTCTTCAGAGCAAAATAACAGAACCCAGAGATTCAGCATGTATCGTTTACCATGTCTGGCACACAAACAGCAAATTACTAGACGTGCTAAGAAGCAGGAATATATGACCCATAGTCAAGGGGAAAAAGCAGTTAATAGAAACTGACCCCAAAATGGCAGAGATGTTGAACATATCAGATAAAGACTTTAAAGAAACTACTTAAATGTGTTCAAAAAAATGAAAGGAAAATGTATTCAAATAATTACCCAAAAAATTGTCTTCAATGAGCAAATAGGAACTATTAGCAGAGAAATGGAAATTATAAAAAAGAATCATAATAGAAAATATAGAACTGGAAAGCTCAATACTGAAATGAAAAATGTATCAAATAGGCTTAACAGCAGATTGGAAATATATTTATTTTTAAAGTCAGTGAACTAGAAGACAGATCAACAGACATTGCCCAATCTGAAGAGGAGGGAGAAAAATGACTGAACCAAAACAAACAGCGCCTCAGGGGGCCATGGGATGCTATCAAACTGCGTAACTCACAGAAGCCCCAGAAGGAGGAGAAAGTGAAAATGGTCAAGAAAAAAGTGGCTGGATATTTCCCAATTTTAATGAGAAACATGAATATATAGACGAAAAGCTCACAGAACCCAATCAGGACAGGAAAAAAAATCTGTCTAGGCACATGATAGTCAAACTGCTGAAAACCACAGATTAAAAAAAAAAATCTTGAAAGCGGCCATGGTGCAAGACATATTACATGCATGGAAACGATAGGATACCATGAGTTCTCATCAGAAACAAGGAACAACATCTTTACAGGGCACGAGGAAAAATAAAACTATCATTCCCAAGTTCCATAGCCAGGATTCTGTAAAAAGGAGGGTGATGAAGACATTTTTTAGATAAATAAAAGCTAGAGAATTTTTTGCCAGCAGGATTGCACTACAAAAAAATGTAAGAAGCTCCTTGGGTCTATAGGATGAGCAGCAGAAATGGCAAAGGGGTGAGTAAATGTAACATGTTACGTTTTTTATTTCTTGTAAGTTTTTTTTTTTAACTGATGATTTGAAGGAAAACTGGTCAGATGCAGTGGCTCATACCTGTAATCCCAGCATGTGGGATTGCTTAAACCTAGGAGTTCAAGGCCAGCCTGGGCAACACAGTGAGACCCTATCTCTACAAAAACTTAGCCAGGCATGGTGGTACGTGCCTGTAGTCCCAACTACTCGGGAGGCTGAGGCAGGAGTTTGAGGGTGCAGTGAGCTGTGATTGCAACACTGCACCCCAGTCTGGGTGACAGAGCAAGACCTTGCCTCAAAGAAAAGGAAAACTAATATTGTAAGGTGCAGTTTTGAATGTGTGTAGATGTAGATCACAACAGTCACGGAAAGACTAAAAGGGTGAGTAGGAGGGATTGCACCAGCACAAGGTCATCATGTTTGTGAGACGGGATGTGAACAACACTGATTCTAAGGAGATTTTGAGAAGGGTGCCCACTCTTGAAGTGCAACCACTTAGGAACAAAAGTGGCAAGAGGTCTAGCTAAGAAGCCAATAGAGGAAACAAAACAGAATACTAAAAAATAAATATTTGATTACCACAAAAGAAGGTCGAGAAGGAGGAACAGTGGTCAAAAATGGAAGTGAGAAGTGGAAAATAAGTATAGAGATGTTAAACTTAATCCCAGACATGTCAATAATTACAGTGGATGCAAACAGACTAAACGCACCAGTTAAAAGGCAGAGATTGTCAGAAAGCATCACAAAGCAAGACACACCTGTCTTCTAAAGATACTTTTTATTGGGAGGCCGACGCAGACGGATCACAAGGAGGTCAAGAGATCGAGACCAGCCTGGCCAACATGGTGAAACCCCGTCTCTACTAAAAATACAAAAATTAGCCGGGCGTGGTGGCACAAGCCTGTAATCCCAGCTACTCGAGAGGCTGAGGCAGGAGAATCACTTGCACCTGGGAGGCGGAGGTTGCAGTGAGCCGAGATCATGCCACTGCACTCCAGCCTGGGGACAGAGTGAGACTCCGTCTCAAAAAAAAAAATAAAAAAGTTAAAAAAAAAAAAAAAGATGCTTTTTAAATGTCAAGAGGTCAAGACAGATTGAAAGTAGAAGCAGGGAGGAAAATGCAAAGGGCAAACCTAAGAAAGTCGATGCTACTGTTTAGCATCAGACAAAGCCAACTTCAAGACAAAGAGCATTACAAGAGACAAGGGACACTTTGTGTTGAGAAAAAGGCCCTGCACCAAGACGAGGTGACATCTCAGCGCCTACACACCCACACTCAGCCCCAGAGCTTCAAAGCTCATGAAGCAAAACTGGCAGAGACAAAGAAACAGGCATGTGTGCAATCACAGTTAAAGATTTTAAGAGCCTTCTCTGCATAACTGTTAAAAAAAACTAGACCAAAAAATCGGTAAGGATATTAAAGACTGGAACCACGTCCACTGACCTGGGTCAGGCTGACGGAAGGCTCCACCCCACAACTGTGGAACACACGCTCCTTTCAAGTCCATGTGGTGCACTCCCCGACACACGCCATGTGCTGGGCCAAAACCAAGCCTCCATAAATTTCTAAACACTGCAATTGCACTGCGTGCATTCACTGACAACAGAATTAAGCTAGATTAAAGATATAGCTACAAAATCAACGAATATTTGGAAATTAACACACCCCCCCACAAGGAAACAATGGATCAAAGAGGAAGTCACAATATTCTGAACTGAACTGAAATGAAGACACAATAAATCAAAGCTTATGGGACTGAGCCACACGGAAGGTGGCCAGGCTGGGAGTTGAATTCTCAGCAGCCCAGGGAAGAGGCAGGACCTAGATCCGAGACCCAGCAGCTGCTGCTGCTGAGAGAACGGCCCCTCGGCATCCAGGCCCGTGCACTCAGAGGCCACCAGCACAGCCACCAAGAAGCCCCTGCCCGAGGAATCCCTAAAGGATGTACTTTTTGGCTCCCAGAAGGAGGGCCTGAGATGTAAGAATGCCCAGGGCAACGCTCACACATGAAATGCAGTTATCGACGTGAGAACTGGTTCCGTAAGAGATGTGTCTACACCTGGAGGGCCAGGAAGGTTGGAGGTAAAATGATTAAAATATAAGGCTATAAAGGGAAGTAGCGACCAAAAGAAACCTGGATTGAGCCATATTAATTAGTCGGAAAAATAGGCTTTGGGGCAAATGTCCTTTCTAGAGATGATGAGGGGGAATGAAGAGAAGACCTCACTCACTAGGGAATTACCATTTTAAACTGGCATATTCCTAGGTCAGCTTCAAAGTGCATAAAGCAAACACAGACAGGCCCCCGGCAAAAGGGAACTGGACGGGCCTCTCCGCACTTGCTGGGGACCCTGGTCCCCTGCAGAATGACTTAAAGGCCTAAGAATCAGTAGACACATGGGCCTGGCACTCACGTGTGCAGCGGGGCATCTGACAACCAGCACCGCCTCCCTGGCACATGTGCAGTGCTTATGAAAATTGGACGGTCCTGCATTTCAAAGAACTGATATCATTCAGACCTTGTTCCCAGACCACAATGTTAATTAAGTTAGAAACTGAAATCTAAAAAATAACTGGGGGAAAAAATCAAACATTCAGAACCATAAAAACATTCTAATTAACTCAGCAGCCAGAGAACAAATAAAAATGGGGTCTTTGTGTCAAATGAGGAACATGGAAAAAAAAATAATAAAAATAGGGTCTGCCTGGAAGTGAGGGGAGGAAGACAATGTCTTCTTGCACCAGGGAGCCCAGCTGGGTGGTCACCTGTGGAAACAGGCTCCATGTGGGGCGGGCAAGGGAAGGCTGAGTGCCAACGGGCTGTGCACCTGACCCCAGGCAGGGCAGCAGATGCAACCCAGGGGACATGGGATGGAGGGAGAGCATGGCAAGGACAGAAATGATGAACAGAAAGATAGAAATGCTCAAGGACAAACACATACAAGACTGATCAGGAATAAAGCAGGGACAGAGCTTTGAATGCGGCAGAAATTTAAACAATCATCACAAGCAGTCCAAAAAAGGTCACTAGGAATATAACCTTGAGGATTTGTATGCCCACACATTCCTAGAAAAATTCCCCAAATTGGCCGGGCGCGGTGGCTCAAGCCTGTAATCCCAGCACTTTGGGAGGCTGAGATGGGCGGATCACGAGGTCAGGAGATCGAGACCATCCTGGCTAACACGGAGAAACCCCATCTCTACTAAAAAATACAAAAAAAAAAAAAACTAGCCGGGCGAGGTGGCGGGCGCCTGTAGTCCCAGCTACTCGGGAGGCTGAGGCAGGAGAATGGCATAAACCCGGGAGGCGGAGCTTGCAGTGAGCTGAGATCCGGCCACTGCACTCCAGTCCGGCACTCCAGCCCGGGCGACAGAGCGAGACTCCGTCTCAAAAAAAAAAAAAAAAAGAAAAGAAAAATTCCCCAAATCAGGAAACCTAAATTAGTCCACAAAGGAGACAACCCAGGCAGAGAAAATAACTGCCCAGTAATGGTGCAGGTGAAGACCAACCTACAGTCACTCACAACCCCCTACCTCCACCGCCCAAATGTGTCCATCCATCGGGAGAAGAGGGGACGCTCCCCACCAGCTTCCTGAGCCCGGGGCTCCTGTCACTAGGCAGGTGGTGGGAGAGGGAGACCCAAGTCAGTCTGTGGCCCTGGGCAGTTCCGGCCCAGCCCAGCGGAGTGGGCAGAGCATATGTCACACGTTGGGGGCGCTCATGGTGATTTCAGGACTTTTCCCTGAGATCCAGGGACAGACTGAGGATATTAGTTGTTTTAATGTTTAAGAAAACGCCAACAATGCAATGAACAGATTCAAGAAGAAAACCTGTATGAGTCAGAGAGATACAGTGAGAGCATTTGGTGACATCAGGCACCCATTCAAGACCCAGATTCTTTCCCCAGGAGAGGTGGGAGGAGCCTTACCTGGCGAGGAGATGCCACTAAATAACCCACAGCCCTCACCCCGGCCTGGGATACCACCGCCTGCGCCCCCTGACGCTGCTCTAGGCTCCTGCTCAGTGAGGTCGGTGCCTCGCCATGCCCTCTCAGCCACCTTGCCCTCCTACCTCAACACCAGCTTGTCCCTCAAGGCCAAGCCCCTGCAGGCCCATCGTCCTGCCCTTTCAAGGTGTCTCCAGGGCCCAAGCCCCCTTGTTCATGGACTTACCAAGGCCTGCAGCCCTGACCCTTCTCATGGCCCCTCCCATCCCCCACTATAACCAGCACAGTCCCAGCACATCCCAGATGCTCTGCCTGTCCTCTACCTCTCTTGCCTGGCAGACCTTGGCTCTAGGGGTCTTGGCAGCGTCCTGCCTGTGCACACACAAGCAGCTGAACGTGCTGCAGCACGACACACAGCCATTGGTTGGCAACCACAAGCCAAGGCTGGCCTCAGTGTGCAGAGCACCCGGCCTCAGGGCTGCCTCCCCTCCCTCCACACCAGCCCCTGCCTCCCCACTTGGCTCCCTGTGACCCGGCTGAGGGGCCATCAAGGCCAGCACCTGCTGTGCAGGGCCGTGGGGGGATGCTGGCATGTACGTGTCACGCATGTGGGGTTCACCGCCTGTGCTTGCAGACCCAGGAGCCTCTCCCTGATCTCGGGGACCAGAACACAGTGGCCCAGGGAGGGAACTGGTGGCTGGGAACAAGAACAGGAGGCTGATTTGATGCCATCGTCACTGTCTCCCATTTCTCTCCTATGACCTCTGCCCTAAGTCAGTGGTAGAGAGCAAACACCGGGCCCCACGCCATGGCCCTCACTGGAAGCCACTGGGGCCTGCTCAGGGCCCTCTTGATAGGAATTTGCCGGAAGGTCCTTCCCAGGGAGAAAAGAGCTGCTGAATGCCTGGAGCCACTAGGCGCACGGGGAGGTTTCCGTAGGAGTCCTGACTGTGTGTCTTCACCTGTGGGAGGCTGAGATGCCCAGTTCCTCCTGCCCAGCAGCCCGGCTGTGCCTACCCACCAGCCAGGCAGCCACTGCCTGCAGGGACAGAAGCGACCCCACACCCACCTCAGCCATTCTCAGAAAGCAGTGACAGCATCGAGGTAAAGAAAACCAGGTGCAAAGACCAGCTTCCCGCAGGAAATGAGGACGATGCAGGAAGCCTGGTGGGGCCTCCTGGAGAAAGACTAGGGCCTGCTCCAGCCCTGTGTTCCTGAAGAAGAGGACCGGTCCTGGCCCTGCAGTGATGGCAGCCAGGGCCCTGCACTACTGTGCTCCTGATGGCAGGTGGGATCATGCCCACGCCCTGCACAAGCCTCTCCTCCTGATGCGATGCACGGGGAGCTGACCCAGGGCCCTCTGCCCTCCCTCCTGGCTGCCCAGCAGCTCTGCTACTGCCCTCTAAAGGGCAGCCTCTGGGAGACGGCGGCAGCAGCCACCACTGCTGTGCAGATGGGAGCGCAGCTGGGACACCTGGCTGTGCCTCATGGGAGAGCCACGGTTGGTCCACTTCCCAGGCCAGGGCTGTCTGGAGTAGGGGAGCCTCATTATTACTTAAAGGCCTCAGAATATGGCTGGCTGTAAATCAGTCCCCGCTTCAAGGCTGTGGGCGCTACCCCAAATGTGGGAGGGAGAGGGCCTGCGTACCACCTGTATCTGATGACAACGCAGGCTCTAACTGCGACGGCTCGTGGGAAAGCCACCTTAGCAAGGCAGGGCGCCAGTTGCCACTTGCCTCCAAGGCACCCTCAGGTGGCATCCTGATGTGGGCAGCCTCCTCGTCACCATCACGGCCCCTGGCCAAGCCCCAGCCTGGACCTGGCCCTTCCAGGAAGGATCTCTGGCCACCAGTGTCTCTCATAGCGTATGACTTCAGGTGCCAGGAATGCGTGGCGCGGCCAGGCCACCATCTGGTTCTGATTACCCATGCTCTGCTCCAGGAACCTCATTCGCGTCTCCGCTCCCAGCACCCGCTGGGGGGAGACTGATCTTGGCTTATCAGAGGCTTCGGCGGGAGGGTGCGAGGGACACACAGCCACGCCCACGTGGCTCTTGGCCGAGGAGTCACAGTGCAGGCGGTGGGTGAGGACACCTGTGGGTGCTGAGGATCTTCGGTCACCTTGCTTGCTCCCGGCGGCAAGAATGCTCTCAGGCAGCTCACCTCCGAAAGCGCCCCCAGAGGCTTTCCCTGAAGCCCGGGCTTTACAGAACCTGCAGTCTCCAGGGCCTCTAGGATCAATGTTAAGACGTGACATTGGGCAGAGGGTGGCATGTCAGCCTCTCCAGCTCCCTGTCCCCTGTCCCTGGAGTCGCCTGTCCCCTCCCAGGCCTCCTCCTGGCCCATGCAACACAGGGCTCAGTAGGGGAAGCGCTTCTCCTTTGATGTGCACCACGGGCCGATGCCCTGCCCAGCACGCCACAGCCACGCCAACCACTTCCAGTTCCTGGTTCTCCCTTCTGCTGTCACTTTTCAATTCATTAATACCTGGTCCCCCTTTTGCTTTAACTTTTCAGTTCATCAATCCGGTCAAGTTCATCTCTGGACTGGAACGTGCCCCATAAATTACAGTCTTAAGTTCCAGCAGCTGTTTCCCAAGCACGCCAGGAGAGACGAGGCAGATCTGGGCCAGGACGGCAGGAGGGCCCCTTCCCGGGGTCTTGGGCGCAGGGGTGAGGACTGCAGGGAAGAGCCTTCTGGGGACTCTCAGGGAAGCTGCCTGGGTCTTCAGCCCTTTACTGTCAGACTGGTGAAGGACAAGCCAGTGCCAAGTGAACACTGGACCCCATGGGGGCGCCCTGCAGGGTCCCTGCCAGGCTTGAGGAGGGAGGGAGTGGGAGGGAGATGCCCCTTCCAGACATGCAGACCCAGCACCCAGAGGGGCTCCGCCTCCCAGCGCCCGGAGCAGCTCAGCTTCTAGCTGCTAAGAATGGGCATCATGATGACTCTTATCCACCCATCACACAGGCCCACTAGGCCTCAGGAGACCCTTCCTCCCGGGGAAACAGGAGAAGCTCTGCCGCTTACAGCAGGGACTTGCATCCCCACCCCCAGGACAGCTGACGGATGGGCAATGGATGGACACAGCTCTCCTGCAAGTCTGCCATGTGCCCGCACAAGTTGGTGATGCCCACAGGACACTGGGGCCGCTCACAGAACCCTGCCCCTCTGTGTATCCTGGTGCCTACTCAGGATACTCAGGGCCCGTCCTTCGCAGCTCCACCATGTGCTTCAAAGGCTCTGGTGGTGCCTACTCAGGAGTGGGCCTGACAGACCCGAGGTGAGCCCTCCCCGCCCCACAGGGGCCAGGGCTGGGCGAGCGTAAGGCGCAGCAGGCTTGCTGGGGCTGCTGGCAAGTCTGCCCCGCCTGGGGGGCCCAAGAGATGCCTTCCCTGTGGCCTCCTGTCATACAGACAGCCCGGACCACAGCCCCACAGAGAAGGGCAGCCCTAGGCCCTGTCCTCAGTGAGGCTGGGAGCTGCTGCTGCTGCCAGTAGCCACCTCACGGGACATGCAGCTCCCCCTGGAGGCCCTTCACCCACGAGACTGGGCAATCAGGCCACTCGCTGGCTGTGGGTAAGTCTCCGGCTTCCAAGGCTTCTGGTGAATGGGGGCTCCTTGTCCACCCCCCAGAAGCCAGAATGTACCCAGGCCACACCCAGCACCTCATCCCCCATGGTCTTTGCAGCCCCGAGACCTGCACCAGAATGAGACCTGGACAGGAGGCTCCCCTTGCTCCCACCAGCCTGACCCGATCCCTCCCATCCCAAATGGGGCCACATGTGTAGGCCAGGCTACCCTGTGTTGAGCCCTGGAGCCACAGGCCCAGACAGGGACACCACGGTGCCCCTCGAGCCACGCCAGCCAGGAGAGCCCAGGAGACACCCCGGGAAGATCTTCAGCAACCGCCAGGCGGCCCTGAGGCCTCCCTGCCTTCCTGCTGGGCTTTCCCACTGCCCGTGAGCAACGGCCTCCCTTGGGCCAGCTCCAGACCACCACGGGGGCCACAGCTCCTTGCAGTTTTCCACACTGGGGTTTTTTTTTGTTTTTTGATTAATCAGTTCCTTACTGACCAAATTCCTCTGAGTTTTCACAAAGGGGTTTGAGTATTCCTGGACTCTGCGTGCCTTTCTCTAGATGGACAAGATGTAATGGCATGAACCCGAGGTCTGGGCGAAACCCAAACCATGTGAACACCCTGCCAGCGCCCACGCCCCCTTCTTCCTGCGCCAGCCATGGACAGCCCCCCTGCATCCGCCTCCAAGTGATTAATTAGCCAGGGATCTGCAACAGCTCCTCTTCATGCCTAAATATTGTTTCAGCCTATCAGACTGTTAGTGCAGAGGAGGATAAATGAGGCCCAGGGCCTGGCGCACTGACCTGCAGGGCCTGCTGCCCGTCCAGGCTCCAGACAGCCAGCGCCTTCCCCGCAGAGCCCGAGATGCCCCTGGCCTTCTGGGAGTCAAAGTCAAGGTCCATGACGGGCTCCTCGTGGCAGGCGATGTGGCTGCACACCTTCTGCTCAGAGACGTCCCACAGGGCCACCGATCCATCCTCATAGCCGGCCAGAAGGAGTGGGCGGGAGTTGCAGTCGGCCTGTGGGGAACAGCAGAGCAGTCAGCTCCTAGAAGGACTCTGACTTCAGTGAGTTTTAGGGGAGAAGGGGCTCTGGAGATCTCCTGCCCCTCCTGTTGGCTGGGGCTGTCTCCCATGTCTTCCACGTGGCTGCCACAGCTCAGAAGCTCTGCACCACCAGTGCCCTCCTGTACAGCCCCTGGATGGCTGATGCTGTCAGCATGGGACTGGCACGGCTGCCCTTAGGGCAACCCGAGGACATAGGGGCGGAGGGCACAGAGCTGAGCCCGAGGTCTCCCACTGCTGTACCACTTCTCACCAGCCCAGCAACCTGCATGTGCTCATTCTGGGTTCTGCCCAAAGGGGTGATGCTGGGCACTCACCAGCCACTGTGAGTGCTGCCAATCCTCTCCACCTCTCCCATACACAGGGACTTGTCCTCCTGCCTCCTTTCCCCAGGCCTAAGATGTGTGGCCACTGCTCACTGGGGCTGGTCACCTGTCTAGAGCCGCCAGCCAGAAGAAACCGTGAGCTCCATCTCCATGAAAAATGAACTCTCTGTGCTTTGTCAATGTGGCTGCTGAAGCCCCCGCCCCTGAAGCCTGGCGCGAGCTGCCCGAGCTCTCGTGATGAATGAGGGCGCAGGTCAGAGGGCTCCGAGCCCTGGGCAGACGCCTCGTTTGTTAAGCCTCTGGAATAATTGCAGGAGGAGAGCGCTGCAGGATTCCGCATCACCCTGGGGACACAGCCGTCAGTCCCCGGCACCAAGAATGACAGCCCAGAGAAACCTGGCATGGCTGAGCAAGGAGACCTGGGGGAGCCGGAAGGCACCAGGGTGTGTACCTAACAAAGGGATGCTGAGTCCTCAAACAGCACAAGGACCAGGGCTCCAGGGAACCGGGGGAGCCAGGCCCGGAGCCTGAGGCCAACTGCCCTGACCTGGAGGGGATGGCCAGGCTAGGGACAGAAGGACAGTCACTGTGCCCTGCAGGATGTGGGCATGTGAACCCGAGGCCAGAGCTGGTCCAGTGGTCCTCAAACATGTCCCTGGAAAGGACTTGTAAAACCGCTGGGTTCTAATAACAGAGTTCACACAGACGAAACTGAGAAGAGTGAGGCTCCGGGCGGAGGCAAGTGGTGGTCGATGCGTCTCCTCCCGGGGCATCTCCTCCCAGGCCTCGTCCCAAGTCATGCCCTGCTGCCAGAGTCCACATTGTCCCTGGGAGGCAGGGCTGCCCCAGGCCCCCGAGTGTACTCAGCGCCCTGCCCCTCCCCGCAGAAGCCCTGGCCATGCTGCTGTGTGTGCTGTTTTATCCCCGGGAGGAGCTCCACGTTGGCACCTTTCAGATCACCTGCTGGGAAGTGAGGCGTGCAGGACCCACAGTACCTTCCTCCTTGACATGGGTGCCACGCCCTCTGCACAGGAGCTCCTTGCAGGCAGCCCTGGCTCCCTGGAAGGGCCTCCCCCTGGTAAGCGGTGTGTCTGAACTCAGAGCGGGTGAGGGCCAGGCGAGAGCAGCTGGGAACACTCCGCATCCCAACCAGGAATGCAGACCAGCCCCAGAAGCTGACTCCAAAGACTCTCCCCATTGGACCCGCTCCCCTCAGGCAGTGCTCTGTGGCGGTGCCTGTTCCCAGCCTACGCCACCCTCCTCCCTGGCACTGTCCTCCACTGCCGGAGCTGAGACTGCCCGGGGCTGCTCCCGTCACTGACGTCCTTCTGGCAGTCTCCGAGCCTAGCGCCTGTGTGAAGCCACTGCTTCTGAGTTCAAATGCCATGGCCAGTGCAAGGACTGTGTGTGTGACTGACCTGCCTGCCATGGTGCCACAGGGTGGCCGGAGCAAAAGCCAACCTGGCCTGGAGGGGCTTGCCCTGTGGTTGCCAGCCTCTGCTATGCCCCTGGTCCCTGCAGCTCCCCAGTGACAGACACCACAGGCAGGGCAGTCCTCTTGTGGCTGGGGCACTTCGGTGCCCACAGCCTTGATGCTGCCCGACCTCTGCTGGGGAGAGGATCTGAAGTCTCCCAGATCTGTTCTTCTCTGCCTTCTCCCTGCCTGCAGATGAGACCTGGAGGCCAGGCCTCACTCTGCACCCCTCCTATTGACTGGCAGCCCCAGACGGACACAGCAGGTCAGGGGCCGTGGGAAGCCCTCAATGCACCGTACCCCAGGAAGCAGGGCAGGGCTGGCTGGAGGGGCCCTTGCCCCGAGGGCTGTGCCAGTGACTGCCTCAGGCTTGACATAGGTCCTGATCTTTTATATATTAATAACAATTATTCTTACGTTGCAGGTCAGCTGCTTTAAGGAGCAAAATAAGAATATAATAAAGATTTAAAAATTTTTTAAATGTTTAAATAAATAAAAAATGAAAATGAGATTGCCCCCCCCCCCAAAAAAAAAGTAAAGAAAAGAAAAGAAAACTCTCAGTGTTTCAGGAAAAAAATAGCAAGTCAAGCCACTGTGCCACAATTGGATTGACAAATTATAACCCGACCCTCAGGCTTGGGGATGGAAAAGGGAACATGTGGAGTTAATGTCGGCTTTTCTTAGCGGAATGCTTCACGCTGGATCTCCATCACCAACAGAAACGCGATTTGTCCTCTGTCAACTACATTAATTACCTTAACAAGTTTGTACATCCCTTTCTATGCATTTTTCTGTTGGAATTTTACATGATTGTGCAATGACCCACGTTTCCCAAGGGGTGGAACAGGAGCGGTGCAGCCTCGGACACCCTTTCCCAGGATCTGGACGCCCTGCCCACTGCCTGTGGGGTTGCAGCCTTGGGGGGCGTTTTTCCTCCCAGCAGAACCCCTGTCAAGCTCTTGGAGGAGGCTTGTCTGGGCACATGGAGGCCAATGACCCAGGTTCCGCTGCAGTCCCTGTGGCCCGGCTGTGAACCTGCTGGCACCGAGTTTCATCATCCCAGGTGAGCCCCCCAGAAGCTGCCCTGCCTCCCATGAGGGCTTCTCCCCAAAAGGCCACAGCCGCAGAAGTAGCACCACAGGATCAGCCCACGGGAGACCCCAAATTCCAAGTGAACCTTCTTAGTCAAGAAACCACAGGGGGAAGCTGACTGCAATAAGGGGCGCCCGCTTTCTGGTCACATGGAGAGAGAGAAAAGCTGGGGGCAGGGCCTCTGGGGGTGCCCGTCCTGGTGGGCCTTGCAGGGCATGCAGATGCCCACCAACTGCAGAGGCCCGTCCAGTCTTGCTCTCATGAGGAGGTCAAAGAGGCAGTGAACCAGAGTCACCTCCTGGTAAAGGCCCAGCCCAGGGCAGTTCTCAGAGTCGAACAGAAAAGGAGGGTGCCTGGGCCGGGCGCGGTGGCTCACGCCTGTAATCCCAGCACTTTGGGAGGCCAAGGCGGGTGGATCACGAGGTCAGGAGATCAAGACCATCCTGGCTGACACAGTGAAACCCCGTCTCTACTAAAAATAGAAAAAATTAGCTGGGCGTGGTGGCGGGCGCCTGTAGTCCCAGCTACTCGGGAGGCTGAGGCAGAAGAGTGGAGTGAACCCAGGAGGTGGAGCTTGCAGTGAGCTGAGATCCGGCCACTGTACTCCAGCCTGGGTGACAGAGCGAGACTCCGTCTCAAAAAAAAAGAAAAGGTGGGTGCCTGGCATGACCTAGGGCCCCGGGAAGGGTGCTGCTGGTGACCCCTTACCATGGGCTTCTGAGGCAGCTCAGGGCTAAGGGGCTCTTTGCAAGTCAATGCATGGGACCACTTGCTCTGCAGCCCTAGACATGAGCAGCCCCAAGGAGGGCAGCTACACCTGGCCTGGAGGGTGATGAGGGAGGAAGCTGGCCTCAAGGAAGCTGTGCTGCATGGAGGCAGCTGGCCCAGAAGAGTCCCTCCTAGCAATCCCGACCTGGGCCCCGGCTGATGCCTTCCAACCCTGTCTAACCACAAAGAACAGTTGAGAAGGAAGGAAGTGTTGGTGGATCAGAAATTCCAAGTGCGGCCTCAGGGAATGTCATTGTGTTAAGTCCACTCCTGCCTCTAAGAGGCAAAGAAGTAACAAAAATTAATTCCAAGCAAAGCGGGGACATGCAGGCTTGCTGTAGTTAGTCAGCGTGGCCCGCCCTGCCCTAAGCAGGGCCCCAATACTGAGGCGCTGGCAGACACCACTGTCCCCTCCTCACTGCTCACTGGAGGGCACCACTGGCTGCGGGGTGAACCCACCCAAGCCTGCAAAGGACAAGGACCTGCTGCCACCACTGCTGGCTGAAGCCAGGCCTCTCCTGGGATGCTGACGGGAGGCCCCTTGCAGCAGCGGGAAGCAGAGGGCCATGGGGACACTGAGGCGGCTGCATAGGTTCCCTGCGGCGGGGGGTGGGGGGAGAGTTGCCTGAGTGGCTTGACGATAAATCAGATCCTGAATGGAGTATGACTCATGGCCGTGGGCGTGGCCGGCAGGGCGTGGCTGGTGCACGCGGGGCCTTACCTGCCACAGCCGCAGGCACATGGGCATGCCTAGCTTGGCATCTGCCTTCGGCTTCAGGGCGCACACTGACGTCTTGGATGGCATCTCCAGAATCTGAACCTGACAGTAAGAAAACAAGTTGATTTGGGCCGTTGCCAAGTTGAGTCTGCACTATACAAACAAGAGACTCTTAAGGCGATTAACCAGGGCTGCTGTGAGTTTCTGTCTGCGCCCCTCCCCGTGGTCACCTGGGAGCCCAGGCTCCTAATTAGGCTGCATGGGCCCTTGCAAAATGCTTGCACCATTCCCGGGTCACTGCCTGGCAGCTGCCCCGGCCTCTCCCAACGTTACCGCGCAGGCTGAGCAGCAGGCTGGTTCTCTGGCCCCTGACAGAGCCAGCCCATTCTCTCTCTTTCCTGGTGCAGGCTTTACATACAAACCACTATGAGTGATCTCAGGCATAGCCATGGTTCTAAGACTTGCCTAGGAGCACCTAGGGACTTGCCACCCACTTGAGAAATGAATGTGATGTGCCTCCTCTGAGGGCAGCTCCTGGAAACCTGGCTCCCCCAGCACCCCGGTGTGCCCTGTGCATCAAGGCTGCATTCCAGGTCCCCTGAACACAGGCCAGGGCCCTCCTACACCTGGGCTGGGAGATGTGCCGTGCTGGCTTGTGGGGTGCAGGCCCGCTGATCACCCATCTCCTGAACAGCCAGGTCAGGGGATGGCCAAGGCCACAAGCAGCAGACTGCCAGGTGGTTCTGCTGGAATCCAGGTCCACCTGCACCCTCTGCCCTCACTCTGGGAACTGAGGCGGCTCAGTCAGCCCTGAACTTCCCCAGGTGCGAGCAAGAGCAGCTCACTGGCCCCTGACAGAGCCTGCTGATTCTCTCTCCTCGGTCTGCTTCTCCTTCCTGGTGCACGTTTTACACAGGAACCACTTGGAATGAGCTACCGATAACATGGCAATAACATCAATGCACAGTCACCTTGGGCAGAGCCTGGCATACATGGGGCATCACCCAGTTTACACACAAGGAGTCCGAGCCCCAGAGGCTAGGGGCTCTGTGTAGGCAGAAATCATACCAGTTGGTCCAGTGGTCTCTGGCCTCTCTATTCTCCTGAGCCAGGCAGGGGGATTGTGTCTTAGGGGCCTGTGCCTGTGTGGGTGAGAAGCTTGCTGCCCTCACTAACCCACACAGAACAGGCCCGGGACCCCAGGTCTGAATCCCAGATCTGCCACAGGCATGCTGGGGGTGTGCTGAGGTCACCTCCGGGCAGGGAAGAGAGCTAGGCCCACAGCCCAGTCCTTTCAGCTACAGAGTTCTGCTGAGGCGCCCACCTCCAGTACATGGACCAGGGCCACGGCACTTCCTGGGCAGGTTACTCTCGCCAGGGGCCCCCACAGCAGCTCAGCCTCTGACCGCAGGGCTTCTACTCCACACAGCACCAGGAGCTCAGCCTGGAACATAGGGCTTCTGCCCCACTCAGCACCAGGGATGGCTCACAGATCTAGGCCCCACACAAATGCATGCACACACACATGCATGGGTAACATGTACATACCTGCACACACAAATAGAGCCTCCTGCCCATCAAGCCCAGAAACCAGGGGCCTCAGGGTGAGCCAACCATCTGACGGAAGAGGTCCCCGGGGAACAAAGAGAGCCACACAATGAAGGGGGCAAAAAAGAACTCAGCACTGGGAGAGGTGATTATAGTCAGGAACCAAGAGGCTCAGTGACGGTAAGACCAGGCCTGCGAGCTCTGGGGAAGGTGGTCAAGCCTGAACTCCAAAGCCGGCCAGAATGATAAGCAGGAGGGTAAAACAGAGGTCTCCGTGGACACCAAGGATTCCTTGTGGAAAAACCGCTCAAGGAGAAGCTCTAGCAACATGGAAATATAGGAACAAGGACATCCAAAAACCAAGACGAGGCGCCACTGAGCCTGGCACAGAAGAACATGGAGAACCCAGGAGAAACCAGGGTGGGCTTAGCTATTCTTTGTCTTCTGCAAGTAACAGCAACTCTGGGACAGGGTTTCTCCTCTTAGGATTAGCATGGCCACTGTATGAAGAGCTACAGGCACCTGGGTGGCCTGCAGGGACCAGAGTTATGACCCATGTGCCGCCTCTGTGATCCCAGCTAAGGGAGCAGCGGCAAGCTGTCATTGGGTGCTGCCACCATTGTCCCTTTGCTGTTTTCAGGAAGGGTCTGTGAGAGCCACCGTCAGGGCTGTGGGGAGGATCTGGGAGGGTGTAGACCACACTGTGTGGCTCACTCCCCACATTTCCAAATGATACGGGAGAGGGGCAGGGAAGTGCTGGGAAGGGAAGTCCCCTGGCAAGGGCTCCACCTTGTAGCCTGTGCCTACAGACCTAGGTGAGGACAGGCACTCCTGCATTCACGCCCAAATGCTGCATTTCCCAAGACCACCCTGGCCCGCCACGTCCCCATTCTGTGCCTATAAAAACCCCCAAGACCCTAGCAAGCAGAGACACAAGCAGCTGGACGCTGAGAGGACGTTGAGAGGACGTCGAGGGGAGCATGGCGGTGGAAGAGCACCCCGACAGAGGCTGGCATGCTGGCAGGCCATCGACCAGCAGAACGAGGTGGAATCTGGCCGGGCAGTTGGAGGACAGCCCAGGCCACCAAGCGGACCGACTCCAGGGGAAAACCATCTCCCTTCTGGCTCCCCTATCTGCTGAGAGCTACTTCTACTCAATAAAACCTTACACTCATTCTCCAAGCCCACGTGTGATCCAATTCTTCCGTTACACCAAGGCAAGAACCCACGATACTGAAAGCCCTCTGTCCTTGCGATAAGGCAAGCATCTAATTGAGCTGACTAGTACAAGCCGCCTATGGACAGCTAAACTGAAAAAGCAGCCTGTAACACACACCCACTGGGGCTTCAGCTGTAAACGTTCACCCCTAGACACTGCTGTGGAGCCGGAGCCTCACAGCCTGCCTGTCTGTGTGCTCCCCTAGAGGTTTGAGGCGTGGGGCACTGAGGAAGCGGAACACGCCCCCATCGCATGGCTTGGGAGGGGATGAGGGAACTTTTCCCGTTTCACGACCTGTTTTCCCCATATGAAACTGAGAAGTTTTGTTTTGTTTTGTTTTAAAGTCAGAGTCTCACTCTGTCACCCAGGCTGGTGCCATTGCGGCTCACTGCAGCCTTGAACTCCTGAGCTCGAGTAACCCTCCCACCTCAGCCTCCCCAGTAGCTGGGACTACAGGTGTGCGGCCACCAGGCTTAGCTAACTTTTTGTAGAGATGGAGTCTCACTGTGTTGCCCAGGATGGTCTTGAACTCCTGGGTTCCTCCTGCTTCGGCCTCCTGAGTAGCTGGGACTATGATTTCCTCCTTTTTGCACTCCTCTGTGCCAGATTTCTTAAAATAAGATCTGCTCCTCTTGTCGCTATATCAGGAGGATGGGCTAGTTCCAGCAGTTAATGGGGTGGGGAGGTGAGGGACTTAAGCCAGGGGCAGGAGGAGCTGCCCTGAGCACACCTGTGCTTCTGTGGGGTGGGGAGGGCTGTGGAGGAGGCAGGCACTGGCTACACAGCCTACCCAGCCATACACAGTCCCCAACAAGGGAGGGCCTGTCTCAATTTGGGCTCAAAAAGACCCCTCTGGGGAGAGTGAGGGGACATCAAGGGCAAACGACTTGAGCAGGCCAGTGAGGGCAGGGGCAAAAGATGATGGTGGGGCGCGATGAGGGCAGAACCCAGGGCAGTCCTGATGCCCCACTCTGAGCGCTGCAGGAGGGAGTGGGGGTGGCAGCGCCTTGAACCACATCCTGGGTGCAGGGGAGCGGTGAGCCCTGGACCTAAGCACCAGAGTTACACACCATGTACACCTGGCCTGGGTCCTCAGCCTGGGGCCGCCCCTGCCTGCGCCTGTACTTGGAGCCTCCTACAGACACCCATGAGCTTTCTGCCTGGCATCTGACTGCAACTTTTGTTTCCAGAAGGAAAGATGTTAGGTTTGGGCAAGTGTGGCCACCCAGTCGGCCGAGTGGGGTGGGAGTGCGGCTCCCTGGGCGTTGTCTGGGTGCAGTCCAGCGAGGCTTTCTCCCGCCCAGTCCGACGGATTCCAGGTGGGAATGTGGAAAGCAACTGTTTTCCCAGGATGTGCGAGGTCTCCAGACAGGCTGCCCCCGGAAAAGACAGATGCCGCCCCACGGAGAGAGCCGAAAGCCAGGAGGAGGGTTAGATGGCCTTGAGCACAGGGGACATGGGGCCGGGGGCAGCGCAGGCTGACCGAGTGCTGGCTGGCGCCCTGGGGGTGGCTAAGACCAGCGCATGGAGGACAGCAGGACAAGGGAAGAGCTGACTCAAACTCCTGCGGCATTCCTGTGGGTCTGCAGACCTTGGGTCCCGGGGGAGGAAGCACACCCCTCTTTCTGACATAAATACAACTTGTAACAGGTTTTTGGCAGATTGGCAAGAAAAGTGTATGTAGCTCCTAATTGGTTATTTAAATGCAATGAACAAATAAATGCCTGTTCCTATCTCATTATTTATGTACTGGATCTGCCTGAAGACAGAATGACTCTCCTTGGGCAGAGGCCAAGCCCAACTGTGCGTGGGGGCCGCCCTGCCCAGTACCAGCCCCAAAGACAGTTGGGGCACAGGGAATGGGGAGGACTTGGCAGTGGGCATGGACAGTAGCCCCCACATGTGCGACCCCTACTCCATGGTATGTCCTCCCCACGCCTTGCCCTCGGGCCACCACACCCCACTCACCAGGCGGGACAGTCACCACTCACAGGCTCTTCTCTGATTTCCCTTTGGCTCCCCCATGAGCTGAGCCTCTAGCCACGCCCTCCACCACTATGACACCCTCCCTGCACATCTTGGGCACCCCTCCCTTGGCAGACCCTGCCTCCTGTGCCACTGGGGGTAGGGACACCACTGTCCAGCTGGGCCAGTCCTGTGTTACCAATACCTCTGGTCATTCTGGCCTAAATTCCACCTAACAGTGGCTTCCCTGCTTGGTGACCCCCTCATCCCCCTGGGTGTTCCCTAGCTCACCTTTCTCCTGGGGACTGTGATCACCACCCTGTGCCTGCACCCACCCAGCCCAGCCCTGGTTCTGTGCCCTGAGACACCACCCTCCCTGCTGCCCTGGCTCGGCCCTCCCCAGGCCTCCAACTTCACCAGGGCCTTGGTCTCTCTCCCACTGCCTCCTGCCAGCTGCCCCGGAGCGTTCCTCCCACGTGGGTCTAAGGTCCTCAGGGCCTGAGCAGTCATTCCCCTGCCGGCCTCGGGCCTCCATGCTTGGCCATCCCATGCTGCTCTCCTCCATGTGCAGAACTGTGTTGGGTGTCCAGGCCTCCAAAACACCGGCCCCTCCCCCAACGCCTCCTGATTCTCCCTCTGCCCTAGGAGGATGGCTCATTAGCCAGGCCACCCCAAGGGGACAGGCCCAGGCCTAGCTGGCTGTGCACCAGCCCCGGCTGGTGGAGCTGCCATCGGGTGGGCAGCTCCACGGGGTCCCGTGGGTGGGCGCAGGCGCCTCCTAACCAAGTGCAGGGGATGAGCACAGCTGTTTGGAGAACATGGGGCCTCAGGTGGGCTGGCTCTCACCTCGTCGCTGCCCTTCCCTGGCACGGCAAGCATCCAGCGCGGCTGGCCCCCGGCCAGGATGCTGCTCCGGCAGAAGCCCACGCTCTCCAAGCGCATGGAGTCCACGACAGCGTTCCTGCCCTCCGCCAGGTCCCACAGGCACAGCTTCAGGTCTCGGCCCTGACTGCCAGACAAAGAGGAGACAGGCCTGAGACTCCCCTGGACAAGTGTCAGCTCCCGTGGCCCCTGCGGCGGAAGGAAGGCAAGGCTACGTTTCCAGAGAGCGGGTGCCGTGAGCTTGGATCACCGCAGGTCGGGAGCCTCAGCTGAGGAAGGGCCTCGCCGCTCTGGCATTGACACATGAGCCAGCACCAAAGTGTCCGAGGCCAGGACACGCAGTGGACCAAGGCTGTGGACCGACGGCTGCCCAGCGTGGCCCCGGGGTGGGGGACACCAAGCCTGCAGTGCTGCACAGCACAGACAGCAAACTTCACTGTGTGCATCCTAAAACCAGCAAACACCCAGGGTGCCAGGCCCCCAGGAAGGACTGCAGACTGACAAGGGGGAGAACAGAGGGCAGCCAACCTGAGGCGTTTGGGGGTAGTGCTCATGACTAGATGCTTATGAGGTTGAAGACAAAAATAACTGTGCAGAAACTGCTCCCGTGGGTGAATTAGTTTCTCAGAGGAGTGCAGGTTACAGTTAGGGATCCTCTCCACGCGTACACCTGGTAGAACAGATGAGGAAACCAGGGGTGGCTCACGGGCTCGGGGTCTCACCACAGGGAGATGTGACAGAGAGGCACAGGGAGAGATGGGCTGGCGGAGTCAAATTAGAATTATAAAGTCAAGACGAGCAACGAGTGGTCAGATGCACAGACAGAAGTGAGTGCAGACGGGTGTGTGAGCACAGGTCACCCTGCAACCCAGGCGCCTCCCACTGCTGTCCGCTGAGAACACCACACCTAATACCAGGTTTTGGTTTCTTATCCTGTTCTCCAAAGACAGGAACCAGGGCTCTGGAGAAATGGCTGACTCCAGGACAGAGTGGAGGAAAACCCAGATGCTAGTCTCAAGCATCGTGTAGTGCCAGGCAGTGAGAAATGCTTCAGAAATAAAATAAGGCTGGGTACAGTGGCTCACGTCTGTACTCAGCACTGTGGGAGGCTGAGGCAGGTGGATAACCTGAGAGGTCAGGAGTTCAAGACCAGCCTGGCCAACATGGTGAAACCTCGTCTCTACTAAAAACACAAAAAGATCAGCTGGGCGTGGTGGCGTGCGCCTGTAATCCCAGCTACTTGGGAGGCTGAGGCATGAGAATTGTTTGAACCCGGGAGGCGGAAGTTGTGGTGAGCCAAGATTGAGCCATTGCACTCCAGCCTGGGTGACAAAGCAAGACTCTGTCTCAATAAATAAAAAATAAAATAAAATAAAGACTGGGTGAGGTGGCTCACACCTAAAATCCCAGCACTTTGGGAGGTCAAGGCAGGAGGATTGCTTGAGCCCAGGAGTTCCAGATCGGCCTGGGCAAAACAGTGAGACCCCTATTTCTACAAAAGACACAAAAATTGGCCAGGCCTGGTGGTGTGTGCCTGTAGACCCAGCTACTCAGGAGGCTTCGGTGGGAGGATTGCTTAAGCCTGGGAGTTGGAAGCTGTAGTGAGCCATGATGGAGCCACTGCACTCCAGGAGACCCTGTCTCAAAAAATAAAATAAAAATAAAAAAGGAACAGGGATGTCAGAGGGACACGGGCTCTGAAGCTGGAACAATCTGAGAAATCAAATAAATCATGGTGGTATTAGATTTTAGCTCAAAGAAAGAAGTAAATCTGCATGAGCCCATCCTCATGAGTGAATGTGCATTATGTATCAGAAAGAAGGAATAAACCTTCCTTCCAGCTTCTTATATTCCAATTAAAGTAGGAATCTGCCATGGCTGGGAGGGATGAAGGAAATGAGAACACCCCAGTAATAACTAGTGCAGGCAGAGTCCACAGATGGATGCTAAAATCAGCGGCAAAAGTGTAAGGGTCTCAAGATATTGTCTAGGCTGGTCTCAAACTCCTCGGCTTAAACGATCCTCTCGCCTCAGCCTCCTGAGTAGCTGTGACTACACTCCCCAGATGTTAGTAATTTCTGCGGTGATTGTAACACAGGGCCACACATCCTTGGCGCTCCTCCCCCCAGGAGGTGGAGCTTCATTTTCCCTTTGCATGTGGACTGCAACTAGTAAGCAGCTATACCTTGACAGTGGAGTCAGGCAGACACTTCCTGCCCCAGCGACCAGGGTCGTCCTCGCCAAGCCATGGGCCATCAGGGACCCATGTGCTCAGCATGGACACCAGGATGATAGGATGAGAAACCTCACTTCTGTGGGTTTCTTCCCAACACCCATCACCCCAGTTTTAACCTGAGAAAACATCAGACAAACCCAACCTGAGGGGTGTTCTACAAAACATCTGTGCAGTAACTCTTCAAAAGTGTCAGCTAGGTGTGATGACTCAGGCCTGTAATCCCAGCACTTTGGAAAGTGGTGGTGAGAGGATTGCTCGAGCCCAGGAGTTCAAGACCAGCCTCGCTGACATAGTGAGACTCCATCTCCACAAAAAAATTTTTTTTAATTAGTCAAGCTTGGTGGCGTGTGCCTGCAGTTCCAGCTACTCAGGGGGCTGAGGTAGGAGAATTGCTTGAGCCTGGGAGATTGAGGCTGTGTGAGCTGTGATGATACCACTGCACTCCAGCCTTGGTGACAAAGCAAGACCCTGCCTCAAAAAAAAAAAAAAAAAAGACCAAAATGTTGAGGTCACGAAAATAAATGATCACACACCCAGAAGGGACTAAGGAGACGTGACAGCTCAGAGGATCCTGGAGCAGAAACGTCATTGGTGGACAAACAGAAGAAATTGAAACAAAGTCTGGGTCCCAGTTATTATCACGCACCCATGTTCTGCCAGAAGGGCTGTGCGGTGTGCGGCGTCCACGCCAGAGAACTCAGCACCACAAAGACTGATCTGGGCAACCCAGTCGCTGTCCAAATCTCCACGGGGGTTTTGGAGAACCTGCCAAACTGATATTAAAATGTACCTGGACATTTGGAGCCCAAAGACTCGCACAGCCCCCGGGGCTCTGCTAGGCAGCAAGGCTCAATGTGACACTGCAGGGAGGCCGAGATGGGGGTGTCCTCAGCATGAAGAGGGCCAGGGCCAAGGGAGGGGAGATGTGGCTGCACACCACGCTCACAGGGAGGGCATCCATGTGCGCCTGCAGGGAGCAGAGGACTGACTTGTCTTTCCAGGAACTTTAACATTTTTTTCTTTGAGACAGTGTCTTGATCTGCTGCCCAGGGTGGAGTGCAGTGGGGTGATCACAGCTCACTGCAGCCTCAAACTCCCAGGATCAGGTGATCCTCCCACTTCAGCCTCCCAAGTAGCTGGGATGACCAGCGTGTGCCACCACACTCAGCTAATTTTTGTATTTTTTTGTAGAGACGAGATTTCATGATGTTTCCCAAGCTGGTCTTGAACTCTAGGCCCAAGCATACCTCAGCCTCCCTAAGTGCTAGGATTACAGGAGTGAGCCACTGTGCCCAGCTTAACTTTTTTTTTTTTTTTGAGATGGAGTCTTGCTCTGTCCCCTAGGCTGGAGTGCAGTGGTATGATCTCGGCTCATTGCAGGCTCCACCTGCTGGGTTCACGCCATTCTCCTGCCTCAGCCTCCCAAGTAGCTGGGACTACAGGCACCCCGCCACCACACCTGGCTAATATTTTTGTATTTTTAGTAGAGATGGGGTTTCACCATGTTAGCCAGGATGGTCTTGATCTCCTAACCTCGTGATCCCCCCGCCTCGGCATCCCAAAGTGCTGGGATTACAGGCCTGAGCCACCGTGCCCGGCCAGCCCAGCTTAACCTTTTATTTTGAATCAGTTTTGAACTCACAGGACAGTTGTGAGAACAGCACGAAGACTCCCTACGCCTCCTGCTGCAGTGGCCTCCTTCTCCTGGCCTCTCCCAGCCCTGTGCACACAGGTGAGCCTGTCACCAAGAACCCCGCCTTGTCACCACCACATCCTGACCAAGGGTGAACCCCAACAGCCCGCAGTCATCCTGGGGCGTCGTGGCCTGTGTGGGGTCTCGCGGGGCACACATTGCGTTGCTGTGGGCCCCGGCTCCCTCTGATCCCTGCACGGCCCCTTCTCTCTCCCTGTCTCTGCCTTTCTCTCATGTCCTTGCACTCCTTCCTTCCCTGGTGACAAGACCCAGACCCATATTTCTCAGGGGACACCAGATGATGCTGCCTCTCCTCAGTCATCACGCTGCGAGGCACCCGACGTGCCCTGCCCACCATCGGGGGTGTCAACCCTGGTCGCCTGGTCAGCACCCATCATATTCAAAGGCTCATCACCCCAAATTCTGATCATTCATTTTAGTGCTCATATTGGCCTAGGCTAATGGGAGCCCCTGCAGGCTGGCTCAGAATCCTCTGACATGTGGCCATCCGTGAGATGTCCAGACCTAGAATCTGCCATCTCCTGGGGAACCCTCACTCCACCGGGACACACAGGCATTTAGAAGCCAGGACCTGGGTGTCCAACTGCTCACAGCTAGAGCATGCCCTGGCCGCCAGACCCCTCCATACGCAGGCGAGGGAACACACACACACCTTCCACGCATGCACACAACACACAATCGCACACACCACACACCTCAGACACACCTCACATACATACACACCACACAGGCATCTCTCACACACACAACTTCCATACACAAACCTCACACACACAATACACAGGTTCTTTTTCACTTTCCCCCTTCCCGTGTTGGTAACTCTCCTCTCTGGGCAGGAACAACCCTGGCCTCTGTTCTCCTGAAGATGTTCACTGACACGCTCAACCAGTGAGCCTGCCCGCCTGCTCTCACCAACCTCCCAGCCTCCCAGGCTGCCGCTGCCACACCACTCCCATGACCCTGCTTCTTTAACAGCCTGGATCCCCTTCCTGCCCCATCCAAGGGGCATTGAGGTGGGGGAAGGCAGGACCGCTGGGTACCCACATGGAAACACAGACCCTTCACTGCACACCGTAGTGAATTCCAGCTGAACCATGGACCTACAAGGGACAACAGCAAAGCTCCGGGGAGACATGGAGAGAGGTCTCTTGGACCTCGGCGTGGGAACTCCCTGCAAGACACAAAGGCACTCTCCATAAGGGGAAAGTCTGGCAGACTTGAATCGACTCCATTAAAATGAGTAACCTTTGTTCATTGAAGACACCATTAGGGGCCATGCACAGCGACTCACGTCTGTAATCCCAGCACTCTGGGAGGCCAAGGCAGGCAGATTATGAAATCAGGAGACCGAGACCGTCCCGGCCAATATGGTGAAACCCTGTCTCTACTAAAAATACAAAAATTGGCTGGGCGTAATGGCGCATGCCTCTAATCTCAGCTATTCGGAAGGCTGAGGCAGGAGAATCACTTGAACCAAGGAGTCGGTGAGTCGAGATCGCGCCACTAAACTCCAGCCTGGCGACAGAGCAAGACTCTCTCTCAAAAAAAAAAAAAAGTAAGAAAAAGGAAACAGCGACAGCTGACTGCAGCTACATGCAACACAGGGAGCTCACGGAGATAAAGCTGAGTGACAGAAGTCACACACAGATGCTGTTCCTTATTTCTCTACACTTTCAAGGAAAAAAGCAGATGAAACTAGTCTATGCTTTTTAGAGACAGATATTCAGAAATAAAGCAAAAATGAGGCATGAGGGGCTACTTCCTGGGGCATGAGGGGGCTACCTCCAGGGAGAGCAGGTGGCAGCAGCTCGGGGTTCGGAGGCTCGGGGGCCCTGCGCTCTACTTCCTGACTGGAAGGTGGTTGCTCAGGTGCCCACTCAGCCATAATACAATGCTCTGAGCACACTTGTCTTGCGCTTTTCTGTGAGTACATTATACTTCACAAGAAAAAAGATAAAAATACACCCTGCTGAGGTGGCTGTCGAGGGCACAGGTGCGTCCTTGGCATGTGGGAGGCTGAGGGCGTCCTCCCACCTCCCATCGACATGAAAGCCATCACTTCCTTCAAGGGCCACTTGGAGAGACTTGGCTTCCAAACACAGCTGAGCGCAGGCCGGGTGGCGGACCACAGGCTCTAGTACAGTGCAAACGCACCTGGCACTCCACACCTGCAGTCTCCATCCACAGACCCCCTGACCCGTGGCTGGCCCTGCCTGGGAAGCGGCCACTGCAGCACCATCCCAGCAGGAAGGGGAGGCGCCCTCGAACGCCAGCTCCCAGACTGCCCACCAGGCCTGGCACAGCTCCCGTCTGCAGGACAGCCTGATACCACGAGGCACCTACGCAAGGGACCACCAAGGGCTACACTGTGGCTGAAAGCTCAGGAGGACCCTTACAAACAGCAGCTCCCGATGCACATGGCCTGGTGGGGTTGTAGAAATGAAGTCTACTCTGACAATCAAAGACCAAACCCACACTGAGGCCCCCTGCACCAGCGGTGGGGGATCTGGGTCGTCTTGGCCAGTACGCAGGCACGACCACAGGGGGTTCTGCAAGCACACAGGCCCGGGGTTCTGCAAGCACACAGGCCCGGGGTTCTGCAAGCACACAGGCCCGGGGTTCTGCAAGCACACAGGCCGGGTTCTGCAAGCACACAGGCCCGGGGTTCTGCAAGCACACAGGCCCGGGGTTCTGCAAGCACACAGGCCCGGGGTTCTGCAAGCACACAGGCCCAGGGTTCTGCAAACACACAGGCCCAGGGTTCTGCAAACACACAGGCTCAGGGCCTCTGCTCTCCAGGACAACCCTGGTGCCTCCGTCACCTGCAGCCATCTCCCAGGTGGTAGGCACCGCATGAGTCTGGCACAGACATGTTTTGCAGACTGGTGGGGGCCAGACAGGCCTCATTCCCCGGGGACTGGAGTCCACAGTGCCATGAACTAGGCACCGAGTCCAGAGCAGGAGAACGGGCCTGTCGTTTTGGAGTTCTGGGCCGTGATGGTGATGGCACGGAGTTCCCTGAATAGGAAGCAAGGCAAATCCCAGGACAGCAGCAGGCCCGTGCTCAGAATTTCTGGGCTGGTGGCAGCGATCCCCACACAGGGGCAGATGTCACTGTGATCAAGGACAATAGCCTGCTCCGGCATCCAGGCGGCCCAAAGGAGGACTTGTTGCCAGCTGCCTGCAGGCCTTCCCTGTCCCACCATACCCTGTCCCTCCCACTCCCCATGGGAAGCAGAGAAGCCCCTCAAGCACCTGCCCCTGCCTGCTGCTTCCTGGCCTACCTCCGGCCTGTTGTCCTAGCCCCGTCACCTCCACAAGACCATGGGGGTAATGTCAGAACCCAGCATTGGGCTAACCCCCAGGGGCTGCCCCTCCCTGCTCTGCTGCCAGCTGCCCAGCATCCAGCCCCAGTGTCCCTCACCACACTCACAGGCAGGACCTCCAGGGCCTCAGCACATGGGATCTCCCTAACCAGGAATGCCAGGCCCTCTTGTTTCCCCGCCACCTCCTGCTCACCCAGTAGTGCACCAGCGTGTGGAGCAGGGCCCTGTGAGCCAGGTAACCTCAGGATGAGGCTCTGCCACCCATCAGGAGGATGGTGTCATGGCCATGGGAGACCAAGCTGCAGAAGGGTCCACAGAGGTGGCCCTGGGACCTGGGCCCATGGGATGGAGGCAGAGGCTCCTCTGAGGAGAGGCCTGGGCTCAATGTGGACCCCTGGCCAGGGAGAGCTCTGCTGAAGGCACAGGCTGACACTGCAATGGCGCCACAGCCATCCCCATACGTTCACTGGGCTCTTCCCAGCAGGCACCTGGCCAGACAGCACAGCAGTCATGGAGGGTAGGGTCACACTGTCTCGGGATGGGCAAAGGGCTCGTGAACCATGGGGGCACCCAGAAACCTGCCCCTGTACTAAGCAGAGGCTAGAACAGTGGGGTCTGAGTACCAACAGGGACAGGCCACCTCTGTGGACCCTTCCTGCGGAGGCACAGTCTGGACAAGTCATGCCCAAGTGATGTGTAGGGGACAGAACACACATGTTAGCTCGGGGCCCTGAGGGAGGAGACTGCAGGGGCAGAAACCATAGGAGACACTGCAGGGGAGACTGGATGGAGAGATGGCCCTCACTACCATGCCCACTTCAGAAACACAAAACACACCGCTGTGGGACAGCATTACACGCCCAAGCCCTGCGCCCCGCCCCCGGCCACTCAGCCGCCATCTTGCCGGCCACATAGCCGTATGTGGCACATCAGGGGCTGGGTCCTCTTGGGAAGAGTCAGGTGCATTGTCATAACCTAGTGAAGGGACACACACGGCCAGGGCTCAGCTGCCAGAACCCCCAGTTCCCAGGGCCTCCACTGGCACCGTGTGTGACCTGCCATGCTCATGGCACACGGCTCAGGCAGGAAGGGCAGTGGACAGGGAGGCCCTCCTTGGGACCACTGCCTGCATCTCTGAGCCTGTACTTTGTCCCATTCCCCTCCTCTCAGCAAATGCCCTCACCCCTGCCCAGTCTCCCAAGCCACAACCCAGTGCCCTTGTGAAGGCCCTCCCACCAACTTGTACCTGGGCTCACTTCAGATGTCACCAGCCCTGGAGCTCTGGCCTCCTCAGCTGGCACCTCCTGGCTCCAGCTTGGAGCATGAAGGGTCCAGTGGAGATGGTGGAGATGCAGAGACAGACCTGCCTGCCTCCCCACGACGAGGGGCTGGTCCTGCACACCCTGCCCTTGCTGCGGACCCTCTTCTGGCCCCTTCTGGTCCCTCCACCCCGTTCTGCCAACCAGTGATGGACACTAGGGCCTCCATCAGAGAGTTCCTGACTCCCCCGAAGGCCATACCTGCTCCCGCGCCTTGGAGACCCACCTGAGGAGCTGGTGCCCCTGGGGCAGCGTCTGCAGCCAGGTTACACACTGGCCCCTGTGGCCATCCAGGGTGGTGACCGCTCTCCGTGTCTGCAGGCTCCAGACGTGTACCAGGCCACTCTGAGACCTGTTTCAGACAAGCCGAGCAGGGCGTCAGGGGGCAGAAGGGTGTGCTGAATGCTCCGGGGCCAGCCTGGAGGCCACATTGTGGGATGCGGGCATCTAGGCTGGTAGAGCTGAAAAGCCGACAGCTCTAAATATGAACTAAGGGGCAAACTGGCAAAGTGCTCCTGTTCCAGAGAGGGCAGTGGGGGACCCTCAGGAGCCTCTAGGCGTGACTCAGGCAGATCTGCTTCTCTGGAGGTGGGGGGAGCCATGCCGCAGAAATGCATGCTCGGTGGTCTTGCCTGCTCCTGAGTCTGTAACAAAGAGTGTGCGTGTCCCTGCCTCCCCCAAGGGACAGTGTGTCTGTCTGGTGGGTGCGAGCCTGGGTGACGAGCAGTCCATGCCCCTTGGCCAGCACCCTCAAACAAGTGCTGGGCTCCTTGCTAGGTCACGACCTCCTGACTTGGCCCTGGGTGGCCTGGGGCTGGGGCCGCAGCTACTCACCCTGAGAAGAGGACCGGGTGCCCCTGAGCCTGGGCTCCTTCCCAGAAGTGCAGCGCATGCACCGGTGACTGGGTGCCTCGGAGGACAAACTGGGGGTCTGGAGGCGGTGGCGGGCAGGGGGCCTCCATGCTGGCAGGATGCAGTTACCTGGGCACCAAGGGAGGGCGTGTGAGTGACTGCGTCCCTACTCCCATCCTCTAGGAAGGCTGCTCAGGCACAAAGGTGCTTGAGACGCTGCCCCTGCTCAGTGTCCCTGGCCCTCTGCCCCTCCTGGGAGAGGCACCCCTGCTCCCCAGACATTGATGAATGGTCTGTGGCTGCAGAGGCACCAGTTTCCCGCACGGCGGTGAGCCCAGCAGAAAGCACGGAGTTCACCCTTCCCCCACTGCTGGGGGAACCTGGGAGCCCCATGGATGCCAGCCCTCCTCGCACTATGCCTGTTGGCCTCTGCACCTGACTGGTGCACCCACTTGGGTCCCATCTGAATCATCCCTGGGTGGGCACAGCAGTGTCCAACATTCCTTCAGTCACCCTGGCCTCCAGGCCTTCCTGTCCACCACTGGCTGTGCCCTCTGGCTCCCCAGATCCCAGCAGCCACACTGGTGCTTTCCCACTCTGGCCATCTGCGTGCTGGGACTGCTGGTCCTGCCACTGGGCTTGGCTGAGTCCCACCCTCTGTCCAGGCCTCACTCCAGTGTCTCTCTTGGGAGCCACCCTCCCTCCCCGCTGGCAAATCCAGTCTCCTTTCTTCTCTCATCCCTGCTGCCACCTCTGCCCATGGCCAGCTCAGGGATCAGGGATCGGGGGAAAAGAGGCATGCAGGGTCCCAGGGGGGCTGTTAGGAGGAGCCTTCCTCTCACATCTGCTGGGCCCTGGGCCTGCCCCACCACAATTTCTAACTGCCATCACCACCCTGTGAGGCGGCAGCACCCCTTTTCCACTTGGGGAAACTGAGGCAGAGAATAGTCACTGAGCTGCGCCAGGCCCCTGGCGCTGAGGCCTGAAGTACTCTAGGGTTTTGTGGTGCCACTGAAGGGCAGAGTGGCCGGGGCAGAGTCGCCGTGCGGCTGCTTGGGCGAGCTGCACTCACCAATGAGCAGCTGCTCCCCGGACCACTGGGCCTGTCGGGTAGGCCTGCAGGGCCACCACCCACCCAGAGAGGCTTCCCCGGTCCCTGCCCAGCCCACCCAACCACCCAACCCCGTAGAGCCTCTCACTCCACCTCAGCCCCACAGCTGGCTGCTCTGTGGGGTGGCCCTGGAGCCAGAAGCGACCCGTTCCACGTCTGTCTGCCTGCAGGCCCTGAGCTGGGCTAAGGCACAGAGGGAAAGGCCAGGAGCAGACCACTGGGTGGCTGGGGCAGCCTGTCACAGGGGGCCTCTTCCACTGGGCTCTGGGACAGTGCGACAGGCCCCGGCCCAGTCGCCTACAGCCTGCACACAGGGCAGGAAGGATGGCCCACGGCAGCCACAGCCAGCAAAGGGACTGGGGCCAGTAAAGGACCAGGGCAGGGGAGGTGGGAAGGACTCTTCCAGAAGGTGCTGGGTGGGAGGCAGATGGGGGTGCAGGTGCAGAGGCAGGAGTGCTGTGGATGTCTGGAGGTGGCTGTCCAGGGTGCCCCTTCAGTGGCACTACCACCGCCAAGCCCTGTCTCTTTCCTCCTGAATACACGCCAGCCCTCTCCTTCAGGAGAGGCAGCAGTAGCCCAGCTGGAACAAAGGTTCAAAATACCTAAGAAATGCCCCTGCCAAGGTGTCCTGCAGAGTGGAGGGTGGACAGCAGCCAGGGCCCGCACAGGCTGCATGGGGGAGGGCAGGAGGCCTGGGAGGGGCCAGGCAGTGACTCCAGGGCGCAGGTCCACCCTGCCTGGAGAGACCTCGGGCAGCCACTCTACCTCCCGACCCTGCCTCTCTCAAGGGGTCCCAAAGACAATGTGGAGTTCGCTGGGATGTCCTTTACTAACTGCCAAGTTCCATTTTTCCTTTTCTTTTTTGAGGGGGATGAGAGGGGTTTCATCCTCTCTCACCTCTGGCTGAAAGCCACCTGACCATGGCCAAACTTGAGAGTGGCTTCCAGGGGAGGTGGAGGGACCAGACCCCACACTGTTCCCAAGACCCACGGCCCCTGCTCCAGCCTGGGATGGGGAAGACTCCTGAAGACGCAGCCGGGCCAGGGGCTGGAACAGCTGCCCTCAGCGGGTTGGCTTGGAGGACAGTTCTCAGAAGCCACCGCCTGCTGGTGCTATGCCTGCCAGGTAAGAAAGGCAAGCTAGTCAGGCGGACAGGGAGACAGGGCCCCAGCTCCAAGAGGAGCCAAAGAATGCAGACCCAGCAAAAGCACCTCCACCTAGCAGGAAAGCACCGAGTCCAGGATGGAGGGCCCCTCTCATGACTCCCGTCCAGGAAGCAGAGCCTGACAGGTCACCTCTACACAGGCTCCCCGTGCAGTCCAGGCACGGACACACATTGGACACATGCTATGCACACACATACACACAGGCACACACATGCACACGGTGCACACACACATGCAAAACCCACGCATAGGACACATGCATACACATACATGTTCACACACTCATGTGCACATACACACAGGCACACACACATGCACACATTCATACCTATACACACATACACACATGCAGACTCACACACTCAGGCACAGGCATTCATGTATGTGCACACACCTGCACACACAGCACAGAGAAGCACACACACAGACAGCACGGCGGCCTTGGGCGGTGCCAGCCGAAGCCCGGCCCCCACTTGCCACCTGCCTGGGGCCTGGCGGGAGTTTCCAGAACCTCGCCAGCAGAAGGCTCATTCTCAGGTGATGAAATCAAGTTCTCCTCTATTGTTTCCCCAGAATTGCAGGGAACAAACCCGTCACGTTGTTACAACAACCAAAACGCACAGGCCAAAATGATGCATCGGCAATTAAGGGCTCCATCATTTCAAGTAATTAAAATAAATGCTTTATTTGAAAACTAATTAATTCTAGCTACATATTTTTCCCATGACAATATCCTAGGATTGCTTGATTTATGACATCTAATTATTCTTTATTAATTTAATTGAGAATCATCACGTTCCCCTATCTTGCCTGGCCCCAGGCTGTGGAGCAAAGGCCGCCCTTGCGCAAGGCCTGTGTGCGCCCAGCCGTCCTCGCGGTGGCCCCAGCCCAGCCCTGGCCCTGTCCTCCCGGAGGCAAAGGAACAGGAAACTTAATTCACAGAGCACAACTTTGGCTTCTGCCTGCTCTTCCAGGTGTCAAAGTGAGCCACATTCTTTGAAAAATGAAAGACAGTCTGACACAATTTGTGTAACTCTAACAGCCTTTCCAGAGAAGCCACAAACACCCCTGAAAGCCCCAGGGCACAAATGGACGACAACGGCATCTGCCTGCAATGTGCCACTGCGGAGGCAGCTCGGCAGGCCCCAGGGCTCTCCCAAGAGAGGTCCAGAGCGCTCCTCTGGGTGTGGGGACCAGCGGGCAGGTGCAACTGGCACAGAGGTCCACGGACACCGCACTCAAGGGAGGCAGGGGCAGGCCTGCAAACGTCCTGCTGGCACACACCCGCCCACACCTGCAGGGCCTTCCTCCCTACAGATGAAGCAGGCCTGGGGCAGTGGCGGGAGCCCAAAAACCACAGGTCTCTACCCAAGACATTCTCGGGCTTTTGGGGGTTCATACCAGACAGGCCTCAGCTCAGCCTGGGCCCCCGCCCTGCCCTTGGGCTGCACAGCCCTGTACTCAAGTCCCCTAACCCTTCTGTGTAAATCAGCAAAGAGTACCACGAAGTGAGTCAATGTGGGGAGCCACCACCCAGAGAGGCCACTGGTACCACCCCTGCCTGCCCCAGCCCACCAGGTCCTGCCTGTCCCATTGGGCATGTGACAGTACAAGGACAGGCCACACAGGCTGCTGGGAGTGCCTCAAACAGGACCTTTCGCCCTGCTGCATATCTCACACAAGGGCATGGAAATAGCTCCAGCATCCCCCGAGGAAGCTCCAGCCCATAACCAGCAAGACTGAAGGCTAGGTCAGCACCCCTTTACACCAGGACGGACACCCTGGGCGGCCCTCTCCCAAAAAACAACTAAAGATGTTGATAAAAGTTTCTTAAAAGGCCAGGCATGGTGACTCATGCCTATAATCCCAGCACTTTGGGAGGCCAAGGTGGGAGGATTACTAGAGCCCAGGTGTTCAAGACCAGCGTGGGCAACATAGGGAGACCTTGTCTTTACAAAAAATAAAAATAAATTAGCCAGGTGTGGTGGTGTATGCCTGTGGTCCCAGCTACTCAGGAGGCTGAGGTGGGAGGATGGCTTGAGCCCAGGATGTCAAGGCTGCAGTGAGCCATGACCGCACCACTGTACTCCAGCCTGGGTGATACAGCGAGACCCCATCTCAAATAAATAAAATAAAATAAATAATTATCTTAAAAAATTTTTTAAACACAGCCAGGCACAGTGGCTCAGGCCTGTAATCCCAGCACTTTGGGAGGCCAAGGCAGGAGGACTGCTGGAGGCCAGAAGTTCAAGAACAACCAGGGCAACATAGTCAGACCCCATATCTACAAAAAATAAAAATAAATTAGCCGGGCATGGTGGTGGGCGCCTGTAAGTCTAGCTACTCAGGAGGCTGAGGTGGGAGAATCACTTGAGCCTAAGAGTTCCAGGCTACAATGAGCCACGATCACACCACAGCACTCCAGCCTGGACAACAGAGCAAGACCCTGTCTCTGAAAACAATCAAAATCAAAGTCTTAAATGCATCACTAAATTGACAAAAAAAAAGTCTGAGCTGCCAGAGGCCAAACACTAAGTAAAAGTGCAACCTCAGGAGACCTGCCAAGCCTGCCGTGAGGGCATTTGCTGCACTAGTGACCTGGATTGCCAGCTCTGATGGCCTCTGGGGTGACAAAAGGCAAAGCTTAGGGCCCTCCTACGGTGGCTAACCTCCTAGGAAAACCCCAGTAACTAGATGCTCAGTGTTAGGCTGAGCCAGCACTAAATCTACAACCACGGATGCCAGAAAAACACCAGTCCTCAGGTTTCAGCCCTAACTCACACCACCCTGAGAGATCCCCCACACCTCAGTCTGTCTTCTCAGAAGGAATCCACCTGAAACCCAGGCCTCAAGGAATTCACTTTAGAAAAAGTCCTAAGAAGTACAAGGTTGTAGTTGAAAATCACAAAAATCAACAAGGAACCATGGCACTGTGAGCGAGAGTCATCAGAGGCAACAGAAAACAGAACTAGACCCACAGAGCAGAGCACTCAGGTACACAAGGCAAGGGTGCTTAATGCTCTTAAAGAAACTGAGGCCGGGCACGGTGGCTCAAGCCTGTAATCCCAGCACTTTGGGAGGCCGAGACGGGCGGATCACGAGGTCAGGAGATCGAGACCATCCTGGCTAACACGGTGAAACCCCGTCTCTACTAAAAAATACAAAAAACTAGCCGGGCAAGGTGGCGGGTGCCTGTAGTCCCAGCTACTCGGGAGGCTGAGGCAGGAGAATGGCGTAAACCCGGGAGGCGGAGCTTGCAGTGAGCTGAGATCCGGCCACTGCACTCCAGCCTGGGCAACAGAGCGAGACTCCATCTCAAAAAAAAAAAAAAAAAAAAAAAGAAACTGAGAGGGAACTGCAACTACAAGCAGAGAGCAAGGGAGGTGAAACATCATCACACAGATCAGAAAAAGGATCCAACTTGGTGAGAGGTGGCTGGGAAGCAGGAGATGTGTGTTGTGCCAAGGTATTACTCTCCAGACTATTTACTGATCACAAAAGGAAAATGTGTACCTTCAATGGAGACATCTGGCTGTCACCACTTTCACCACTGAGAAAAGCTGGCACTGCCAATAATGAACAAACTGGCATTGCTTATCTCCTGACGTGATGCCACAGACGTGGCACCATCCCTGTGTGTCCATGCCAACAATGCTCAACCTGAATCCAGCCATAAAGGAAACAATCAGACACATCCATACGACGAGACACTGGACAAGACTACCAGCTTGGACTTGTCAAAAAGGTCAACATCAAGAGAAACAACCAAAGGAAGACGCCAGGTAACTTCCACATTAAGAGACCAAAGGGGCATGATGACCAAATACATATGAACCTTAGATCCTGGCTCTTAGATCAGATCCTGGATCAAAAAAAGGGGGCTATAAGGGATGTCTGGGGGACCTTTGGGGGTAATCTGAATATGGACTGCAGATAATGGGGTGTTATTAATTTCCTTGGGAAGGATAACCGTATTTTCTGTAAAGAATGTCTTTATTCCTACGAGATACATCCTAAAGTATTCAGGGGTGAAATGCTATAATGTCTACAATCTGTTTTCAAATGTGCCAAAAAAATTCTCTCTCTTAATATCTCTACCTATCTATGTATGAATATAGAGGCAGAGAAGTAGCACAAATGTGGCAAAATGCTAACAACTGGTGAGCACAGGTGAAGGTAGGTGTACAGGTATTTATTTTACTACACTTGCAGCTTTTCTGTAGATATAAAACCATAAAGGCAGGCTAGAGGGGTGGAGAAAGACAAGTCCACACTGGACTCGTATCCAGAATATCTAAAGAACACAGAGGTCAACAGAATACAAAAGCAAACACCAAAAGAAAAATAAGCAAAAGGCTTGGACAGCTATTTCACAAGCAACGTAAATGTCCAATACATATATGCAAAGATGTTGAACCTAATTAATAATCCTGGGAATGCCTGTCAAAACTACAATGTGATATAATTATACTCTCAGCAGATTAGCAAAAAATTAAACAGTCTGTCAAATGTTGATGAAGACAGAGGACAACTGGAACCTTCTACCAAGCTAGAAGGAGCACACACGGAAACGACCACTTTGGAAAACAATCTGGCTCTATCTCGCACGCCGTATGACTCAGCAACCCTACTCTTAGATAAACACCCTGAAGAAATTCTCACAAGTGTGTGCAAAGAGACTCACACAAGAATGTTCCTAGTAGTATTGGGTATAATAACAAAAACCAAAACCAACCCAAACAGCTAGCAACTGCCGAAAGGAACACATTGGGTAAATTCGTATGATAGAATACTCCACAGAACTGAAAATGAATCAGCGCCGGTCTTACATGGATGAAGCTCAAAGTCGTAATTCTCATCAAGAGACATTAAGGGAGTCAAAACTGAAGTTACAGACAGAAATAAAATGTTCACAACACATATCTGTTAAAGGATTCATTCTCAGAATTTACTCCTTGACTCAGAATATGTCACTCAATAAGAAAAAGAGTGTGTAACACAAAGTAGTTCCAAAAGGCTAAAATTAGAGATGGGCAAAAAGGTATACGGGGCAAACAGAAACAATAAGAAAGGAGGAGTTGAAATACTAATAGCGGACAAAGTTGAATTCCAGCCAAAAAGCATTAGACTTGACAAAGACAGATAGTTTTTAATTCTTCGTTGCAGTTTACAAAATGTTTTTGTTTTTGTTTTTTTGAGACGGAGTCTTGCTCTGTTGCCCGGGCTGGAGTGCAGTGGCCGGATCTCAGCTCACTGCAAGCTCCGCCTCCCGGGTTCACGCCATTCTCCTGCCTCAGCCTCCCGAGTAGCTGGGACTACAGGCACCGCCACCACGCCCGGCTAATTTTTTGTATATTTTTTAGTAGAGACGGGGTTTCACCGTGTTAGCCAGGATGGTCTCGATCTCCTGACCTTGTGATCCACCCGTCTTGGCCTCCCAAAGTGCTGGGATTACAGGCTTGAGCCACCGCGCCCGGCCCCAAAATTTTTTTTTAATGAAAAATACTACATACCAGTATATATTTAAAGCTCTGATCAGAAGAAAAGTATAGACCAATACCAGTTATGACTATCACACAAAAATAGTAAGTAAAATATTAGTAAACAGAATCCAATATCACATTAATATACAATAACCAAATGGAATTTATCCTAGAAATGCAAGATTGGTTCAAACAGGGAATTTATGGATGCTCCACTGTATTAATAGATATAATGAGAAAAAGCATGTAATTATCTCCACAGATGCTGAAAAAGCCTTTGACAATATTCAATGCCCATTTTTTATTAAAATACATAAACAAATAGAAATTGATGCATTTCTTAGAGATTATTTAAATATATATATACATCCCCCTTGGTTCTAAATCCAACATATTATTTTATGAAGAAATATTGGGGACATTCCCACTAAGATCACAATGTCCATTATCTCTACTACCATTCAACATCGTAGTGGCAGTTTAAGCCGAAGCAATGAGACAAGAAAATTAAGTAGAGGTTTATAATCGGAAAAGAAGACATTAAACGATCTTCCTGTTGGGTATACTGGTACATGCCTGTAGTCCCATCTACTTGGGAGTTTGAGGCAGGAGGATTGCTTGAGCTCAGGTGTTTGAGGTTACAGTGTACTATGATCACACCTGTGAATGGCCACTGCACTCCAGCCTGGGCAACATAGCAAGACCCCATCTCTAGAAAAAGAAAACAAAACTATATTCCAAATTATATGATGGCATACATGGAAAGCCCTAGAAAATCAATGATAAAACAGATTCTAATAATAAAAAAAGAAACTTTGATTGGTAGCAGGATGTAAAACTAACATAGAGAATTCAATAGTCTCTGTGTTATTTGTATACAATAACAATAACGAGCACAATATTACTTGTACAAAAATAATAACCAGTCAGAGAAAATTCCATTTATACCAAAGAAGATAAAATACTTAAGAATAACTTTAACAAATAAATAAGAAAAACCTACATGAAGAAAATGTTAAAATTCTCCTGGAAGACACAAAAGTAGATTTGAACAAAGGAAAAATAATCCTTTGTTCTTGGTTAAGACAATTCAACATCAACATAAAAGATGTCTCTTCTCCCCAAGTTAATTTATAAATTTAACACAACCCCAATAGAAACACCAGCAAGCTTCCTCATGGAGTTAGAGAAGTTGATATTAACATTCACTTGGATAAACAAAAATGTAGAATGCACAGGAAAACACGGGGAAAAGTTAGCTGCAAAGGAGCCAGCCCGATCAGATACTAACATGCACTAGAGTCTTTAGGGTTAAAAGTTTAGTACTCCTGTATAGACAGATGGATCAGTGAAATAAAAAGCCTAGAAATAAACCCAAGTACACGTGGAAGTTTAATACATAGAAGAGGTGGTATCTCACATCACTGGAACAAAAATGGTTAACCATTTGGAAAAATGATAAAATCAGACCCATATCTTATAGTGAAATCCACAAGAATAAACGCCAAGTGAATCTGGGATCCATATGTAAAAAATAAACCAAGCACTAGAAGAAAACATGGAAGAACTGCATTAACTTGATTGTGGAAAAGGTTTGAGGTTTCTTATGACTCAAAATTTAGATATAACAGTGGCTGGGCATGGTGGCTCATGCCTATAATCCCAGCACTTTGGGAGGCCGAGACTTGAGGTCAGGAGTTCAAGACCAGCCTGGCCAACATGGTGAAACCCCATCTCTACTAAAAATACAAAATTAGCTGGGCGCGGTGGCGGGCGCCTGTAATCTTTGTACAGCAACTTGGGAGGCAGAGGCAGGAGAACAGCTTGAACCCAGAAGGCGAAGGTTTCAGTGAGCCCAGATCATGCCACTGCATTCCAGCCTGGGTGAGAGAGCAAGACTCTATCTTAAAAAAAAAAAAAAAAAAAAAAAAAAGATACAATAAAATAAAATTGATAATTCTGACTATAGAAAAATAAAAATTTTTTGGCCGGGGACGGTGGCTCACGCCTGTAGTCCCAGCATTTTGGGAGGCCAAGGTGGGAGGATCACCTGAGGTCAGGAGTTCGAGACCAGCCTCCACATAGAGAAACTCCGTCTCTACTAAAAATACAAAATTAGCTAGGCATGGTGGTGCATGCTTATAATCCCAGCTACTTGGGAACCTGAGTCAGGAGAATTACCTGAGCCTGGGAGGTGGAGGTTGCGGTGAGCTGAGATCGCGCCATTGCACTCCAGTCTCGGCAACAAGAGTAAAACTCCGACTCAAAAAAAAAAAAAAAAAAAAGAAGAAGAAAAGAAAAAAATTTTTTTCACGCCTGTAATCCCAGCACTTTGGGAGGCTGAGGCAGGTGGATCACAAGGTCAGGAGATTGAGACCCTCCTGGCCAACATGATGACACTCCATCTCTACTAAAAATACAAAAAATCAGCCAGGTGTGGTGGTGGGCGCCTGTAGTCCCAGCCACTCGGGAGGCTGAGGCAGGAGAATGGCGTGAACCTGGGTGGAGGAGCTTGCAGTGAGCTGAGATTGCGCCACTGCACTCCAGCCTGGGCGACAGAGCGAGACTCTGTCTCAAAAAGAAAAAAAAAAAAGAAAAAGAAAAATTTTAGCTTTTGCACGTCAAAAGAAATTTAAAAATTAATATCTTTAAAATATAAATAAACTTTTCAAAATTAAGGAAAGGCTAAAAACTCAACAGAAAAATGGGAAAAAGAGATGAATAGACAATTCACAGAAAAAGCTATGAAAATCAAACATATGAAAAGACGTTCAACCTAAAGCTTACTAATAGAGAAATGTAAATTAAAACTACAGAAAAGCTTCTTGTTCTGGCAGGATGAAGTAAGCTCATTACAGCCTCTCTCTCAGGCTGACTGCAACTAAAAACTCTGTACAAAATATAAAAAGCAACTGCCTAAGGCTGGGCACAGTGGCTCACATTAGTAATCCCAGCACTTTGGGAGGCTGAGGTGGGAGGATCGCTTGAGGCCAGGAGTTCAAGACCAGCCTGGGTAACATAGTCAGACCCTGTCTCTATAAAAAAATTAAAAATATTAGCTGGGTTGATAGCGCGTGCTTGCAGTCCGAGTTACTTGGGAGACCGAGGTGGGAGGGTCACTTAAGCCCAGGAGTTGAAGGCTGCAGTGAGCTTTGATTGTGCCACTGCACTCCTCCCTGGGCAACAGAGCAAGATTCTGTTGCCCCTTTAAAAAACCCAAAAAACAATTCTCTGAAAACAGAAAAGTGGGCAACAGCAGCCAGCCAGATTTTGGAGGAAAGCAAAGCTTAGGACGGTGACCTATACAGGGACACGTTTCCTGGATTATTTGTATGTGTGTTTTGGGGTGCCGCCCTGTGGTGGGCCCTGGTTGCAGAGCTACCAGGCAGCAGTGGCTAAAACTTGGATAAAACTCCAAATTTCTGGATAGAGATACAGAGAAAAAGTACACTATGACCCCAAGAATGTGAGGGGAAACCTTGAAGGTTTACCGTCCCCGTCTCTCACGGTGGTGCCCCGGGGAGGGCCTTGCACCCAGAGCCCCGGGGAAAGGTGACTGGGAGAGAAGCTTGTCTTTCTGGTCAGGGGAACCAAGGAAAGGGAACCCTGCAGGATGGCAAGGGGGGAAACTACAGAGTGGGGAGAGCTAAAAATTCCCCAATTCTGCGAATAAATACACAGAAGCCTCAAGCTCACCCCTGAGCTGTGTATACACAGGGCAGACCCAAAGCAGCACCAGCTGTAAGAAGGGAAGTAAACCACCGCTCACGTCTCAGGCTGAGCCCTGGGTGGCTGATGTGTGAGACAGAACCAAAGCAGCATGTCAAAAGCTCTGAAAATAAAAATGAGATTAAAATCACGGCCCATGGAGGGCGAGACGTAGCTTGTGCAAATCTAACTGGGTTGACTGCCTGCTAGCGCCAAACTCAGCTCTCTCTGGACGACCCCACATAATGCTCAACCCAGGATATGTCTAGGATATCATCCAAAATTATTCAGCATACAAAGAACCCGGAAAATGAGACCAGTTCTCAAGGGAAAAGGCAATTTACAGATGCCAACCTTGAGAAGATTCAGATGTTGGAAATATCTGATAACAATTTTAAAGCAGCTTTATGATTATGCTCCGTGAGGCAAAAATAAACATCCTTGAACTGAATGGAGGGAAAGGATCTCTCAGCAGAGAAATAGAAATTATTTTTTAAAAAACCAAACAAATACAAATTTCAGAACTGAATAATATCTGAAAAAAATCAATAATGGAATGGAAAATGACAGAGTGACATAAAGTGGGCCAGGTGTGGTGGCTCACATCTGTAATCTCTGCACTTTGGGAGGCCAAGGTGGGAGGATGGCTTGAGGAGTTCCAGGCTGCAGTGAGCTATGATCGTGCCACCGTACTCCAGCCTAGGCAACACAGCAAGACCCTGTCTCTAAAATAAAATAGGCCGGACGCAGTGGTTCACGCCTGTAATCCCAACACTTTGGGAGGCTGAGGCAGGCGGATCACTTGAGGTCAGAAGTTCGAGACCAGCCTGGCCAACATGGTGAAACCCTGCCTCTACTAAAAAAATACAAAAATTGGCCGGGCGCGGTGGCTCAAGCCTGTAATCCCAGCACTTTGGGAGGCCGAGACGGGTGGATCACAAGGTCAGGAGATTGAGACCATCCTGGCTAACACAGTGAAACCCCGTCTCTACTAAAAAATACAAAAAACTAGCCGGGCGTGGTGGTGGGCGCCTGTAGTCCCAGCTACTGGGGAGGCTGAGGCAGGAGAATGGCGTGAACCCGGGAGGCGGAGCTTGCAGTGAGCCGAGATCGCGCCACTGCACTCCAGCCTGGGTGACAGAGCGAGACTCTGTCTCAAAAAAAAAAAAAAAAAAAGAACTGAAAGAAAACAACTGTATATCCAGCAAAATATTCTTTGGGAATGAAGGTAAAATCAAGATTCCCAGATGAGAGAAATGAGAATTTCTTGCCTCCAGATCTGCACTAAAAGAAATGCTAAAGTTCTTCAGGTTCAAAAGACATGATACCAGAAGGAAATGTGGAACTTCAAGAAGGTAGGAGGAGCAATAGTAAAATGTGGGTAAATATTAAAGACAGTTTTATCTCTTCAGTAAACATGTATGAATGTTAAAATCATATTATCTGTTGAGGTTTTCAATATGGCAGTTATAACATAATGGAGGAGGGTAAGGGACCTATGTGGTTGTAAGGCTTCTATATTTTATTTGAAATGGAAAAATATTAACTTTAAGAAGACTGTGAAGGGTTAATTAAGTGTGTACACTGTCATCCCTGCAGCAACCATTAAAAATGTAACAAAAAGAGATACTGCCAAAGTTCCAACAAAAAATCAAAACAATGTTTTAAAATACCTAAATAATTCAAGAGAGGGCAGGAAAGAGGGGATAGAAGAAAAAGAAAGAAGAGAAGAAAAAGAGAAAACAACAAAATAGTAGACCTAAATAGAACCATATCAATAATTACAATAAAAATAAAAAGGTGAAAAAGATGTGCTATACAAATAATAACAAATTGGAGTGGATATATTAATATCAGGTAAAGTAGACCTCAGAGTGAGGAATATTATCACGGACAAGAAGAAGATACAATGATAAATGGCATCAACTCATAAAGAAGACACAAAAGTTGTAAATACTGAGCTAATAAGACAACTTCAAAATGCATGAAGAAAAAACTGATGGAACCGATAGTAGAAATACATAACTACATAATTATAGGTGGAGACTTAAACTCCTCCTTAGTAACTGACTGAACAAGTGGCCAGAAAGTCATACAGAAGACCTGACTAATACTATCTACCTCCTTGACCTAGTTGACATTTAGAGAACATATGCCACTCAGCAGAAAAAACACATTCTTCTCAAATGCACATGGAACACTCATCAAGATAGGCCATATCCTGGGTCATAAAAGAAACCTTAAAAATGAAAAAAAAAAAAAAAAAAAAACTCACACCTGTAATCCCAGCACTTTGGGAGGTCGAGGCAGGCGGATCACGAGGTCAGGAGTTTGAGACCAGCCTGACCAACATGGTGAAACCCCGTCTCTACTAAAAATACAAAAAACTAGCCGGGCGTGGTGGCGGGCGCCTGTAGCCCCAGCTACTCGGAGGCTGAGCCAGGAGAATGGCGTGAACCTGGGAGGCGGAGCTTGCAGTGAGCCGAGATCGCGCCACTGCACTCCAGCCTGGGTGACACAGCGCGAGACTCCGTCTCAAAAAAAAAAAATAAATAAATAAATAAATAAATAAATAGGAAATCAATAACAGTAAGATAATGAAAATCTCCAAATATTTGGAAATTAAACAACACTCTTTTATATAATCAATGGGTTCAAGAGAAAGTCTCAAGGGAAATTAGAAAATATCTAAACAAAATACAAATGAAAACACAATATATCAAAACTTGTAGGATGCAGCTAAAACAGTGCTTACAAGGAAAGTTACAGCATTAAATATTTATATCGACAAGAAGAAAGGTCTCCAAATCAATGAATCAATGACCTGGTTTATGCCTTAAGATAACAGAAAAAGAGGAACAAAATAAGCCCAAAGCAAGCACAAGGAAGGAAATAAGATTAGAGCAGAAATAAATGTTTTAAAGAAGAGTAAAACAAATGAGAAAATAAAGTAAGAGGTTGGTTCTTTAAAAAGATCAATAAAATTGATAAATTTCTAGCTGAAATGGCAACAATAAAAAGAGAAAAGAGACAAGTTATAATAATTAAAGAAGGGTGATCACTACAGACACCAGAAACATTAAAAGGATAAGAAGGAGATACCATGAACAACTCAAATAAATTCGAGCTAAATAAACCTAGCTGAAATGAAAGTTGAAAGACACAGACTAGGTGAAGAAAGAGATGACCTGAATAGTCCTATATCAATTAAAGGAATCACAGTTTTAGTTTAAACCCTTGTAGGAAAAAAAAAAATCAAAACTCCAGCCCACATGACTTTACTGGCAAATTCTACCAAACATTTAAAGAAGAAATAACACTATTCTACATAATTTTTTCCCAGAAAACAGAAAAAGAGAGAACATTTCCCAACTAGTTTGATGAGGCTAGCACTACCCCAATACCAAAACCAGACAAAGGTAGTAGAAAGAGAAGAAAACGGCAAACAAATATATTTCATGAATACAGACATACAAATCCTCAAACAAAATAATAGCTTGCTGCTTAAGTCTCAAGTTGGGGAGGAAAAAACAGCAAATCTAATCCAACAGTGTAGAAAAAGAATACACTGGAGCCAACTGGCATTTATCTCAGGAATGCAAAGCTGATTCAATATTCAAAAGTCATTCAATGTAAACTCTCATATTAACACTAAAGAAAAACCACAGGATCTTATCAGTTAATATAGAAAAGGCACTGGGCAGAATTCAACATCCATTCATGATTTTTAAAAAACCCTCAGAAAGCATAATCCATAAGATAAAAAACACAAATTCACCTTCTGCAAAATTAGAAACTTTTGCTCTTGAAAAGAGATTATTAAGAAAATGAAAAGGCAATTTATACAGATGGGGAAAAATATTTTCAAATCATGTATCTGGCAAATAATTTATATACCAAATATATAATTTTCAAAATCCACAAAGAAAACACACACACTCACAAAATAAAACATCTAAGAATGGGCAACAGATTTGAACAAACACTTCACCAAAGAAGATACGCAAATGGCAAATGAGGACATGAAAACATATTTAACATCTTTAGTCACTAGGAAAATGTAAATTAAAACCACAACAAAACGCCATTACATACTTATCAGAATGGCTAAAACAGAAAAGACTGACCATTCCACTTGCTGGAAAGCTTGTGAAGTAATTGAAACTCTCATACGCTGCTGATGGGATTATAAAATGGTACAACCCCTTGGGAACAAAGTTTGGTTATTTCTTTAAAAACCAGTCCCATACTGGAGACAACCCAAATGCCCATCAACAGCAGAACAGACAGAGGTATAGTGACACCTGGATATAGCCATCCTTGACAATGATAAAGTAGGAAGTACTGATACATGCTTTAATGTGAATAAATCTCAAAATAATCGTGTCAGGTGAAAGAAGCCAGAAAAAGAGAGTAAATTCTGTGATTCTATTTATGCAAAATTCTGGGAGATAGAAACTGACCTATAATGACAGAAAGCAGATTAGAGGGAACCTGGAGAAGAGAGGTGCAGGAAGGAGGAAGGGAGGGGCATGCAGAGAGGCAGGAAGAGACTTTAGGCACAGTGGGTATGTTCATTGTCTTGAGTGTGGAGATGGCGTCAGAGACGCTGCACTTGTCAAACTGTCCACTTGAAATATGTGCAGTTTATTGCATAGGCAATTTAATTGCACAATCTATTTTTGTGCTCATTAAAGGAAATGCAAGAGCAACTAAACAATCCAATTAAAAAGGCATAAAAGATTTGACCAAACACTCCACCTAAAAAGACATGCAAATAAGCACAAAAGGAAACTCAACATCATAGCCATTAAGGAAATGCAACTTAAACCCATAATGAAATACCACTACCTACCTATTAGAGTGGCTAAAATTCAGAAAAAAACTGACAAAACCAACAAAACCAAGTGCTGGCAATACTGTGGAGCAACTGGAACCCTCTTACACTATTGGTGAGAATGCAAAATGGTGCACATACTCTGGAAAACAGTATGGCAGTTTCTTACACATGCACACACACACACACACACACACATATATATATATATATATATATTTTTTTTTTTTTTTTGAGACAGAGTCTTGCTCAGTCTCCAGGCTGGAGTGCAGTGGCATAATCTTAGCTCACTGCAAACTCCATCTCCCAGGTTCAAATGATTCCCCTGCCTCAGCCTCCCAGATAGCTAGATTACAGGCGTACACCACCACACCCAGCTAATTTTTGTATTTTTGGTAGAGATGGGGTTTCACCATGTTGGCCAGGATGGTCTTGATCTCATGACCTCGTGATCCACCCGCCTCAGCCTCCCAAAGTGCTGGGATTACAGGCGTGAGCCACTGTGCCCGGCACAGGTTCTTATAAAATTAAATATGCATTAACATGTTGCCCAACAATTCTACTCCTAGATATGTATTCTAGAGAAGTGAAAACTTATATGCAAACAAAAACCTGTACGTGAATGTTTATAGTAGCTATAACTAACCACCCAAAACAGAAATGTGTGAAACATATAATCGCCTAAAACAGAAAATAACCCAAATGACTATCTATGGATGAATGGAATACTATTCTGCAACAGAAAGGAGCAAACTATTGATAAATGCAACAATGTGGGTGAATCTCCAAAGAACTGAGTAAAAGGCTACATACTATTTATATGGCATTCTGGAAAAGGCAAAAGTATAGGTACAGAGGACAGATCAGTGGCTGGCATGGGTCAGGAGGAGGGGGAGGGGATCACTGTCAAAGGACAGCAAAAGGCAGGGTTTTGAGAGAATGAACAGTTTTCTGTGTCCTGATAGGGGTGATGTTGACACAGACATGGATTAGGACTCACTGTAAGTGCACACAATCATGAAGATAATAACAATAATACAGTGGTTCCCCCTTATCTAGGGAGGATGATGAATGATGATGATGAAAACTAGGGGTACTTTTCAAGACCCCCAGTGGATGTCTAACACCATGAATAGTTCTGAACCCTATACATACCATGTTTTTCCCTATAGTGTATATATATATATACCTATGGTAAAGTTTAATTTAAAAATTAGAGCCAGGCACAGTGGCTCATGCCTCTAATCCCAGTACTTTGGGAGGCCAAGGCAGGAGGATCACCCAAGCCCAGGAGTTCAAGACCAGCCCTGTCTTGAACAAGGGAGACCCTGTGTCTGCAAAAAATAATTAGCTGGGGCCTGGTGCAATGGCTCACACCTGTAATCCCAGCACTTTGGGAGCCCGAGGCAGGCAGATCACCTGAGGTCAGTAGTTCAAGACCAGCCTGGCCAACATGGTGAAACCCTGTCTCCCAGACTAAAATACAAAAATTAGTCCAGGCGTGGTGGCAGGTGCCTGTAATCCCACCTGCTCAGGAGGCTGAGACAGGAGAATCACCTGAACCCGGGAGGTGGAGGTTGCAGTGAGCCAAGATCGCACCACTGCACTCCAGCCTAGGCAACAGAGAATCTGTCTCGATAATAATAATAATAATTAGCCGGGTGTATGTCTACTGCATGTCTGTAGTCCCAGCTACTCAGGAGGTTGAGGTGGGAGGATCACTTGAGCCTGTGGCGTTTGAGACTGCAGTGAGCTATGTTCACACCACTGCACTCCAGCCTAGGCAACAGAGCCAGACCTTGCCTCAAAAAAAAAAAAAAAAGTATACTGTGATAAAAGTTATGTGAATGTGGTCTCTCTCTTACAATATCCTGTTGTGCTGTACTCACCTATTTTCAGACCACAATTGACCATGGGTAACTGAAACCTCAGCAAAACTGTAGATGAGCGGGGAGCTAGTGTCATAATAAAATGCTCATGAGTCCACACTGAGGTAAAGAAATTACTAAATAAACAAATCTCCCAAACAGAAGAATTCCACTTTATGCAGACACTCTACCATCAAAGAGGAGTAGATAACTCCCAGCCCTTTAAGTGTGGGCTATGCAGTGACTCCCTTCCTAAGAGGATAGTACGGAAAGGAGGGAAAAAGAGCCACTTTACAGGGGAAACACCTGACAGACACCGCCTCCGCCAGGTGATAACACTCAGCATCAGCAGGGCCAGGTTATGCTGACCACACCTACCACGGACATGATGGAAAATCCAGGAATGGGCCGGGCCCATGGCTCACACCTCTAATCCCAGCACTTTGGGAGGTTGAGGCGGGTGGATCAACTTGAGGTCAGGAGTTCAAGGCCAGTCTGGCCAACACGGTGAAACGCTGTCTCTACTAAAAATACAAAAATTAGTCGGGTGTGGTGGCACGTGCCTGTCATCCCAGCTACTGGGGAGGCTGAGGCAGGAGAATCGCTTGAATCCAACAGGCAGAGATTGCAGTGAGCTGAGATTGCGCCATTGCATTTCAGCCTGGGCAAAGAAGCGAAACTCTGTCTCAAAAAAAAAGAAAAAAAGAAAAAAGAAAAAGAAAATCCATCCAGGAATGGCACTCGGCCTTTGTGCTTTTCTTCCTAAAACCCATAACCTCAGTCTAATCATGAGAAGAACACAAGAAATCCCTGTAGAGGAACATTTCACAAGAGGCTGACCAAGGCTCCTCAAAACTTAAGGTTATCATCAACAAGGAAAGTCTAAGAAGTGGTCATAGCCAGAGGAGCCTGGGAAGACAGGAGAGCAAACGCAGTGTGGGGTTCTGGATGGGATTCTGCAACAGAAAAGGACATTAGGGCAAATTCAGGAACCCTGGATGAAGCCTGGACTTCGGTCACTAACAATGCATCGATCCTAGTTCATTAGTCATGTGCAGAGCAAGATGCTGACAGGAAAGAGGGCTCAGAAATGCCTCCGTGCACAAGGTTCACACTCAACTGCTGCTCTTGGCCACAGTCTCACAGGTAATGTTTCAAATAAAATATATGGTACAAGATTCTTGTGCTATTTTTTCTTGTGTTACAGTTAATGGTATTTAATTTACTACTAATGTACTATGAAACCTCAATTCCTGTTTAAAGTTTCTGGCTTTGGAGTTAATTTCTATCTCTACTCAAGGTGACTTAAACAGACTTAATGAGCCTAGGCAACATAGCAAGACCCCCATCTCTACAAAAAAAAATTGTTTTTTAATTGGCCAGTTATGGTGGTGCCCGCCAATAGTCCCAGCTATCTTGGTGGCTGAGGCAGGAGGATCGCTTGAGCCCAGGAGATTAAGGGTGCAGTGAGCTATGATCACACTACTGCACTCCAGCCTAGGCTAAAGAGACCTGTCTCTAAAATAAACAAACAAAAAAACAGACTTGATGCCAATTTTTACATGCTTCTCCCATCCAAATAATTTACCATCTTATTTTTGCCCTAATATAAATTCATCAACAGTGCCCCCTCGTACAAGCTAGTACTATTCGGTTAAGCAAATGAGCTGATGACTTTTATGACCATCGTTACTTCCAGAAGGTGTCCTGTTTCTATGACAGTAGAGCAGCCAGCTGGGGAAAGAGCACTGACCTAACCACTGTTGCCCTGCACCAGCCCAGCCCACCTAATTTCTCTATGAAGTAGCACAGCCATTCTAGCAGGAAGATGTTGAATTGGCTGGTCCTTCAGGCCAGCAAGAACACGAAGCCAAGGCCATGAGGCCTGAGGCAGGCACACAGGTGGCTGGTGAATGGGCTCCCTCCCACCTCCTGCTCATCCGGCACCTCCCAGGCTATGCCTGGAACCAGAAAGGCGCTCCCTTGTCAGGCCTGTCCTGAGCAGAGACCTCAGTGTCATCCCCTGCCTTCCTGGTGAGGACAGACAGCAGTAAGGCCCAGAATCTCAGAACTGTCTCCTGCATTGCAGCCTCAGCCGGCAACCTTGACCTCCCAAAAAGCCTCACACACACCACTCCAAGAAGCTGCATCAGACACAGCGCCCCGGGCTGTCCAGGTCAGTTCACTGGCACACATCTCACTGCTGCTGCTTCAAATCAGGAAACTGAGGTCTAGGCACACCCTTCCCCATCTCTGAAATGCAGGGAGATCAGTGGGGAGTCAGTGGCGGCAGTCAGAGACTAGCCCCCAACAACCCTTCTCAGTCACTGATGTTGTCTGCCCACCGAGGCCTCGGGGGCCAGGGTTGTTTCCACGGCCTTGGCTCTTGGCCGGCCCAGTACGGGGGTGGGAGCAGCCTGGTGAGTGATGCCCAGGCCCCCAAGAGGTGGTCCTGCCATAAATAATGCCAAGGACACATCCCCCTCCAAGGGAGGCCAGACCTGCCAGGGAGGGCTGCATAAAAGCTGCACTCTAGCTACAAACAGGAAGGGATGAGCCTGCTCAGATGGTGAGGTCCCTATCCTGTTACCTGCCACTCACGGCCACAAAGGACCAGACACCCTCCCCGGGCCAAGGAAAACATGCTGCACCTCCCTGTTTGGACCTACGGCTACCAGGGCCAGCTGCTGGAGATACCAGGACTCTGCTGGTGTCACCTGGCCTGGGAAGGACCTGAGCAGCTCAAGCTGGCCACACACCAGCCACAGCCCTGGCCATGGCCCCCACCTGCCCACGCCCACTGCAGCCAGCTCCCTGTCCTGAGCGCGGGAAACAGGTCTGCCAACACTAACTCAAACTTCACAAAGAAACCATTTCTGGAATGGGGCTCCGTTTGGCGATTCGGAGTCAAAGGCGCACTTCATAGCTCCTTTCCAAATCCCGTGCATTGTCAGGCCCTGTTCCCCTTTGAAGCCTCGCTGAGTGATTGAAGCGTCTACTTTCTGAGGGGCAGATAGCACCGGGCTGGTAATCTGACTCTAAGCCACGGGATAAAGGTAGTTTGTTTCCTCTCAGCCCGTCTGTCAACACCTCCTCAGTAATTAGCCCTAATTATTACAGAGGGCCAGCCTCCCATTCGGTTATTAAATCAGAAATAGTATCACGGCTGGGCATCTGTCAACGCCCCGACTGGCGACCTTCGATTCATTGAATCCTCTGTCAGTATCCGCCTTTGGAAGCGCCCAGGCGGGCAGGGAGGCAGCGGCTTCAAAGATGCAGATCCCAGGAAGAATTCCAGGGAGGCAGGTAGGCAGGGAGGGCCGGTGCCCAGCAGCCTGATGGCGAGGGGGAGCCAGGCACCACCCCCTGGGCAGCAATACACAGCCCAACCCCAGCCATTTCCCACCTCCCAGGGCTGACCGACGTCAGTCTCTTTGTGGCGGGGAATAAGGTATGCCCCCAAGAACTCCTTCCCTTGGAGAAGAAAGCACCTCCGGGCCTGCATCAGGCACATCCGTCTCAGGGAGTGGCCTTGACTGACAGCTTGGCCTGAGGCCCAGCAAAGCCCTGCACCATTTCAGTGCAGAAAGGGGAATCCGAGCCCTGGCTGCCCAGAGCACTGGAAAGCTGGCAAATCTGCAAAGCAGAACTCAGATTCCAGCCGTAGACACGATTTCCACAGTGGAGCCAAGAGTGCTTCAGTCCTGTAGGCCCCGAGGAAGGACAGCCACCAGTCTCCCTTCTGGGTCTGGGTCTCTTCTCCATCCTAGAGAAATGGCCACATGCTCTGCCACAGGGGCCTTCTGCTCTGGCAAAGCACCTCCACCCTGCTCCCCCAGGGAACGGCTGCCCCCCAGCAAGATTCACAGCCTCAGGCCAGGGGCTGGCGCTGACTTCACCTCAGTTGGGGCAGTGGCCCACGTCCCCCAGGGCTGGCCACCAGCACTTCTCCAGAGGCTGAGACCCACAGTGCCCCACCCGGGGCTTCTGGCCTGCAGTGAGCCAGGTGGGGCCCAGCACGGTGCCTACACGCTGAAGCCCACCAGGTCTGTGGTGCCCCTTCCAGACAGGCCCTGCATGTGAGGGAGGGTCCCAGAGATCAGTCACTTGTGCTGGGGACACGGCCCAAGGGGCGTGATTCGCTCCCGAGCAGAGGTAAGCAAGTTCCTCTCAACAGCCCACTGCCTGTTCTCCCCAAGGCACTGCCAGTGCCTGCTGGGTGCTCTGCCAGCACTTTGGGTCCTCGTGGCCACCAACCACCACGCTGGCAGGGCCAGGCCCCACTCGGCAGGGGGAGTGGGTCTCATGGAAACAAGGACATGGGTTAGTTTTCTTCCTTGGGGATGCCTGGAAGCCTCATGGCTGGAGCATGAGTGACCTGCTGGCCGGCCCCACAGTCAGCGGGGGCGCCAGGCAGACGCTGAGGCTGCAAGTCAGACTTCTCCTTCGCACTGGGATACGCGCTGCCTCAGCTGAGCCAAGAGGAAATGCCAGAGTGAGGAGCCACCAGGCTGCAGAGGCAGGCAGGATGGGCAGGCGGGGTCTCTCTGTGAGCAGGCATCTCTCGCTGTGGCTGGGGATGTCCGTCGCCCCAGGAGCAGGTCCCAGGAGCCTGGCAAGATGGCAGGAAGGAAGCCTGACTCGGGCATTTTTAGCCAGCCTGCCCTAGGCACTTACGGGCAGAGGCAGGAACCCAGCCAGCAGAGGGGACCGGCCTTTTTGCCCCGGGTGAACACACGGAAAAGCTTGCTGCTTTACGGGAAGCATGATATTCCCATGCACCAGTCCGGCCTCTGCTCAGAGGCCTGGTTCATGTAGGCCAGCTGCCGGTCCCGTCAGGGAGAGAGACAACACTCACAGAGGGTGCAGGATGGGGACCAATCCCCCGGGGCTGGTGCCACTGGCCTAGGGGATGGGGACGTGCCCTGGGAACTTGGTCGGAGTTGGAGGAGGGTGCCTGAGCACGCTGGGGCTGACACTTTCTGACAGGGACTTGCCTGTGTGGCTCCTCCTGTGGTGGAGGCCACCTTGGGTAGAAAGGGGAAGTCCCCTAACACACACAGGTGATGGTGTGGCCAGGTGTATGTCTCATCAACTCCCGACCACCCAGCTGTGTGCAGTCAACTGTGCACATGCTTACACATGCATGCCAGCAATGTGCTTGCCACACCCACATCCACAGACACGCGAATGAGGACAGAGGCCAGCCTCCCACTCGCTCTGCCCCGTGGGTACTGCGTGTGGACCCCTCACTGAGGGGTCCCCCATGCACAGCCTGTGATGAAGAGTCCTAGCTCCACAACCCACAAACACTCCCCAGTCCCCTGCACTGTTCAAACACACAGGTAAGGTGGGCAGCGCCGGCACAGCAGGGGGCACGGGAGTCAGATGTCCTCTGCACCCAGCTGGCAGCTCCGCCAATGGGGACACAGAAGAATGTGGCAAGTGCATGAGCACCCACCACCCACAGGCCCCAGGCCTGTGATGGGGGGTCCGTGAGGCCAGGAGGAAAGGAGCAGGCCAATGAGAGCACCCCACAGGCCTGGAATCTTCCCTGGCCAGCCCCACCCACCACGTCCCTGTAACAGAGATGATGTAGCCCAAAGAAAAACTAAGGGAGCAACGGGCCCTGCCGTCCTGGAGAGGCTGTGCAGTGACACAGCACCCCCAAGGCCTGCACCAGGAGAGTGTGAGCACTGCTGGGGCTGGGCAAGGGCCACGACACCATCATCTCTGCCTCTGCATTTGTGATCCAATGTGTTTTCAAACTTGCCAAGACAACTGGAAGAATGGGGGCATGGAGGGCTTCCCTATGAGATAATCAAGACTTAAAAGCTAGAATAACTAGTAAGGGACAGATCAGACCAGAGAGCAGGCAGGTAGGCTAGGCACGGCCCATGGGTGGCTGCGGCCAGGCTGAGTTGCTGCAGCCAGCAGCTGATGCTGAGGCAGGCTCGTGCCCTATGGAAAAAGGTGAAATGGGATCCCCTGTCGGTCAGGACATAATAGGTTATGCTGTGGAAAACACAAGCCCCAAACTCAGTGGCTTCACACATCAAAAATTTATTTCTTGCTCATATTACATGTGCATCGCGGTCGGCAGAGGGGCTCTGCTCGTCACAGGCTCTCGAGGATGACAACAGACCCCTCCCTTCCGCCAGTTACACTTACAGGTGGACTCATGGTTGAATGTCAAAGGCAGAAAGTTACAACCTGGGAATACAGGATAATGCCTTTGTCCCCCCAGGCAGGGAAAGATTTCTTAAGTGAGAAACAGCATCCCATACAGCACAACTGGGCACTGCCCACCCAAGAGCCAAGGCTTGGCCATCCCCACTCCTCAGTATGGGCCCCAGAACCCGGGGCCTGGGGTACTCTGCACACAGGCATGTGGAGACCATGGAAGCCTGACCAAGATAGCGCTGCCAGGAACAGCAAAGACAAAATCAAAGAAGCCTATCTGGGGCACTGCTGTGGGCGGAACTATGTCCCTTCAATATTCTTAAGTTCGAGTCCTAACCCCTAGTACTTAACATTTGAAGACAGGGTCTTTATTTTTTTTTATGTTTTGAGACCAAGTCTCGCTCTGTCGCCCAGGCTGGAGTGCAGTGGTGAGATCTCGGCTCACTGCAAGCTCCGCCTCCCGGGTTCACGCCATTCTCCTGCCTCAGGCACCCAAGTAGCTGGGACTATAGGCGCCCGCCACCACACCCGGCTAATTTTTTTTTTTTTTTGTATTTTTAGTAGAGACGGGGTTTCACCATGTTAGCCAGGACAGTCTCAGTCTCCTGACCTTATGATCCACCTGCCTCGGCCTCCCAAAGTGCTGGGATTACAGTGAAGACGGGGTCTTTAAAGAGGTGATTCAGGGTTAAATGAGGTCATGAGCGTGGGCCCTGATCCAATAGACTAGTGACCTTATGAGCGATTAGGACACAGACACAGGCAGGGACATGGCAAGAAGGTGGCTATCTGCAGGCCAAGGAGCAAGGCCTCAGGAGAAACCAACGCTGCCCACACCTTGATCTCAGGCTTCTGGCTCCAGAATCACGAGGAAATGTCTGTTGTTTAAGACTCCCCGCTAAAAAAGCTGGGGTGGTCCTTTGTTGGGCAGCCCCAGCAGACAAACAGGTATCTTGCCCTGGGATGGATGCAGGCCCCTCCCATCCTCCCATCCTCAGCAGCACCAACCAGCCCCACGCTGGGTGGCTGCTCGTACTTCTCCATACTGAGCACCCTAGCCCACAGGATGATCAGCCGCTTCCATCCTACAGAACTCAGGTGTGGCTCTGTGGCTTCCTCTGGCCAGGGAAATGGAAGTGGGGTGACACACATTACTTGTGGCCTGCTGTGGCTTTTCCCCTGCCTCAGTGAGCATGGAGAAATACATCCAGGTAGGCTCTCGTCAGCACAGGTCTGACAGGCCCCAGCCATAGTGGCACACAGGTGTGAGCAAGAAATAAGCAGAGCCAACCATAGCGGCACTGTTGGAGATCTTTGTTACTGCAGCACAATCTGGCTCATGCTGACTGATCCTGCAGGGTAACAGCTTTATTTGCCTTGCTCCTTTATTGCTGGATCTTTGGGCTTTTCCAGTTCTGCTGTTCAAAAAATAGTGACACCCATGAGGTGGACATCAGACGGCCCAGACCCCAGCCAAGGCACTGTATGGGTACCATTCTCATTCAACCCTACCACCCACCCCATGAGGAAAAACTGTGGTCACAGCTCAAAAAGGTCAGGGAAAAACGCTCAGCTTGTGAAGGGAGAGGAGAAGGCAAGGCCACCCTCCAGTCCCTGTGTTTTTTTTTGTTTTTTTTGAGACAGAGTCTTGCTCTGTCACCCAGGCTGGAATGCAGTGGCCGGATCTCAGCTCACTGTAAGCTCCGCCTCCTGGGTTTACGCCATTCTCCTGCCTCAGCCTCCTGAGCAGCTGGGACTACAGGCACCCGCCACCTCGCCCGGCTAGTTTTTGTATTTTTTAGTAGGGACGGGGTTTCACCGTGTTAGCCAGGATGGCCTCGATCTCCTGACCTCGTGATCCGCCCGTCTCGACCTCCCAAAGTGCTGGGATTACAGGCTTGAGCCACCGCACCCGGCCTCCAGTCCCTGTTCTAAACCCCCATGTAGTGGCACCAAACCATGACTATCCCTGACAAGAGTCTTCATGCACCAAGTAGTCACAGAATGTGTGTGCCTAGAATTGTTATGTGGTCAAACTGTAATATTGTATACTCCCACTAATAGTATAGAAGGCCCAGTTCTCCATACCTCCACAACCCTGGGCATCCAAAACTTTTAAAATCCTGGAATCACAGGCAAAAAAAAAATTCACCCATATTTCCCTCTAGTCCTTTTATAATTTTAACATTGAAATCTTTAATCTGGAATATATACTGGCATAAAGAGGGAGGCACATACATGGCTTCACTATTTTCCAGAGGGCCAACTGCTTTTACTGAATAATCCATTTTACCCTCATTAATTGGAAACACCTCTAGCATGTACTATATTTCCATATTTATTCAGCCCTGTTTCAAAGTTCTCTATTCTCTGCTCATCTGTCCACAACATCTAAGTGCTTTAACTATTGTGGCTTTATAAAATATTCCAATATCCCATAGGACCTTATCCTTACGACTTCCTATTTTAAACTTTTCCTTGGAGACAGGTACTTTAAACACCATCTCAGAGGACCCATCATATCCCATCTTCAGGAAATACAATCTCTGGGTATTTCCAAGGGAAGTGAGGGACAGACACCATGATTGGAAAGCAGAGCCAGCACCAAGGCCTGTCCCTGAGCACGTCCAGCAAACCCCGCCAGGCTCTGCGGCTCCTGAGCACCTGCCTTCGGGTCTGCCAGTGTGTGGGGGCCAGGAGACAAAAAACAATCCCGGGAGAGTGCCTCCTCTCCTGGCTCTTGGTGCACCTCCTTCCCCAAGGAGCAGGAAAGCAGCTTGGTCATCATGTCTGAAACCAGGTGCTGCAGCAGCTGGCAACAAAGCCACTCTGAAAGGGGCTGTGTGCACTGCCTGTCTGGAAGGCTGTGCCAGAGTCCATCCTTGCCTCCACCCTACCTGTGCAGGAAACCTGGACGTCATCACTTCGAGACCCTGCCTCCCTTTCTGGGGAAAGTCCAACCACAATAAACAGGACCCGTTTTAATTAAAAACCAGGTCACCTGAACTCTCCCGTGGACTCTCACACCTCCCCCGCTGGATGCTGCGTGACTGGCCCGCAGACACATGGCAGACCGTAACTCACACATGCCCAGAAGTTGCCTGGGTCCCAAGGGCAGAAAAGGCCCAAACCCCAGTGGGACAGGGTTCAGAAGAGAAGGCACCAATCTCAAGCTGAAGGATCCACTTCAGGTCCACTAAAGGGAGATGGGGAAGGTGGCCTGTCCAGAAGCCTGTGGGACAGGGTAAGGGTCAGCTGGGTGACTAGGCTGTCCATCCTAGAGAGCAACTCCGGGTTCTACTGCCAGACCCACAGGCAATCCAGGCCACAGTGCACCAGAGGCAGGCATCGGGGAGCAGTCTGACCCGACCCACAAAAGGGTGACTGGGGCCTGAGCCATCAGATGGAGGGCAGCTGTGTGACCTGGCACAGAAGCATGGGGCTGGGCCAGGATGTCCAGGGACTTCCCACATCTGACCAGAATCAAGACTGAACGTGGGTTTCTTCTGCCAGCTCACTTCCTTTGCTACCAGGGCTATACCCCCTTTCTAAAAATAGCTTCCCACCTATTTCCAAGGTTTCCAGTTGTTTTATCTACAAGGTATCTGTGCCCTGAAATTACTCACACATAAAACCATCTGAACCCAGAGCCTTTTTTAGTGATAGTTACCATAAAATAATCCCAACAATTTCTATTTTTCTAAATAAGTTTTTTTTGTGTGTGTGTGAGATAGAGTTGCACTCTTATTGCCCAGGCTGCAGTGTAATGGCGTGATCTTGACTCATCACAACCTCTGCCTCCTGGGTTCAAGCGATTCTCCTGCCTCAGTCTCCCAAGCAGCTGAGATTACAGGCATGCACCACCACACTTGGCTAATTTTGTATTTTTTAGTAGAGACAGGTTTCTCCATGTTGGTCAGGCTGGTCTTGAACTCCTGACCTCAGGTGATCCACCTACCGCGGCCTCCCAAAGTGCTGGGATTACAGGTATGAGCCACTGCTCCTGGCCAGTTTCTGAGTAAGTTTAACCAGATACTTGCTAATTAGTTTTTTCTAAAATAGTTGGCTGTATTTCCAATTCACATTTCTGCTTTTTCTTCCAACTTTTCAGGAAGGTGTTTTGTTGTTTTCACAACTGTAAAACGGAAAGGGACTTGAACTTCTTGTCCAAGCACCAGAGTGGAACACACTGCACACACTGGGCGGCTGTACCTGCCCATCCTGTGGTAAACGGCTCCAGGGGCTTCCAAGCTCAGCTTCCACTAGAAAACCCCTCCTTGTGTGGAACAGGTCTTTCTTCATTCCAACCCTCTGGGCCTGGGGCCTCACAGCTCTGGACTGCTGCCTGGTCCTCACTTCACCTCCAGCTCTCGGAAGTCAGTTCTCCACCTGCAGAGCCACCCACCCCCACCTACTCAGCCCCAGCTCCTTCGATCAGACCCTTGGACCCTCAAAGCCCCTGCTAGAAACCACACCTGCAACGCTGACCTGGAATGCTCAAGGCCAGGCCTCTAATCCTGAGAGAATGGGAAACAAAGACTCGCTGGTAGGCAGCCACTGCACCACAGGCTCAGCCAGTAATCCAACACATGTTTAATGAGCACCAATTGTATACCAGACCACAGAGCTGACTAAGACAGAGCCCCTGTCCTGGAAGGTCACAGTCCGCCAGGAGGGAGATCCGAGTCATTTACATCACTGGGGCTTCAGTGCTGAATCGACCATGCATGCGAGTGCGGAGTGCGCAGGGGACAGCAGCACAGCAGCGGGGAAGAGGAGCCTGCTTCAGAACACCAGGCCCGACTACTACAGCGTTAACACACAAAGGGGGAATGCCTGCAGCTGAGCCTGGCAAGGGGCTTGCATCCTATCTTCCTGCATCCAAACCTCCCAGTTGCCCAGGACTGCTGGTAAACAAACCCACAGGAAACATCATTCTCTGCCAAGATGCTATCCCACTCATGCAGCAGAATCAAAGTGACTACTTCCTCCAGGCAGCCTTCCTCACATTCCAGCTGGGACAGAAATCACAGGGAGCAGAGAGGGTGGGGTTAGGGGGACAGACACAGAAACCTCATTCAGAAACCAGGTCCCAACAGGACAGACGTGGCAGACCCAGTTCAGTCCCAGCCAGTGTGGAAGACACCAAGGGGGGTGTTTTATGGGGGTGGAGGTGACAAAGATGACGCAAGTATCTGCTGAGAGTTGCCCTACAAAACGACCCCCTCGTGGGAGCAGGCCTGGGTGGGACGGCACTCCCAGGAGATGGGCAGGGATGCAGCCGAGAGCAGGCAGGAGCAGGGAAAGGGTACAGGGTGGAGGTCAAGCTCTGCTGGAGTAGGGGGAGCTGGTTCTGCTCAGCGCAGAGTCCAAAACAAGAGCATCTTGCCCAGCTATGGGGTCTGAAGTCATCTGGGGACACCACTCTGCTTTGACTGGGGACTATGGGGCTCCTGAGCCACACAGGCCACTTCATCACGAGGGGCACCATTGTTCCCGCCTGGGCTGTGCTCAGAACCCAGGAGAAAGTGGTGGCTCTCCTGGGGTCTCCAGGGCCCCCACCACCTACTGTGGGGTACCTAAGGACACCTCCTGGTCTCCCTCTGTCTCCAAAACCTCCTCCTCTGTTTTCTGGGGTTTTGGACCCCCTGGATGAGCGGGGTCTGGTCTCTGGGCAGGAGGATTAGCTGACTCCGACAGTCTAGGTTCAGGTGTGGGGGCTGCCTCCTCTGGCTGGGAAGAGGCTGGTTCCACGGGACCAGGCTTGGAGCTACATGCAGAACTGGCCAGAACTGGGGGCTCCTTGGGCCCAGGAGTGCTCTCCTTGGTCAGCTGCTGCTCGAGCAGAGCACTTCTGGATATAGAGTTGGACCCAGACACAGCAGGGGTGGCCATGGCGGCTGGTAAAAACCTGGGGGCAGTACCCATGTCGAGTGCCAGGCCCTCTAAGAACCTAGCTAAGTATTGCCTCACCACAGGCAGCTGAGGGGCCACTGGCAGCCGGCTGGAGGGCAGAGGCAGGGGACAGGGAACCACGGCGTGGTACTCAGCAAAACTGTTCGGGTCTTGAACAACTTCCTTGAGATCCTGGCAGAAGAGCTCGTAATCGTCAGGCAGGGGCAGGTCCCCATCAAGGTAGGGGGCTGCCCAGGCCCGGGCTCGGCCTGTCAGGCGCCTGAGGATCTCGCAGACACGGCTGATGTTGTCCTGATATTGCTCAAAGCGGAAGGACATGTAATCTCCCAGTTGGGCCAAGAAGCGGTCCAGTAGCCACGGGGAGCCATCAAAGGTGCCTGGGTCTGAGCCTGGCACCCAGCAGAAGTCCACCCTGTGGGGTCGGGAGCCGGGCAAGCGCCCAGCTAGGGGACCCCTTTCTGCAGGTTTACCGCCACGAGCGCCACTAGCTGTGCTCTTCTGCTCCATGGTTGTTCGCACACACACGGGGTCCCCGCAGCAGGGCCGCTCAATCCAGGGATCCACAAGGGGGGTGTATGCCACCCCAGGAGACGCCTGGTCCATCTGCTGCCATGGGTGTGCGTTGGCATAATTGGCGGCTGCCCAGATGGGAATGCGAGGGCCCTGCTGACGGCACCGGCCACGAGGCATGTCGGGCGCAGAGGGCAGAAGAGAGGAGAGCCAGCACTGCGCGGGGGGGGCGGGAGGTGGGGCGGCGTGGACAGACGTGGCTTGCACGACACAACAGGACAGGGATGGCTGAACAGGGCGTGGTAGACCCGCACTGGTCCAGGCAAGTGCTGAGGATCAGGGAGCTGACACCTGCAGCCTCAGGAGAGCTGAGAAGAGCTGAGGGACTGTCAGTCGCAGGCCATCATCCGAGGCAATCTGTCCAAAGACAAGGTGGGGGAGAGCAGGAACTAGGCCTAACCATCACCCACTGAACTGGTGGGAAGAGGCAGCAAGCGGGCAACCCTCTGGTACCCAACTAGGAGCTCTGAGTGGAAGGAGGTGCCCAGGGGGCTGGCCTGGGAGGTCTGAGAAGGTGGGCAAATGCTGCCTATGACATTGCAAGGGCAAGGTAGAATGACAGACGCTGTCAATTTCAGAAGAAAAGGGGCCAGATCAGAACTGTCAGGGAATTTCAGGATAGCAATAGTAGCAACCTTTCACCGAGTGCCCCACTTGCGCCACCTCCCCAAAATGAAGTTGGTACTAGTATTGTCTTTGGGGCACACAGTGGTGAAGTAACTTATCTGCAGTCACACACCAACCCATAAGTGGTGGAAGCAGCAGAAACTGGCTGGAGAGATCACAGGCTTAACCACTATACAGCACGCATATTATAAACTACGTTTGTCAGGCCAGGCGCAGTGGCTCAAGCCTGTAATTCCAGCACTTTGGAAGGCCGAGACGGGCGGATCACGAGGTCAGGAGATCGAGACCATCCTGGCTAACATGGTGAAACCCCGTCTCTACTAAAAAATACCAAAAACTAGCTGGGCAAGGTGGCGGGCGCCTGTAGTCCCAGCTACTCGGGAGGCTGAGGCAGGAGAATGGCCTAAACCTAGGAGGCGGAGCTTGCAGCGAGCTGAGAGATCCGGCCACTGCACTCCAGCCCGGGCGACAGAGCAAGACTCTGTCTCAAAAAAAAAAAACAAAAAAAAACAAAACTACATTTGTCTGCTGAGTAGGCTCTAGCCACCCCAAAACTCTGAACAATGCACAGACCGCGTCATTAGGCTCTTTTACATCCCAGCACCAGGCACACAGCAGGTCCTACCTGCATCCCCGACAGCAGCAGTGAGCCTGCTATTATCTGCTCCCTCCTGACCCCACATGCTTTCCAAATTCACCTCTCACAACTGAGTGCCACCTGCAGGCAATGCCACCCCCACCCCCAAACGCCACCTTTCCACAGTCCCCATTCCAGCCACAGCAGAGTATCCCAGCCCCCCACTGTAAAATCCTGGAACCCCACTTGCTGTGTCTGCTCCCACAACTCCAGTCACCTGTGCCCAGGGTCTGGGGAGTCCCAGTCTGATGGCTGGACCTGCCCCGCCTTCTCCACGCAGCAGTTACCTAGGAAGCTCCACAGCCAGCAGCCAGTTCTATTCCAGTGCAAGGAGCCCTCCCCTGGGGCGCTCACACTCTCCAGCCTAACTCTATCCAGCCCCCTCCCCAGTCTCTCTGCAAACGGAGGCCCACTCACGACCTCCATGAAACTCTCTGCTTCACCCCGCACACTAACTGTACTGGCTCACTGGGAGCACAGGGCCTGCACACACCTTCATCCCAGATCTCCTATCCGCTGGCCATTCCCCCTCAGGGTGAGTTCCTCCAAGGACCTCCCAGGGTGGCCTGCAGCACTAGAACCTGCCAGGGCCACTGGCCCTACCTCCACCACCCAAACACTCTGGAACCCCTCAGGTCTCACACCCCTCTGGGGGGGGTCTTTACCTGAAAGCCCAGCCCATGACCCTGGCTTCCCATCTTACTGCAGGATTATACTAAGGCCTGGGGGCAGCAAACCCACAGGACAGCACGTGAGTCCAGTACACTGACTGAAAAAGCAGTAACAGGCCCGATCCAGGGCCCAGCTCCTACCACCAGCCAAGGTTAGGTATCCAGATTGCCCACAATGACCACACCCCATGCCCAGGAGTCGCAGTGTGCTACCCAGATCTCTGCCTTCCCTTCTTCCCAGCCCCCACCATGCCCACTCACCTGCGCACCTGTGTCCCCTGCAGTCTGGGAGAAGGCTTCCCTGCACCAGCCAGCCCGGCGTGCTTCGGGCCTGAGCTTTCCTAACCCTGGGCCCCACTCTCACCATTTTGAGAACCTTAGCACTCCCACGCCTATCAGTCTGTTGTTCCCCCTACTTTTCTCCCCACACTGCCTGGCACAGAAGACTTTCGGCCCTTCTGGACTGGTCAGCACTATCCTAAAGGGGTAGGTACCACGGCGCATGTGTAGGCAGCACAAGGCCAAAGGCAGCACCTGGGAAAGCTGGGACGTTCTCTGATCTGGGGAGACCCAGGGGCCCCAAGAACAAAACCTGCCCAAAGCCTTAAAGCAAGCTGAGTGCAAACGACTGCACCGCCCGCCCCCCAGCAACCGCCATGCAGGAAATACGAGCTCACAAGGCCCACGGCAATAAGAAGCCCACCCACCTGCGGCTACGCGAAGCGCCCGCGAAGAGGGTCCAGGGATCCGTAGCTAGACACCGGGGGACGGGCCTCCCTCCGAGGGCGAGAGTCCAAGCGCCACCTAGAAAGTGGAGAACGAGATCGGCCGCCGTGAGGCCAGGCAAGGCGCGGGCGCGACCTCCCGAGACTGCGAGAATGGCCCGAATGTCTCCAGGTGTCCCCACAAACCCCCGGCGCGGACCGAGAAACTGAGGCCCGCAGACCGAAGACACTGCGACCCAGGCTGGGGCTCCGAGTGCCCCTCCGCGGATCAGAAGTCGGGAAAAGACGGAGGGGCGTAGCTCCAGGCCCGCGCGCACAGAGTTCCAAGCCGGCCGCCCGGGCTCCCGCCTCCACACTGACCCTCCTGGAGCAGTCGGCGACGCCTGCTCCGAGCTGCGCCGTGCGGCCACAGTCCCCATTCCAGCCACAGCAGAGTATCC
>NW_012103043.1:1007906-1014536 GCF_000951045.1 Mandrillus leucophaeus
GCCCATTCCCACGCCGCGCCAAGTGCCACGGGAGCAGGTGGGGCCGCGTGTACAGGCGCGGGGCGGTTGGGCCAAAGCTGCCTCTCATGATCCTCAGCGGGCGGTGCCCGGCGGTCCCTCAGATCCGGGAAATCTGCACCTCGCTGTGGCGTAGACCAAGGGGCCGATGCTGCTTCAGCCCGCAGTTACTGCCCTGGCGTCAGCCAGACACTGGGGTGCTGCTGGGCGTCGAGAGGGCTGCTGCGGGGCCGGGCTAAGCATGGGGGGCTGCAGGTGTCGGAGCGGATGTAGGCATAGAGGGGCTGCTGGGCCTGGAGAGCGCCCTGGAACGGCATGCCCGCAGAGTGCGTCTCATCACCCGTTGCCGGTGCCGGAAACCTCGTTAGGACCCGGTTCGATGTAGCTGCAGCCCGGGCGCGAGAGGCAGGGGGCAGGCAGGCCGAGAGGACCCTGTACCTACATGCCTGGGGGCTGCAGACGGCTCTGGGCCTCCTTGTTGTGGGTGTAAGTGTGTGCTTCCGACTCAGGAGAGGAGAGCAAGGGCGGGCTACCAAGGCCTCCCCACAGGGCTGTGCCCAGCCTAAGCCTGCCGAGTCAGCACCCAGATCCGGGACAAGATAGGTGAGGATGAAGTGGTGCTCTTCTCACTTGCACGAGCCGCCCCATGCCACCTCTCCTCGGTTTCACGGTGCCTAGAGAAGAGGTGGGAGAGGGTGCAGGCGCCCCAGCTCAGGATCTAATGCCTGTGGGCCAAGGACCTGGATGCAGGCCAGGAGTCTTTGGGGCCACGGCAGGCAGCCGGATTCACCGGAAAGTGACGCTTCTCAAGGGGAACACACACGTAACACACCAGCTCCCCTTCTGCCCTGGTCCAGTGACTCCTTTCATGAAAGCTCTCTGAAATGTTATCTGCATTTACACCCAAACTCACTCACTTTGATCCCTGAAACGCGAATCAAAGATCACATTGTACCTTCCCTGGGTCTGTGGGGCTTTCAGCAGCCTGGGCCAAAAATAATAAAAGTGGCACCGAGCCAGGAAACGCCTCCTTGAAGTGGGAATGAAACTTGAATTTTTTTCGGTTGTATCTTTCCTAATTGACCTGATAATTTAAACTTCCTCCCTCAAGGGAAAGGTGGGGGTTGCCACAAATTCAGCTTACCTCAGCCTCTAGGCAGCTCAGCCGACAGCTTAGCGCCCATCAGCAGAGTGGGCAGTGGGCCTGTGCAAGAGATGAATCCAACTGAGCCAGAAAAGCCCTTTTTTGGTCCAAATTTTTTTTCTTTCAGGCCTTGTCCTGTGTATACCAGTCATGCACCACATAACATTTTGGTCAACAAGGGACCACATATATAACTGGTCATCCAGTAAGCTATGGTTACTTTATTATTGAAGAAAGAAAATTTTTAGGCCAGGCGCGGTGGTGGTTCACGCCTGTAATCCCAGCACTTTGGGAGGCCGAGGCGGGCAGCTCATTTGAGGTCAGGAGTTTGAGACCAGCCTGGCCAACATGGTGAAACCCTGTCTCTACCAAAAATACAAAAAGTTGGGTGTGGTAGCATGTGCCTGTAATCCCAGCTACTTGGGAGACTGAGGCAGGAAAATCACTTGAACCCGGGAGGCAGAGGTTGTAGTGAGCTGAGATTGTGCCACTGCACTCCAGCCTGGGCAACAGCAAGACTCCGTCTCAAAAAAAAGGAAAATGTTTAATATAAATATGGTGCAGCCTAAGTGTACAGTGTTTATAAAGTCTGAAGTAGGCTGGGCGCGGTGGCTCAAGCCTGTAATCCCAGCACTTTGGGAGGCTGAGACGGGCGGATCACGAGGTCAGGAGATCAAGACCATCCTGGCTAACACGGTGAAACCCTGTCTCTACTAAAAAATACAAAAAAAAAAAAACTAACCGGGCGAGGTGGTGGGCGCCTGTAGTCCCAGCTAATGTAGTCCCAGCTACTTGGGAGGCTGAGGCAGGAGAATGGCCTAAACCCAAAAGGCAGAGCTTGCAGTGAGCTGAGATCCGGCCACTGCACTCCAGCCTGGGCAACAGAGCGAGACTCCGTCTCAAAAAAAAAAAAAAAGTCTGAAGTAGTGTACAATAATGTCTTAGGCCTTCACATTTACTCACCACACCCACCGCAACTTCCAGTCCTGCACCTCTTTTCATGGCAAGTGCCCTAACCAGTCATTTTTTATTTTTTGCACTGTACTTTTACTGTACCTTTGCTATGATTAGGTGCACTAATACCGCTGTGTCACAATTGCCTACATTGTTCAGTAGAGTCACTGCAAGTTTGTAGCCCAGGAGCAATAGGCCTTACCATATAGCCTAGGTGTGTAGTAGGCTCTACCATCTTGGTTTGTATAAGTTACTCTATGATGATCCCTCCATGACAAAATCACCTAGTGACACATTTCTCAGAATGTATCCCCGTAGTTAAGTGACATATGACTATTTTTTTATTGTGGTAAAATATAGTAACATTTACCATTTTAGCCATTTTTAGGTGTACAATTCAGGAGCATTAAGTACATTCATCCTGTTGTATATCCAGTGATCACTACTTATTTCTAGAACTTTTTCATCACTCCAGAAACTGTACCCATTAACTCTTCTTCGCCTCCCACCCCCATCCCCTGGCAACCATCATTCCATATTGTGTCTCTGTGAATTTAATTACTCTAGGTACCTCATGTAAGTAGAATCATACAGTATTTATCATTTTGTGACTGGATTATTTCACTCAACGTGTTTTCAAGGTTCATCCACATCGCAGCATGTGTCAGAACTTCCTTCCTTTTTAAGGCTGTATAATATTCCATTGTACACATTGACCACGTTTTGTTTATTCATTTGTTGGTTGACACTTGGGTTGTTTTCACCTTTTGGCTATTGTGAATAATGCTGCTATGAACATTAGTGTATATGTTTGAGTCCCTGCTTTCAGTACATAAGAGTGAAATTGCTGAATCATACGCTCATATTTTGTTTGACTTTTTGAGAGATTGCCAAACTTTTCCATAGCAGTTGAACCATTTTATATTCCCACCAACAGTGCACAGGAGTTCCAACTTCTCCACATCCTCACCAACACTTGGTTACCTTCTCTTTTGTTTTGTTTTTTCCTAATAGCCATCCTAATGGTATGAAGTAGTGTCCCATTGTGATTTTAATTTGCATTTCTCTAATGAATAGTGAGATTGAGCATCTTTTTCCTGTTTTTGGCCATTTGTATATGTTCACTGGAGAAATGGCTGTTCAAGTCCTGTGCCCATTTTTCATTGGATTTTTGTTCTTATTGTTGAGTCATAAGATTTTTCTAGATGTTCTGGATATTAATCCCTTGTCAGATATATAATTTGCAAGTATTTCTCCATAGGCTGCTTTTTCACTCTGTTGATAGTGTCTTTTGATACACAGAAGTTTTTCATTTTCATTAAAATATCATTAACTTAATTTCACTAATTGCATTAATTTCCAAGTCCAATTTGTCTATATGTTGGTGGTAGTGGTGGTGTTATATCTAAATCATTGCCAAATCCAATGCTATGAAGTTTTGCCCTATGTTTTCTTCTAAGTTTTATAGGTTTAGGTCTTTATATTTAGGACTTTGACCATTTTGAGTTCATTTTTATATACAGTGTTAGGTAAGGATCCAGCTTCATTCTTTTGCATGTGAACATCCAGATGTCCCAGCATGATTTGTTGAAAAGACTATCCTTTCCCTATCTTGGTACCCTTGTTGAAAATCATTTGACGTATATGCAAGGGTTTATTTCAAGGCTCTCTAGTCTGTTCCATTGGTCTGTATGTCTATCTTTCTTTTTTCAGGAAAGCACAGTGTTCAAACTACACAGTCTTGATTACTGTGGCTTTGTTGTAAATTTTGAAATCAGGAAGTGACAAGCCTCTACGTTTGTTCTTTTTCAAGATGGTTTTGGCTATTAGGAGTTCCTAGATTCCATATGAATTTTAGGATGGGTTTTATCTTTCTTTCTTTTTTCTTTTTTATTTTATTTTATTTTATTTATTTATTTTTTGGAGACGGAGTCTTGCTGTGTCGCTCAGGCTGGAGTGCAGTGACGGAATCTTGGCTCACTGCAACCTCTGCCTTCCGCCGAGATCTCGGCTCACTGCAACCTTCACACCATTCTCCTGCCTCAGCCTCCTGAGTAGCTGGGACTACAGGCGCCTGCCACCACGCCCAGCTAATTTTTTGTATTTTTAGTAGAGATAGGGTTTCACTTTGTTAGTCAGGATGGTCTCGATCCCCTGACCTCGTGATCTGCCTGCCTCGGCCTCCCAAAGTGCTAGGATTACAGACGTGAGCCACTGCACTCGGCCTTTTTTTTTTTTTTTTTTAAACTAGACACAGGGTCTCCCCTGTTACCCAGACTAGAGTTTAGTATCCTGATCATAGCTTACTGCTGCCTCAAATTCTTGGGCTCAAGTGATCCTCCTGCCTTAGCCTCTAAAGTACCTATGACTGCAGACATGTGCCACCACACCTGGCTTTTTTTTTTTTTTTTTGGTAAAGCTAGGGTCTCGTTATGTTGTCCAGGCTGGTCTTGAACTCCTAGGCCCCGCAAAATATCGGGATTACAGGCATGAACCACTGAACCTGGCCTGTGATAGGTTTTTATATTTCTAAAAATCACTGTTGGGATTTTAATAGGATTGCATTGCCTCTGATGATCACTTTGGGTAGTATTGACATCTTAACAATATTAAATTTTCCAACACAGGATGTCTTTCCATTTAATTGTGTCTTTAAATGGATATAATTGAACACAGGATGTCTTTCCATTTAATTATGTCTTCTTTAATTTCTTTTGTGGTTTTCTGTGTACAAGTCTTTCACCTCCTTGGTTAATTCCTACGTATTTTATTCTTTTTGATGCTATTTAAATGGAACTGTTAATTTCTTTCACGAAGTGTTCACTGTTAGTACTATAAAGAAATGCAACTGATTTCTGTGTGTTGATTTTGTATTTGACAACTTTGCTGAATTTGTTATTCTGTTTTTATAGAATCGCTATAAGATCATGTCATCTGTAAAAAAAGAGAATTTTATTTCCTATCCAATGTGGATGCCTTTTATTTTCTTGTCTAATTGCTCTGGCTAGGACTTTCAGTACTATTTTGAATAGAAGTGACAAAAGCAGGCATCTTTGCCCTGTTCCTGATCTTTCGGGAAAAGCTTTCAGTCGTTCGCCATTGAGTGTGATGTTGGCTGTGGGTTTTTCATGTATGGGCTTTATCATATTGAGGAAGTGTCTTTCTGTTCCTTGTTTATTATTGAGTATATTTATCGTGAAAAGGTGTTGAATTTTGTCAAATGCATTTTCTGTATCAATAAAGATTATCATGTGTTTTTCCCCTTCTTTCTGATAATGTGGTGTATTACATTGATTTCAATGTATATATTTTTTCTTTTTTCTTTTTTGAGATAGGGTCTCGCTCCATCACCCAGCCTGGAGTGCAGCAGCAGGAACACGGCTCGCTGCAGCCTCAATTCCTGGGGTCAAGTGATCCTACCCCCTCAGCCTCCCGAGCAGCAGGGACAACAGGTGTGTGCCACCACATTGGCACTCTATGACAACATAGAGATAGGGTCTCCCTATGTTGCCCAGGCTGGTCTCAAACCCCTGCACTCAAGCAATCCTCCCACCTTGGCCTCCCAAAGTCCTGGGATTAAAGGGATGAGCCACCATACCTAGTTTCAATGTATGTATTTTTAAATGATTTTAGGCCATGTGTGGTGGCTTATGCCTGTAATCCCAGCACTTTGGGAGGCCAGGGTGGGAGGATTGCTTGAACCCAGGAGTTCCAGACTAGACTGGACAACACAGCGAGAACCCATCTCTAAAACAAATTTAAAAATTAGCTGGGCATAGTGTTGTACACCTGTGGCCCCAGCTACTCAGGATGCTGAGGCAGAAGGATTGCTTGAGTCTGGGAGGTTTGGGGCTGCAGTGAGCTATGATTGTGCCACCGCACTCCAGCCTGTGCAAGAGTGAGACCCTGTCTCAAATTAAAAAAAAAAAAAAAAAAATGTGGAACTAAATCCTTCGTTGTCCATCAGAGGCCCCGATGTCATTCCCAGAAAGGAGTCTCCTTCCTGCCCTGCTGGTGGCGCTGCACCCTACATGACTCCTTTGGATACCTCAGAGACCCTTCCGTCTTAGCCAGAGCAGGGAGGTGGCTGGGCACCCAAGCCTGGTGACCCTGGCGCTGTTTGTGCTTCATCCCTTAGAAACCAGTGTTCTCTTTGTGGGTTTCCTTCTATTCTTTAGTTTTTTTTTTTTTTTTAATTTAAAAAAAAATTTTTTTAGAGGCAGGATCTCTGTTGCCCAGGCTGAGTACAGTGGCACAATCATAGCTCACTGCAGCCTCAAATTCCTGGGCTCAAGTGATTCTCCTGCCTCAGCCTCCTGAGTAGTGAGGACCACAGGCATGAACTACCATGCCTGGCTAATTTTTAAAATTTTTGTAGAGGTGGAACTCACTCCATTCTCTTTTTTTTTTTTTTTTAATTGAGGTAAGACTTAAGTCTCAGGTATGAACAACAACAACAACAAAACTGAGGTAAGATTGACTACAATGGAAGGCACGGATCTTTTATATATATA
>NW_012103043.1:1014671-1021084 GCF_000951045.1 Mandrillus leucophaeus
CTCCCGGGTTCACGCCATTCTCCTGCCTCAGCCTCCTGAGTAGCCGGGACTACAGGCGCCCACCACTGCACCTGGCTAATATTTCGTATTTTAAGTAGAGACGGGGTTTCACTGTCTTAGCCAGCATACAGGAGAGTCTTGATCTGCTGACCTCATGATCCGCCCACCTCAGCCTCCCAAAGTGCTGGGATTATAGGCGTGAGCCACCACGCCTGGCCATATTTAACTTTATTTATTTATTTATTTATTTATTTATTTATTTATTTGATTTTGAGACAGAGTCTGTAGCCCAAGCTGGAGTGCAGTGGCGCGATCTCGGCCCACTGCAACCTCCGCCTTCTGGGTTCAAGCAATTCTCCTGCCCCAGCCTCCCGAGTAGCTGGGATTACAGGCGTCTGCCACCATGACCAGCTACTTTTTGCATTTTTAGTAGAGCTGGGGGTTTCACCATGTTGGCCAGGCTGGTCGCAAACTCCTGACCTCAGGTGATCCACCTGAGGTCATCCACCGCACCTCAGGTGATCCACCGCACCTGGCCAATATATTTAACGTTATAAGAAACTGCCCACCAGGTGCAATGGCTCATGCCTGTAATCCCAGCACCTTGGGAGGCCAAGGCTGGGCAGATCACGAGGTCAAGAGATCGAGCCCATCCTGGCAAACATAGTGAAATGCTGCTCTATTAAAAAAATATAAAAATTAGCTGGGCATGGTGGCACGTGCCTGTAGTCCCAGCTACTTGGGAGGCTGAGGCAGGAGAATTGCTTGAACCCGGGAGGAGGAGGTTGCGATGAGCCGAGATCGCGTCACTGCACTCCAACCTGGGCGACAGAGTGAAACTCCATTTCAAAAAAAAAAAGAAGAAACTGCCAAGAGCGTTTCACAGTAGCTGAAATGCTCATCTTTCCTGCAGCGTCGGATGTGCATTCCAGTTGTCAGTTGTTCCACATCCTCACCACACTTGGTATTGTCAATCTTTTAAATTTTAATCATTCTGGCAGGAATGGAGTGGTATCTCATTGTCGTTTTGATTTGCATTTCCCTAGTAACTAATGATGTCCATGATTTTATGTGGTTGTTTTTCACCTCTTATTAATTTGCAAGAGGTCTGGGGGTTTTTTGTTTTGTTTTGTTTTGAGACAGAGTCTTGCTCTGTCTCCCAGGCCGGAGTGCAGGGGTGCCATCTCGGGTCACTGTAACCTCTGCCTCCCGGGTTCAGGCGATTCTCCTGCCTCAGTCTCCCGAGTAGCTTGGATTACAAGTATGCACCACCACACCCGGCTAACTTTTTAGTAAACACGGAGTTTCACCTTGTTGGCCAGGTTGCTCTCAAACTCCTGGCTTCAAGTGATCTGCCCATCTCAGCCTCCCCAAAGTGCTGGGATTACAGGCTTGGGCCACCGTGCCCAGCCAGGAGTTTTTGCATATATTCTGAATTAAAAAGTCTTTGTCAGATACAAATATCGCAAACACTCTTTCCTAATCTGTCACTTGCTTACTCACTTTCTTGATGTGTCCTTTTGAAAAGCAGAACTTTTCATTTTGATGCAAGTGCTTTTTGTGCCCTAAGCAGCTTTGCGGCCGGGCGCGGTGGCTCAAGCCTGTAATCCCAGCACTTTGGGAGGCCGAGATGGGTGAATCACGAGGTCAGGAGATTGAGACCATCCTAGCTAACACGGTGAAACCCCGTCTCCACTAAAAAAATACAAAAAACTAGCCGGGCGAGGTGGCGGGCGCCTGTAGTCCCAGCTACTCGGGAGGCTGAGGCAGGAGAATGGCATAAACCCGGGAGGCGGAGCTTGCAGTGAGCCGAGATCCCGCCACTGCACTCCAGCCTGGGCGACAGAGCGAGACTCTGTCTCAAAAAAAAAAAAAAAAAAAAAGAAGCTTTGCTACCCGAACATTATGAAGATTTTCTTCTATGTTTAGTTTTGGAAGTCCTATTATTGTCACTTCTACATGCAGGTCTGTGGTGTATTTTGCACCGATTTTCATGTGTGATGTGAGTCAAAGTTTGTTTTCTCCTTATGGACATCCCATTGTTTTAGCACCATTAGTTAAAAGGACTGTCCTCTTCCCCATTGAATCACCTTGGCACTCTTCACTCTTGTTAAAATCCAGGTACTACATTTGTGCTGATCTACTTCCGGACCCCCTATTGTGTTCCATTGATCTTTATCCTCAGGCCCAAAGCATACCGTATTCATTACTGTAGCTGGCCAGGCACAGTGCTCATGACTATAATCTTTGGGAGGCCAAGGTGGGAGAATCACTTAAGGCCAGGAGTTTGAGACCGTCCTGGACAACATAGCAAGACTCTGTTTCTATAAACAAAATGATAGCTTTATAGTAACACTTGAAATCAGATAGTGTAAGTCCTCCAACTCTGTTTTCCTTTTTCGAAATTGTTTTGGCCATTCTAGTTCTTCTGCACATCCATGTACACTTTGTAATCAACCTGTGAATTTCTATAAAAATAATCAGCCTGACAATTTCTCATAGGATTTTAAGATTTTGTTGAATCTATAAATTTGGGGACACAGAACATCTTAACAATATCTCATCTTTCAATCTTTGAACAGATTACATCTCTTCATTGATTTAGGTCTTCATTAATTTTTCTTTTTTCTTTTCTTTTTTTTTTTTTTTTTGAGACAGGATCTCACTCTGTTGCCCAGGCTGGAGTGCAGTAGCACAATCTCGGCTCACTGCAACCTCCACATCACAGGCTCAAACAATCCTCCTGCCTCAGCCTCCCAAGTAGCTGGAACTACAGGCATGTGCCACCATGCCTGGTTAATTTTTGTATTTTTAATAGAGATGGGGTCTTACCATGTTGTCCAGGCTGGTCTCGAACTCCTGGACTCAAGTGATCTGCTTGCCTCGGCCTCCCAAAGTGCTGGAATTACAGGCATGAGCCACCGTGCCCCACCTTAGGTCTTCGTTAATTTCTTTCAGGAATGTTTATAGTTTGCAGTGCATAGGTTTGGGCATATTTTATTAAATTTATCCCTACACATTTTATGTTTTTTGATGCTACTGTAAATGGTACTTTTAACCACCACATGTCCTCACTCATAAGTGGAAGGTTAAAAAAAAAAAAAAAATGATCTCACATTAGTCAAAAGTAGAACAGAGGCTATTAGAGCTGGGGGAAGGGAGGGGGAGAGAGAGATGTGTTGAAGGATACAAAATTCCAGCTAGATGGGAGGAACAAGTTCTAGTTTTCTACACCACTGTAGGATGACTGCAGTTAACAAAAATGTTATAGTTTCAAATAGCTAGGAGGAGGATAGCAAATGTTCCCTAACAAAGAAATGATAAGCGCTGGAGATGATGGATAAGTTAGTTGACCTGGATCTGATCACTGCACATTGTATGTATTGAAACATCACTATGTACCCCATGGGTATGTGTCATTATTTGTCCATTTAAATTGTTTTACATTTCACTTTCCAGTTGTTCATAGCTAGTATATAAAAACAGGTTTGACATTTTCTCTTGAGCTCCTGCTAAATTCATGTATTAGGTCTAGTAGTTATTTTGTAGATTCCTCAGGAGTTTCCATGTACATGATCATATCATCTACAATTAAAAACAATTGCGCTTCTTTCTTTCATATATATATGTTCATTTGTATATGACATTTGCATATTGATTTACCTATAATGTACATAGGATGTGTACACATATGCATACATTTCTATACAGGAATTTTTTGCCTATGTCAGTGGCCAGGTCCGTCAGTGACAATGTTCAGTGAAAGTGGTGTGAGTGGGTGTCCTTGACGTGTTCCTGATTTTAGGAAAGCGCTCGGTCTTTCACAATTAAGTACAGCGTAAGCTGTAGATGTTTCTCCTAAATGCCTTTTTATCAGGTTGAGTGAGTTTCCTTTTCATTCTAATTCCTTGAGAGTTTTATTTTTTCATAAATGGGTTTTGAATTTGGTCAAATGCTCTGTCTCTGTTGATATGATCACAGTATTTTTCTTTGTCATTGTTAATGTGATAAATTACGTTGATTACATGTTGGCTGTGAAATCGTCTTGCATTCCTGGGATAAGTTCCACGTGGTCATAATGAATGCTTTGTACGTGTTGCTAAGTACAATTTGTTCACGTTTTGTTAAGGACTTTTGCGTCTGTGTTCTTGAGGGATAATGCTGGCCTCATAAAATGAGTTTGGAGATGTTTCTCCCTTCTCTATTTTCCTAAATAATTGGTGTGATATTGGCATTATCTCTTCCTTAAATGTTTGATAAAATTAACCAATGAAACCGTCTGGGCCTAGAGTTTTCCTTATGAGATAGAATTTAATTATTTTAATACATATAGAGATATTCATATTTTCTGCTGCTTCTTGTGTAAATTAAGGAATTTGTCTAGTTCATTTAAATTTTCAAATTTAGTGAACTAAATTTGTTCATTTTGACTTATTCTCCTTTTAATGTCTCTAATCTCTGTAGCAGTATTTCCTCTTTCATCCCTGATATTGGTAATTTTATGGCTTTTTATTTTCTTTTTTTTTTTTTTTTTTGAGACGGAGTCTCGCTCTGTCGCCCAGGCTGGAGTGCAGTGGCCGGATCTTGGCTCACTGCAAGCTCCGCCTCCCGGGTTCACGCCATTCTCCTGCCTCAGCCTCCCCAGTAGCTGGGACTACAGGCGCCGCCACCACGCCCGGCTCATTTTTTGTATTTTTAGTAGAGACGGGGTTTCACCGTGTCAGCCAGGATGATCTCGATCTCCTGACCTCGTGATCCGCCCGTCTCGGCCTCCCAAAGTGCGGGGATTACAGGCGTGAGCCACCGTGCCCGGCCTGGCTTTTTATTTTCAAATAACCAACATTTTACCTTAGTGGTTTTCTCCATTCTTTTTGTTTTCTTTTGTTTTCTTTTTTTCTTTTTTTTTTTTTTTTGAGACAGAGTCTCACTCTGTCGCCCAGGCTGGAGTGCAGTGGCACAATCTTGAACTAGCTTTACCTCCCGGGTTCACGCCATTCTCCTGCCTCAGCCTCCCCAGTAGCTGGGACTACAGGCACCGCCGCCACTCCCAGCTAATTTTTGTATTTTTAGTAGAGCCAGGGTTTCACCGTGTCAGCCAGGATGATCTCGATCTCCTGACCTCGTGATCCGCCTGCCTCGGCCTCCCAAAGTGCTGGGATTACAATTTGTTTTCTATTTTACTGATTTCCACTTTTATACTTATTTCCATCCTTCTATTTACTTTGATTTTAATTTGAATTTCTTTTTCTGTTTTGTTTTGTTTTGTTTTGTTTTGAGATGGAGTCTCACTCTGTTGCTCAGGCTGGAGTGCAGTGGCGCAATCTTGGCTCACTGCAAGCTCCGCCTCTGGGGTTCATGCCATTCTCCTGTCTCAGCCTCCTGAGTAGCTGGGACTACAGGCGCCTGCCACCATGCCTGGCTAATTTTTTGTATTTTTGGTAGAGACGGGGTTTCACTGTGTTAGCCAGGATGGTCTTGATCTCCTGACCTCGTGATCCGCCTGCCTCGGTCTCCCAAAGTCCTGGGATTACAGGCGTGAGCCACTACTCCTGGCCCTTTTTCTGGTTTCTTAAGGAGGTTGCTTAGGGCATAGATTGTAAACCTTTCTTCTTTTTTAACAGAAGTATTTAAAGCTATAAATTTCCCTCCAACCACTGCCTTAGCTACATTCTAGAAATACTGATGTGTTATTTTTTTATTGTCATTTAATTCAAAATATTTTCCAATTTCTCTTATGAGTTCGTCTTTGATTCTTAAGTTATTTAGAACGTGTTGTGTGATTTCCCAGTTGGGGGGATTGGCAAGCTATCTTTTTATGATTGATATTTATTATTATTATTATGTCCTAGTGTATGGTCTACTTGGTGAAAGTTCCATGTGCAACTGAAAAGAATATGAAGTGTGAAACATGTGAAGAATGATGGCGGGACTCTGGTATAATCATTTTGGAAAAAGTATTTGTCATTCTTGTGTTAAACATATACCTACCTATGACCTAGCCATTTCACTCGTAGATGTTTATCCAAGAGAACTGAAAATGTATGTTTACACAGAAAGTTTTACATCAACATTCATTGTAGCTTCATTAGTAATAGCCAAAAAAAACCCACCAATAGGTGGGGGATAAACAAAATTGGTGTATCTCTACAATGGAACACCGCTTACCAAAAAAAAACCACCACAGCAACAAAACAAAAAACCAAAAAACCGAGCTCCTGTTACTGGCTTTTTATTTTTATTTTTATTTTTATTTTATTTTTTTTATTTATTTTTTTGAGGCGGAGTCTCGCTCTGTTGCCCAGGCTGGAGTGCAGTGGCGCTATCTCTGCTCACTGCAAGCTCCGCCTCCTGGGCTCCCACCATTCTCCTGCCTCAGCCTCCCGAGTAGCTGGGACTACAGGCGCCCACCACCA
>NW_012103043.1:1021759-1061121 GCF_000951045.1 Mandrillus leucophaeus
TTTTTTTTTTTTTTTTAAGATGGGGTTTCACCGTGTTGGCCAGGTTGGTCTCAAACTCCTGACCTCAAGCGATCCGCCCGCCTCGGCCTCCCAAAGTGCTGGGATTACAGGTGTGAGCCACTGCGCCCGGCCTGGAGGTGGCTTTTTCTTCCTTCTGCCCATACGCTTTTTCCTGATGGGAAGTCGCCAGGCATGTGCAATATGTCCCGGCTGCTTTCTTAATCTTAGGTTTTCTCTTAATCTTAGGTGTCCAAGAGTTTGATTGTGATAGGCCTGGCTGTGTTTCTTTGCATTAACATTCGTTGTAGCTTCATTAGTAATAGCCAAAAACAACCCACCAGTAGGTTGTGTTAAACATATTGCTTGGAGTTTGCTGCGATTCCTTGATGTTGGTCAACAAATTCATGAAACTTTAGGTCATTACTTCTTCAGTTTTTTTTCCTGCCCCATGCTCTCTCCTCTCCTTCTGAGACATCATGATGTGAGTTGTTTGAATATTGTCACTCGGGTCCCTAAGGCTGTTTTTTCATTGTTCTTTTTAATCTTGTTACTCTCTATTCTTTTGATTGGAGAACTTTTAAAAAATCTCTATTGAAGTTCATTGACCCTGACTTCTGCCATCTCCAATCTGTTCTTAAGAATAAAGTCCATCCAGTTAAATTTCCAATTTTCACTTGTTATTTTACCTTTACTTTTTGTCCTAGAATTTTCCTTGCTTTTTTCTTTGAGGTGGGGTCTCACTGTGTTGCCCAGGCTGGAGGTAGTACATGCAGTGGTGTGATCATAGCTCACTGCAGCCTCGAACTCCTGGGTTCAAGTGTTCCTCCCACCTCAGCCTCCTGAGTAGCTTTCAAGAGTGAGCCACTGCGCCCTGTCAACCATGGACACTTAAAAACAGAAAACATAACATAAAGCCTTCAGGCCATGCTTGACAGCCATGCTTTGAGCACCTACTATGTGCCAGGTACCATGCTGGGGACAAAAATGTGAAGAAGGGAGGCTTCTGCAGGGCAAGAGAGAAAGACAGGCTTTAGAGTAATGTAATCAAGAAACAGCATTCTGTGGGAGCCCTGGGCGGGTGCCTCATCTTGCCAGCTGACAGGGAGAACTTCCTGGAGGGGAGCCTGTACGCTGAATCTTAACCAATGAGGGGGCATTAGCCAGGGCAGAAAGAGGAACGCACAGCTTGGGGCTGAAGGAACAGCATGGGCAAAGGCACAGAGGCCAGACAAGGCGGGTGCAGGAAAAAGTCCCAGGCAGGAGTAAGAGCAGTGTCCCCACCCGCTGGGCGCCCCCACGGCAGCCGTCTGTGGGTGGGGTGGGATCAGAGCTTGTCTGAGCTGGTGAAGGCGGGACTCATCCCCGCTGTGTCTGGGCCTCCTGGTGCAGTCTTCCGCCCTGACATGCCTGGGCACCTGGGAGCTGACAGGTACGGTGCCTTTCCAGAGAGGTAAGGCACTGGATGGGAGACTCTGACCTGTAAAGAACTGGTTGATGGGAAGCGCCTGCTGCATTGATACGGCATCTCCGCCCCACCAAGGCTTTGAAAATCAAATACTCCCCAAGCTATGGAAACCCAACCACAGGCGGACTGTTAGGACTTTATTATTATAATCACTCGGCCCAATTCCAGCCACCGTGGGCAGAACAATGAGCCATTGAAGCCTTGCGGAGGTCTCGCCTCTCCCATGGGCAGGGACCCGGTGCTGAGGCCTTGGCAGGGAGGGTGGTGGCAGGCCTGTCCGATACTGCACAGCCCAGGGGCCCGCTGGGGGTCCAGGCTTCGGTCTCCTCACTCATCGAGCGGGCGGCCTGAAGAGAACACATCCGGATGGTGCTGCACTCTCCTGACATTCTGTCCCACACTGTGACCCTTGTAGGTCAGGAGCTAACTCTGTCTGCTTCGGGGAGACCACGATGCAGAAGACACGGGCGCCCTTCGCAGTCCTCAGCATGCGTGGCCTCACCCACATAATCATAAAAAGGGAGCCTGTGGGGTGCTCCCGCTCCGAGCTGGGGTGCTCCAGTGTAGGGGTGGCCCTGGGAGCCCCAGCTGGGTCAGAGGTCAGCAGCCAGGGTAGAGGGCTAGGTACTGCTGGCTCCGCCCCCAGCTGCTGAGTTACAAGGCCATACCACCTCCTGCCTGTGGCTCCACTTGATTCTCAAGCATCTGGTGTATTTCATCATCACTTATAAGCCAAAAAGATTCCAGTTTTAGTTAGGGGGAAAAAAAGTTCCATTCTGTGGAACCACAAGGCCCCATCATTGTCCCATGAAACCCTGGAGGCCAGGACCTCGCCAGGCTTCAGCCAGGTCTGCCCCACGCTTTGCTCCTGCTGCACCGGCACCGCTGGCTTTGCACCTCCTCCATGTCCTGAACACACGGTTTGTTGGGCCTGGATTTTCACTCCTGCGGGTGCCCAGCTCCCTGCCCTGGCCCCATGGGAGTCAGCTGCCAACCAAAAGGCACAGCGGGGGACGTTTTCGTCTGTCTCCCAGGAGCCTCTGCTTGTCCCCTTGCTGGGAAGTAAGGGAAGGCTCTGGGAACGCCTGCTTGGGTTTCGGGATTAGGGTAACCCGAGCACCATACACCACATCAGGGCTGGGATCAGGCAGGCTTGGGCCTAAGATGCTTTGCTGGACCCCACAGAGGGCCCCCTCGCTGTCCTCATAGGCACAGGGGGTTGGCCGGGGGCCACGACAAGCAGGACTCCAGAACCCTCTGGTGGCAGGACCAGAGGTCAGGGAGATTCCAGGGAGTTAGGCTGGGCCTCAAGAGCAGGCATAGGGGAGGATGAGGGACAGGAGGGTGGTCAGTGTGTGGCAGGAGTGAGGCTCGACTGCACCTGCGGGAAAGCACCAAGGGCCCACGGGCACCAGGCCCAGGTCTGAAGCTGCAGCCCTGACAGTTCCCGTGATCAAGTGGACAGGGATTAAGGAGCAGCGTCTGGAAAATGGGCCCACAGTCTTGCCTCTCTCTCCTGGAGTTGCCCGGAAGATCCATCCAGGGTGTTGACAGCAGCAATCGGTGGCATTCAGTGCATGGACCTGGCCGCAGGGCGTGGGCACCGTGTGGGTGGGTGTGGCGCCCTGATCCTCCACTCCTGGCCAGCGCAGGCAGTCTCGGCTGCTGTTGCCTGTATTCCCTGATGACCCGTAGCGCCAGCCCGAGCTGGATGCTGTCACCGCCTGACAGAGTGCAGGGTGTCTGCAGCAAGTCCTCAGCTCTTGGCCAGACTTCACCCTGCATGGTGGATTCTGGGAACAGAAAGCCATGATGCCAGCCACGCCTGCTGGGCTTGGAGGTGGGCCCTGTGGCTGATGCTCAGGGAGCTGCTGCAGGTGAGACCCCAGGAGCTCCCTGGTATCTGGGGCCCCATCCCTCCCACACTCTGCCTCCCAGAACCCTGTCGGGGCTGCGTCACATCCGTTTCCTGGGTTATCAGTCTCATGGCAGCTCTTGCCTGTTGAATCTTCTGTCCAGTTATTTCCCAAGCCGAACATTCCAGGTTGTGGCTGGACAGGCCCTTGCCTGCCTGCCTCCCACTCTGAGCTCCTTCCTTCACTAGCCCATCTGAGGGCGCACCAGCAGCTTGGCTCCCCACAGCCGGCCCTGTGGGACCTGGTCTGGGCAGGGGCAAAGCAGAGCTGGGCTCTGCACAGCACTGGAGCACTGGATCCTGCCTGGAAGAGCACAGCCCAGAAGCCCCAAGCACAGCGGGGAGCCCCCTCAGCCCGGGTGCAGAGAGACATGGGGGCACATGGAGCCAGTTCCTCCCTGCCTGCCTTCTGCTCGGGGTGGCAGCCAGGACGCCAGCGTATACCTGTTTGTTTATTTACGCCCCTGCCTGGTACAGGAAGGACCTCAGGCAGCTTGCAGGGCCATGCAGTGCCCAGCCAGAGAGCCCAGCTCGAAGATGGTGGCAGAGGAAGGAGACTAGGCCGGGCATAGAATGCTCCCGTGCCAGGCCCTGTTGAGCTCTGGACTTCCGCTGGGAGGCCTGGGGAGGGGAGGGCCAGGGAGACAGAGATGGGCTAGCCTAAGGACGCAGGCTGGGGGCCCATGGGAGGGGTCTTGTGTGCCAGTGGCCCTACCAGGACGGGTGTGGGGCTGCGGCCTGGGGCTCCATGGAAGCTCAGGGAGCGGGATCTGGAAGTCTCTCTCAGCAGCTGGCTGGCTCCCTGGCCCGACCAAGCAGGCAAAGGTAGGGGCCAGGGTGCTGGGTGGATGGGCTGTGGCGTCCCTGGTGGCATGGGGGCCCACGTCCAGGCCCAGCTAGAGCAGTCCCAGGTTGGGGGGTAGCTGGGCTGTGGAAAGGGACAGCACCGCACCACACTCCCATTCTGGTCTTCATTCCATGTGAGTTGAGCTGACGCCCCCACATGGGGTGGGAGGTCCACAGCCTGTGCATTTGGGGCCAGGAGAGGGCATCTTCTCTACTGCCTAAGAGCAAGACCTGGCCCAGGCCCATCTGGATGGAGAGGCAGTTCAGAGGGAGTTGCTTCCTAATGGGGCTGGGGTTGGGCCCATTGAGGAACGTGCTTCTACCTCAATGGGCCCTGTGCCCGGGCCTTGATACCTGTAGGGGCTGTACCACCTGCCCTGGCCACTGGTGCTGGCCCGCTGGTCTTGGGTGTGCACCCCCTGCTGCTTCCTGCTCCAGAGTGTGGGGATCCCCGTGTCTGCCAGTGGATGACCTACACCCACCCTCATGGACCCTGACTAAGCCCAAGGGTGGGAAGTGGCGATGAGTGAGGGCAGGTGGGCAGAGGCCAGGTCTCATCAGGCTGGGCGGGAGGAGCTCTTGCCCAGGGCAGGCGCACTCAGGGACTCTGGGGAGGAGAAGTGGCTCCCAGAGGGACACGGGGTAGGGCAGCAGCCTGGGACCGGGACCAGGAGGCTCAGGCAGCTCTGAGCTCTGGGAGGCAGGAGTAGCCCCCACCCACCAGCCCAACGCAGACACCAACACGCCTCTCACGCCACCCACTGGAGCCAGGTGCCAACCTGTGCTCTCTTGGGGAGAGACATGAGCATGGGGTGGTGACGCCACTAGGATGGAGCCTCAACCCGAGGTGGCCCAGGCACCTGGAGCCTCAATAGGGCCTGCAGGGGTTAGTGTGGCCTCATGGCCCTGCCCCGGTGGGCACACTGCCCAGCCACCTCAGGGCATCCCTCATTACAAGTCTTGGGTCACCTCCAGTTCTTGCCCAGTGTGTGAGGGGTAGGTGGGGGCCTCAGGCCTGCCCCTGGGGCCTGCTTCAACCTGGGGAGGGGACCAGGGCCCAGGGCCCAGGTACTGGCGGCACCTCTGAGCCGCTGCGCTGGGGCTGGAGTGGCCGTGGGCCAGGTAAGGCAAGCAGGTGTCAGCCGAGGTGAGCTTGTGTGCCAAGACCCTGTGGGAGGAGCCCAAACCTGAGGCCAGGAAACAGGTGCTCTCAACTGCAGCCCTGCCTGACGCTGCTGCTCTCACAGGGACAGCTCTGCCTGAGGGCCCAGCCAGCACTAAGGTCACCTCATGGCCAGGAGAGCAGGGCCGAGGCGCCCGATGGCTGTCAGCTGAGGTTAGGGCCAAGCGAGGCTGCAGCATGCTCAGGGAGGGGGGCTGCAGTCTGAGCATCTCAATCACCCCTCCCCTTGAGCTGATGACCCCTGCTGTACCCTCTGTTCCACTCCTCAGAGCCCTGCCCTCCCCTGCTGCCCCGCTCTGGCCCTGGAAGCCCTCCATAACTGTGTGTCCCCTCCCCTGCATGTGGATCACCCAGGGGGCCTGGGAACTGCCCAATGTCACTCGGGGGTGCTGGGGGCAGGAAAAGGTGACACTGCCCCATGTCAGAGTGGAGGGTGCAGCACAGGGGGGCCACTCAGCCTGGCTGGGCAGCACCCCCTGCCCACTCCTCCCCCTCCCACGTCTTTGCGAAATCTGGTGCCACAGCAGAAGTGTGCAGGATGTCGCCGCGGGTAATTGCAGGTTACACAGAACAATCTGAGGAATTAAAATCATATTTTCATTGCACCATAAAAACATGTGAAGGCGGGAAGGCGGCCCCGGGGCCAGGTGGAGAACACCCTGCTCTGGCTCCACCCTGTACTCCCTGGGCCGTCCCCGGGGAAACACAGGATCGAAACCACTATTGGCCCAGGACACTGGTCCCACACCGGGCAAGGGAGCCTGGGAGAGCGGCCGCTTTGCCCACATTGCCCTACTGGGCCTTGGTTCCTGCCCTGGCTGTGCAGCTGCCTAGGTGGGGGCTCTGGGCCAGTGTCCCACCAGAGTAGTGAGGTGTGGGGATGGCCAGTGCCTGTGAGGTCCCCTGGGCCTGGTCTGCAGCCAGGTGCTTGCCAGTTCAGCACCGGCCCTGAGAGGGCCTGGGGCAGCAGTGCTGGCCTGTTTGTGGCAGCTCTTTGCCTGCAGCACCCATTGCTTGTAAACTGCGCTGGACCCCTGTCTGCCACTTACCAGGAGAGTATGAGCCCCTGTGCAGCAGGAGCCCAAGGACCCACGGCTGCCTGGGATGTGTGTGGTGGACGTTTTGGTCCCTCCTAGGGGATGCGCAGGCCGGCTGAATGGGCCACACAGCGCGGGAGAGCTGAGGTCACAGAGAGCAGGTATGTGGTGCACGGTGTGTTCCAGGAAGAAGGGGCACGCAGGGAAAACCACCTGGAGGGGCCAGTGGGGGCATGGACGTGTGGGTGGCTCTCAGGCCCCCAGCAACAGGCACTCCTGGTCGGCTGGGCGGGCAGGGAGGCGAGAGGCCCTCCTGGCAGAGTGCCGCCCAGCGTGTACTGCGGGCTCCACACAGCTGCATCCTCTCCGTCACCACAAAAGCACCAAGGCCATTTCAAGTTTTCCCTGTGCTCCCTGGCAGGGACTGATCCCAGGGCCGAGGAATCCACAGGCCCTCTGCCCCCTTCCTGGCTGCTGCCCAGAGCCACCCCCTAGAGCCCAGGCAGCAGGTGTAGGCCGACCTCCCGGCCTTGTGGTGCCCCCAAGGCAAAAAACTTGCAGGCCTAGAGGCAAGCCCCACCCACAGGATCCAGCCCAGGCATGCCACCAGCCGTGCGTTAAATGGGACATGGCTGATCAGGAGCTGCACTTGTGGGAGGGCCTGGCCCAGCACTTGGCATCTTAAGTGGGCGTCTAAGAGCTCACGTGCACGCTTCACACAGCAAGTCGGGCTTCTGCAGGCCCATTAAGGCGCAAAGGCATTCCTCTGTGCGCTGACAAGCAGGGTCCCATCCAGGGCTCGGGGCCGGCAGACTAAGTGATGTTTTCTTAAGGAAGACACGCGATTAGCCACCGCTAAAGCCCCAGCACAATGCAGGGCCCGGCCGTGGCTGTCAGCGCTATCTCTCGGCAGTGACTGACAGGCGCTCCCCAGCCCATCAAGCCTCAATGCACAGGATTAGCCTGACGCAGTCGACAAGCTGACTTGGAGGGCCACAGTGGAAACCGGCAAAGTGACTGACATCCAGGGACAGAGAGCCTCACACAGCCCTGCTACCTCCCATCATGGGCCCGCCCATTGGCGGGCTGTTCCAGAACAAAGCCAGTGTTGCCGCCCCTCCCCAGAGCCTGCCTGGCGCTGGGCTGCCGTTCTTGCTTCAAGGTGCAGAGACCAGGCAGAGGGTCCCAGGAAAAACCCTCAGTGGGCGTCTTCAGGCCAGAGGCCAGACAGCTGTGGGGCAGGTGGGGTGGCTCTGCCTCCTGCCTAGGTGGGGTCCCCAGCACTGCAAGGCTGCTCCCCTCTGCCCAGGGCTGCTCGGAATTGTGCTCAGGAGTTCAAGGGGCCCCAGCGGACCCTGGGCTGCACATGATTTAAGAGGGGCCCGGTGACCTGGCCAGACCCCACCCACCTGGGCGATCCTGGGGGCCCGTCAGGGACACCACAGGCAGAGCACGTTTCAGAAAAAGCACCTTCTTTATTTGCACTGCAGAAATGCCAGGGGGCTCGGACATGGGTGCCCACAGGGTGGGTTTCCACCCAGGTCGTCATCATCTGGCAGCAGGAGCCTAGAAGCAGTGCCAGGCGGCAGAGGCTGAGAGGTGCAGGTGTGAGGTGGACAGTCCCCTGAGCCATCCCTGCGGGGCACACAGGCCACCTGTCCAGCACTTGTGCTCCACGCTGACCGTCTCACAGGCGCTCCAGGAGAGGGGTGAGGCCCTCCAAACCTGCCTGCAGCCATCCTGCCAACAACGGGAAGGTCAAGGCAGCCACCCACCCCTCCCATCAGCCTGGTCATGTCTCCCACTGCCACACCCAGGGACCCCCAAGGGAGAGACGGGTGAGAAACAAACCCTGCAGAGAGTGGCCCCACCCCAGGGCGATGCGTCACAGGGAGCGACGCAGTGCTACAAAAATATTTTGAAATGATAAAAATTTATAGCAGGCTCCTAACAAAACAGCTCTGGGAGGTGCAATGTTCTGATAAGAGTTTCCTCAGGATGCCCTTTGTTTATTCCTATCAAGCGCAGCCCCGCCGGGGGGAGGCAGCCACAGCGAAGCAGGGGGCCCTGAGTACCCCCAGAGAGGCCTCCCCAGAGCCCCTCAGCACCATGCGGACCCCAGAGCCTGTCCACAGGCATCTTGGGGGGAGCCCACTGCTCTGCCTGGTCTCCACCCGAGCCCCAGGGGAGAGATGGAGCCCAAACACCCCCAGCCCCGGGACAGGCTGACAGCCGTGGGGGTGCCCCAGGTGGGCTGGATGGCACAGGCTGAGGGCCCACCCTGCCCCGGCCCCCGTCCTCAGCCCTGGCCGGAGGATGCACTGTCAGACCACGAGGCGAGAGGGCTCTGGCACAGGCATCCCTGGGGCAGAGGCCAGGAGCCCTCGCCAGGTTCTTCCTCCTGGGAAGAGGATGAACAACATGCCCCCGGCCAGCCTGACTCTGCAGAGCTGAAACAGAACCAAATGTGTGGGGCAGGCTGGGCAGGGCCGGCCATCACAGGGCAGCGTCTCCACCTTCTGGGAGGCAGGGAAACAAGCGGGCGCTGAACTCTGCAGGAGCCAGGTGGGAGGCCAGCTTCCCGACTGCAGCCGCCTGTGAAGCAGCAACTTGAGATGCCCGACTTCAGCCCGCCCCGGACACCCTCCACGCCAGCATCCGCCTGGGCCAGGCTCCTACGGATGAGCCCTGTTTCTTGAGACCTCTTGTGTGTGGGGGGCAGCTGTGGCCAGGCCGGGGTCTGGGGTTCCCGGGGAGGTTTGGGCCCTTGGGGACTTCTCCTCCTGCCTGTCACCAATGCCTGTCACCAGGCCTGGTTACAGGACGGAGCATCCCTGTTCTGGGTGGCGTGGCAGGTACAGCCTTGCTGTACACCTGGAGGGAGCCCATGGCCAGGGCTCCTGCACCCCTGCCATGTGCCCTGTCCTCAAATACAGAGCCGGCCCCACTTGCATACCTGGGTCTGGCCTCCGAGGAGCTGGTGGCGGGCGCACCATGTGCCCTGGCCTGCAGGGATGGTGCTTACCCTCAGCAGCCTGTCACCGTGGGGTCCAGGCCTGAGCGCTTGGAGATGCGCAGCTTGACTACCTCCTCGGAGCATGTGGGATGGATACCCACGGTCCGCATCACCTGCGCGTAGGAGGCCCCACACCTGCACATATAGGGGATGGGGGAGGCAGGCGGGGGTCAGCACAGGGAGGGGGGTCCACAGCATCCCATCCCTGGGAAGAGGAGGGCCTCGGAGGCTGCTGGTCTCCTCACTGTCCCCTAACCCCCAGCCAGAAGCCAGGACCCCTGCCCACACCTGTGGGAGCCGTCCACCTCCCTCCCAGCAGATGCTCAGTGCTCATCTAGCCCACCTCCCACCCAGCCATGCCCTGGCTTGCCCTGGCCTGGCTTCCTGCTGTTCCATCCCCTGCCCCCAGGCACAGTCCTGCCTCAGGCCTCTGCTCTCTGCTTTACCCACAGACAGCGCATCCTGACCTCACCACACCACCGCCCCCCAGGCCCCACATCCAGCCAGCCACGTCTCTCAGGCCATGCACAATGTCCCAATCTCCAACTACCCCTGTCAACCCGCCCAGAGCCTTTGCCACGGCTTCCTTTGACCCCGGGACGCCGAAAACACACAGCCTGAGCCCAAGACCCAGGCAATGGCCCCAGCTCCAGAAGACATGCAGCAGCCCTGGGGTGGCTCTCCAGGCACTGGCGCCCCGCTCATGGTGGCATGAGTGCTGGGCCGGGTGGGCGAGGGCCCCAGCAGCGACCCGGGGCCACAGTGGACACCTCACCTGGCTCTGGCTGGCTCAACAGCATCTGGCTGGGGCAGAGCTGCCCCTTGTCTCCCTGAACCCGCCCTGTCTGAGGAGGGCCTGAGGAATCTCTGCTGCAAACCCGCGAAGGCCACAAAAATGCAGCAAGAGAGGCAGCAGCTCTCCACTGCCGCACTGCCGGCACTCGAGGGACACCCAGCTGCACATCGCATCACAGCCCGCATTCCTCGGGACTTACTTGATCCCCAGAGCAAATCCTTGAGTAACTTCGCCTGCATTGGGGCCAAGGAAGTGCAGGCCCAGCACCAGCTGCGGGGGCTCCCTCAGGCACACCATCTGAAAGCCGCACATCTCAGCTACCAGCCCAGGAGGGGGCTGGGTCACGTCCACCCTGCATCCACCCTGCACCCTGCCTGGGGGGCATGGCTGCAGCCAGCCCTCGGGTGTTCGCCCTGCCGGGCTCTTTCCCACCCTCCCTCTCACCCTCAGCACCCTGGGCCACAGGGATGCTCACCTTTACATAACACTGGGATGCATCCCGTCCAGCCACCGTGAACTCCAGCGGTTTATAATGGGCGTGATAGACCTGAGGACAGGATACCACCCCTGGATCAGTGCTGGGACAAACAAACCTTGTGGCACCTGCAGCTCCCACAGGCTGCATGGGCAAGGCAGGGTCATGACGGGCAGGAACCATCCATCTGGCCTGAAGGTCTGGTCTGGGAGGGGGAGGAGGGCTTGGCTGGCCACAGGGTGTGTGCAGGCAGCCAGTGGCTGGAGCCATGCTCTACAGGACAGACCCTCTCCCACCCAAGCCTGGGACCCCCACAGACCATAGCAGCAGAGCAGGCATCAGGCAACCCAAGCACCCAGGCTGGGCACAGCAAACCTGCGTGGATATAGCTCCCCCACAACCAACGGCGGAGGCAAGAATGGGTGAGCAGGCGACCACCCGGCTCCCTCAGGCACCCTGGTGCTCCCTTGGCCCTCACTGGAGCAAGGCCGCTGTGGCCACACCGGAGCCGGAGCTGTTGGACAAAGGCTTTCAGCACCCTTGAAGGGCTCGACAGCGTGTCCGGGGCTGCGGCCAAGTAAAAAATGAGCGGGGCCCTCACATGTGCTGCACAGCCATTATTAATTAATGGAACTTCAGAGAATATTGTTCTAACTAAGACAGAATTCAAAAGAAAACAAATAAAGAGTATTTGGCCATTCAACATCGTGAAACATAAAACAACATTATAAAATGCCAGGAACATATGTCCCAGCGCACTTGTGATGAATCAAACAAAAATAGCAAATAAAGTGCCTCGGGGAAGGCTGGCCTGTCAGGCCTGTCCTGTTGATGGAGAGGACTGGGGTGGAGGGGGAAGGGCCCAGCCCTGGAGCCCAGTGACTCATCCCCAAAGGCCCCAGGCCCCACCACCCAGGCCACAGCCTCCGGTTTCTCTGGGTGTCTGCAAGCTGCCGCGGCAGCAAGATGAAACCGCACCGAAGGCTTCCAGCTACCATGGCCCGGCAGGCTTCAGAGCCCCTGCATTCTTCCAGGCCACCCCAGAGCCACAGCCACCTGCCACAGCAGACCCCCAAAGCAGCCTTGTTCGATGAAAACCCCTTTCCTCCAGGGTGAGTGCCTGAGCCTGGAAGAAGCTGGAAGAGGATAGGTGTCAGGATGTGGTGGGGGGTGAGGGGCTGGGGGCTCTCGCCTGGGAGACACCCTGGGCAGTCCAGGAAGACAAGGTGTAGGGTGGTTGGGGGCTGGGGGTGGAAGCAGAGGTCGGAGACCCCTGGGAGAAACCTTTCTGGGTCGAGTGAGATTCAAGTCCCTGCAAAGTGGGGACAGCACAGAGGCACCTCCGGGGCCCTGGTGGTTTCAGGGATAAGCAGCTGTGTGCTGGAGTGGGGCCGGCGCTCAGCTGACCTCAGCAGGGGAGCGGGTGGCACCATGGTGGTGACCCAGTTGGTGCTGGGCACCCCTGCAGCATGGCTGGGGTGGGGCTGGGGGCTTCTGGGCCACAGGGCTTCTTGCCCTCAGAACAAGGCAGCCAAGGGCCTTCCCCTCACTGCTGTGACACGTGGTGGCAGAGACCAGAGGCACCTAAGCCCAGTCACCCCAAGGCTGCCAAAGACTAGGCACCCCCGTTGCTGGGGCTGCTCCCAACGTGTCCCTTCCTGCTATACACAGCCACCGCTCAGGGCCCCTGGAAAGGAGAGACCCTGGCGCCCTGTTCACAAGGCCTCCGCCCAGAGCGTGGAGTGAGGTCGCGGAGTCGCCACTGTCCTCAGCCGCACTGCTCCCAGGCCTCACCTCAACATGCTCCTGCCCGTGGCGAGCCACTGCCTCCTCCTCGGACAGCCCCACACAGCCATACTCCAGCGGGGTGAAGACGGTCGTGGGAACCTGAAAGCAGATCTGGAGTCAGGGAGGGCCCCTGGGCCCCGAAAATCGAAGGTCCTCATTGCATGTGACACAAAGAGCAATGATCACAGACCAGGCCCAGATGTGCCTGGAGCAGGCTGCAAGTACAGCAGGCGACCCACCTGCCCGCACCTGCGCCACACTCTCAGAACGGAGCCCCACACACATGCTTGCACACACACGTGTGCACAACACCCCCGCATAAGCACGCACACACGCATGCCCACACCTACATACAGACACACAGCGCACAAAAGCCCCTCACCCCAGAAGAGCTAGTCTCGAACTCGGCCTCTCCCGGGCTGCACGTGGCGTCCGCTAGATAGAACTCACATTGTCATAGTCCATCAGGTCTGAGGACCCGCGGAAGAGCCGCTGCACCAGGAGCCTCCCAGCCATGATAGCCGTGGGTGTCAGCTCAGGCCGCCCCTTGGGGAAGGCACAGCGGGGCCACGTCAGCACCATGTCCGGGGTTATATGCAGCCCCCATGCCACCACCCTTTGCCCCCCGAGTGGGCATCTCCCTTTAGAAAATCCCCAACACTGGCACCAAGTACGGTGACATAAAGCCTCCCCCTGGAGCTCGTCCCCCTGCGGGGCATCCCAGGGACCTAGGTAGGTCACTCATTCTCCTGCTTGTTGCCCTCCACCCTGCCCTGGGAAAGGAGTCCGCTGCCAATGAGGCCGGCCGTGCCACCCTCACATGCTCAAGCCTTCTCTGCAAACCCCTTCTGCACACTGCTGACCTCGGAGGGCTGCCTGGTGACCAGGCTCAAAAGAGCCCCTGCTACCGTTTGCATTCACTGGAATCCCCGGCTGAAAAGGGACCCCCAAAGCGTTCCACACACTCCCGACGTGCAGCTCGACTTGCACGTCACAGTCCACAACAAATTCCAAATCAGAACGTCGCTGTGCTGGAGAGCCCTCCGTCCCAGGGTGTCCCCGGCCTTGGGGGTTCCAGCACCATCCTCTGGGATGGGCTGCCAATCACCTTGGCAGCAGGAAATGCAGATGTTGTTTGGCATTCCAGAAATGCACAGAGATCCGTGGAGATAAACTCAGAGCGCAGCCTGCGCATTCCAGCAGGCCTGACTAACTACCGAAACGTCCTGGCGGCGGCGAACAGCGCACACAACGTCTCATTAAACAATAGCCCCCGCCCCGCCCACAGGCTCTTCCCAGCCGCTCAAGGGACCACTGGTTGGGTGTTAACTCTTTGGACTGTTCAGAATGACCTTTCTGAGTGGATTTAATGTTTAAATAAAGAATGCCTTTGTGTGTGCCATGCATTTCTGGCAAAACAGTTTGAAATGTTACAGTTTCCAACGCAGGAGCCTGGGAGCTACACACTTGCAGAGGGAAAACTCAGATTCCCAGAGAGAAGGGAGGCTTCCTGCTGTGCACAGAGATGCACGTGGCACTGTCTCAGGGTGCAGTGCTCACAGGATGCAACAGACCATGCAATCAGAGACCACTGCACCTACATGGTCCAAGGCAGAGGCTGCGCTTGCAGAAATCACACTGAGCAGCTGAACCATCCAGCTAAGCAAGCTGGGGCTGCAGGGTGGCCGAGGCATGTGCAGTCACGTGCTCTGTCCACACAATCGGGACGGCTAGATGGGCCCTACAGGACGCTGCTGGGTCCGCCTGGAGCCTCAGAGTGTGACCTTATTTGGAAATAAGTTCTTTGCAGATATAATTAAAGTAAGGATGGAGATGAAGTCATCCTGGATTAGGGTGGACCCTAAATCCAATGACAGAGAAACTGTAAGAAGCAAATCAGGGCCCAGAGACACACCCAGGAGACTGTCACGTGATGATGAGGCAGAGAGAGGAGTGATACAGCCACAACCCGAGGGACGCCGGAGGTGTCCTACCCCAGAGGCTTCTGAGGGAGCCTGGCCCAGCTGACACTTTTTGAGATGGAGTCTCGCTGTCACCCAGGCTGGAGTGCAATGGCACAATCTTGGCTCATGGTAACCTCCACCTTCCTCCTCCCGAGTTCAAATGATTCTCCTGCCTCAGCCTCCCGGGTAGCTGGGATTACAGATACGTGCCACCATGCCTGGCTAATTTTTGTATTTTTTTAGTAGAGACGGTTTCACCACGTTGGCTAGGCTGGTCTTGAACTCCTGACCTCAAGTAATCCGCCTGCCTTGGCGTCCCAAAGTGCTGGGATTATAAGCATGAGACACTGCACCCAGTCCCAGCTGACACTTTGATTTCAGACTATTGCCCCCAAACGTGAGAGAATCCATGTCTGCTGTTCTGGGCCACCCGTGTGTGGTGATTTAGTTGCGCAGCCCCAGGACACTGACACCAACAGGTCTCGCTACAAAGAAGCTCTCAGGGACACTCCAGAGCCACTCTCAGCAGCAGGCACTGGACACATGCAGGACAGGCAGAGCACTCCTGAGGCTGCCGGGGTGCAGCATCCCAAGACTGACCACCCAGGTCCCTTACTGGGGCCATGGGTAAGGAGGGCTCCAGAGCCCCCACCCAGGAAAGACTGGCACTGATCTTCACAGCAGCAGCTGAGAGCAAAGGACCTGTCCCGGTGTGACACCCAGAGAGGCAAGCCAGAGGATACGAAGGTGGGGAGGGCGGGGCCAGGTGGGCCCAAACTGGACCTGCCTCAACCCTGTGGGGACAGGATGGCCCCAAGGCCATGTCCAGTGGTGGCATTTCTAAGCCTATGCCTCCAGCCTACCTGCCGGGGGTTGGGGCCTGCGTGCAGAACTGACCCATGCCCAGTTCCCAGCAGGCGTCTGCTGCTGGTGCTTGCAGCTGTCTTTAGGCCGTCCACACTCCCGCCACAGAAAGGAAAGGAAAGGCAGAGAGCTGAGGCCCAAGTCCAGGTTGCCCCAGAACTCCAGACAGGCTGGCCCTGGGGTTTGACCCAGAGCCTCTGTGATCAGAGAAAGTGTTGTTTCTCTCCCACAGGACAGAAGCAGCCGGAGCCCAGCGAGCAGGGGTGGTGGGGCAGGCAGGGGCAGGGGCCTGGTCCCACGACGCATGCCGTACCTCCACCACGTCACCAATGGCGTAGATGTGGGGCACAGAGGTGCCTTCCCGGGAGTCCACCAGGATCTTCTGAGTGTCGGGGCTAGTATCTACCCCAGCCTTCTCCAAATTCAGACTTCTGGTGTCTGGTACTCGACCTGAAGGAAATAGAGAGGGGGCTGAAAGGTCATCTTCAGTGGCTTTGACCTAGAGCTGTTGTATTTAAACTATTTCTCAGAATGTCCACTTACAGACCGGGTACGGTGGCTCATGCCTGTAATCCCAGCACTGTGGGAGGACGAGGTGGGCGGATCACCTGAGGTCAGGAGTTCAAGACCAGCCTGGTCAACATGATGAAACCCTGTCTCAGCCGGGTGCGATGGCTCACGTCTACAATCCCAACACTTTGGGAGGCCGAGGCAAGTGGATCACCTGAGGTCTGGAGTTCAAAACCAGCCCGGCCAACATAGTGAAACCCCATCTGTACTAAAAATACAAAATTACCTAGGCATAGTGGTGCACACCTATAGTCCCAGCTACTCGGGAGACTGAATCGCTTGAACCCAGGAGGCGGAGGCTGCAGTGAGCTGAGATTGCACCATTGCGCTCCAGCCTGGGCGACAAGAGCAAAACTCTGTCTCAAAACAAACAAACAAACAAACAAAAACAGAAAAGAAAAGAAACCCTGTCTCTACTAAAAATACAAAAATTAGCTGGGTGTGGTGGTGCGCACCTGTAGTTCCAGCTACTTGGGAGGGTGAGGCATGGGAATCACTTGAACCCGGGAGGTGGAGGTTGCAGTGAGCCAAGATCACACCACTGCACTCCAGCCTGGGTGAGAGAGTGAGACTCTGTCTCAAGAAAAAAGAATGTCCACTTAGAACCGGCCAAAAGTGAAGCACCAGCAGCGCAGAGGGGCTCCTGGCCTCTGCAGGAGGTGGCAGGCAGGTCTGAAACAGACGCTGGTCAGATGACAGCTGGCACAGGAGACAAGGCGGGGTGCCACCTGCGGAGACCAGTCGGCCTTAGACTGGTTCCTGGCATGCAGGAAAGGAAGAGGCACTTGCCAATGCTGGGGCTCCCTGACATCAAAGAGTGCTAAGTGTGGGATTCCAGAACCTTCCACATGCCCAGGCCTCAGGCCCTGCTGCAGGGCCACCAGCACAGTGCCAATGGCTCTGGTACCGACTTCATCCGGAGAAACCAGCCCTTTGTGGGGAGCTGCTGGCACCTGGCCTGCCTGGCCACCCTGCATCTGTCTGCAGCACTGCAGCCTGATACCATCAGGCAGTGAGACCGAGAGTCCAGAGGGGCCTCCTTCGAGGACACCTGCAGGCTCCCGATGGCCTCCTCCCTATGTGGACAGGCTGAAGAGGAGCCGGCCACACCCTGGACTGTACCCCAACAATGCTCAAGTCCTGGGGTCTGGCCCTCTGCCCAGGTAGGGCCTGAAGGTCTCTCCCCATTAGGGGAAAGGAAGCCCCCCCAACCCACTAGCAGAGGGCCAAGTGAGCAGAGCTAGCAGCTGGGTCTCCCACCTGCTCTGTGCTGCAGCCCCCCGTGGCTGCCTGGCACACAGCCCCAGCCTAGAGACCTCAAGGCCGAGGGGAGCTGAGCTAAGGGGCAGCGTCCTAACTACACCATGCCCATTCTAGGGGGCAGCTGGCTCAGCTGATCCTGCTCTTGGGTGCAAAGGTCAAGAGAGGCAGGGGATGGCCAGTCCAGGGGGTCAGCACAGCTGCCCCCTGCCAGTCTCCACATAGCCTGGGGCCCGGAGAGAGGGCACCGCATAGGCCTCTTCACAGCCCAAGGGCCAGCAGAGGTCCCTTCCTCCCCTAACTCAGATGGGTGTGGCTTTGCCAGGCCGGCGGGCGGCCACAGCAGCTTTTCCCTCCCAATCCCAGCTGCTCTCGGCTCCCAGGGGCTCAGGATGATCCACCGATGGCAAAGGCGGTTTGGCGTCAAAGGCATAGGACCCCTGCTCATTGTGGCTGCGACAAACCAGCTGCTGGCCGGCATGCGGGTGGCGCCCACCTAAGCATCTGGAAGCTGAAGCTCCCGTGAAAGGGAACCCTTAAGTCTCCAGCTGCCGTCCTGGGGCGGGAGTCAAAACATACAAACTTGGCTAAGCCGGCTTGCGGGAGGCTGGCTCCAGCCTCTGTGCTCTGCTCAGCCGCAGGAATTGGGTGCCGGGAGGGCTGGCACCGGCTGGGGATCAGCCCAGACACAGGGGATGCCAGCCCACATCAGAGGAAGGAGCTGGGCCCCATGGGCAGGGCTGAGGCACGAAGGAGGGGCCGAGGTCCCTGCAGGCAGGGGGCTCACGCCCAGCCCTCTGGTCCCTCCCCAACCTGGTGTCCAGCCCACCAGACCCAGTACTTCCTGGTGCCTGCGGGAATAGAACATCTGACGCTGCACCCACACTCTCCTCTGCATGCTTGCCTGGCTGGTCCCAGGAAGCCAAGGCACTCATCATGTTCCTCATGATAACTATGGCAACTATAGACCTTGCAGGTGCTGACCAAACCCTGTCCCCAGGTCTGAAGGAAATAAAGATAAATTTAAAAGTAGTCACAAGAGATAAAAGAGGCATGGAATTAGGTGGCCCATCCAAAGCCGGGATCTTCTGCACATGGTGTGTGGATCCCTCTGGGAAGTTGGTGGGAATGTGATGGAGCCACTAACGTGAAAAGCATGACAACAGGACAGGCTGGATGGCCAGGGGAGAGAGGGCTGCGTGGCACAAACACACCTGGCCCTGCAGGGACTCCATAGCCCATCAGGGAAGAACAGCAAAGGAAGAGTGAGTGGCCTGTGGCAGGTAGCAGGCTCAGCCCTGAGGAGGACAGCCAAGGGCACAGTGGGGTTAGAAGCTGGGCCGGTGGGACATGGCTGGGAGTGGGTGCAGGGAAGAGGCCCGTTCCACTTGGGTGGGGCCACGTCCCCAGCTGTGGCCAGCCCTGATGGCAGGACACCAAGCCCTGAGCCCCACTATGGGTCTTGCAAGCAAAGGACTGGGCAGTGGCCAGAGAAGGGCCAGATATCCCTGCTGGTGCTGGACAGCCAGTCAGGTGTCCTAGGCCCCACTGGCTCAGGCCTGGAGCCCTGCAGGAGGGTGAACGACTCGTGCCAAGGTGGGGACCCAGTGGGGCCCGAATGGTGTGAGCAGCAGGATGCAGGCGGCTGCGCCCAGTCAGCTCCCCACCATTTCCCTCCTATGCCAGGATAAAGGCACACCACTCAGGCCATTTGGGGAAAGAAGGGCGCCTGCACTAGTGTCTTTCGCCCCTGCATGTTGTGCTCTGAGCTTTCCCAGATGTGCCTGCGGCCCACTGCAGGCCTCCCCATGGAGGGGCTCCGTGCTCCCTGCAGCTCCGTCCTCGCAGCCTTGGCTCTTGAGCGCCCAGTGCAGTGTTTGCCAAGTGCTGCTGAATGGCCCCTCCTGAGGTAGAACATTTGGTGGCTCTCGAGTCTCTGATTCCTAGACACCACCAGGATGGAGACCTGGGGCACCAGCTTGCCATGTGTCAGCTGAGTTCCTGGGGCAGATCCTCAGAAGAAGGGCAGCCAGCTGAGTGGGGGCTTCCGGGCGCAGGACAATCCTTAGACTCTGTTCCTTCCTGGCGCAAGCGGCGCACAGCACTCTCTGTCATGCTGCTTTAATTTGCACTTCTTTGATGACTAGTAAGATGAAGTAATTTTTGGCCACGTGTTTATGAACCGTATTTCCTCTTTTGTAAATTGCCAGTTTCTGCCTTTTCTCATGCATTTATAGGCATCTTCACTATGTTCCTGCTTTGTAAGAGCTTATTACGTAATGGATACATAACACTCTGTCATATTTTCTGCAGACAACAAGGGCATTAAAATTCCAGGTACAGCTCTTCAGACTACACTCATGAGCAGTCGTGGGCCACAGGATTCATGGGCAGAGGAAGGGCGCCAGCTCTGTATTCCTTGTGCATGTGAAGCACGAGGGCTCATGGGCCTGCACGCTGTGGACTTACCCAGGCGGCACAGCTACATCAAGGGCACCTTGAAGGATATCCCCTTGCTGAGATGGTCTCCAGGATCCACACCAGTTTAAGCGGCAGACAGAGCTGTCCATCACCACCAAGGGCCTCCACATGGGCCAGTTTGTTTGTGTACTGTAGCAAGAGGGCCCAGCTGGGCGTCGGCAGTGTCCTCCCTGCAGGCACCACACCTGTACCATCAAGCGCTGCCTGGAGGAGAGGCTGGGACCAGGACTTATTGACCTGGGCCTTTGAGAACTACACCGCAGTCACCTCCCCTAGCCTGGAAACCAGGAAGACTCACATGAAGCTGCCCTCCAAGAGGATCATCTCAGCCAACAGAGCTGTGGTCAGCATGGGAGACAGAGGTGGCCGAACTGACCAGCCATCCTGAAGGCAGGCCATGCCCACTACATATAAGGCAAAGAGGAGCTGCTGACCGTGGTGCAGAGTACGGCCACAAGCCCCAAGGAACGTCCCTTCAGAGATGGCAACCACTGGCACGCTGGCAAACCTGCCACTGCAGAGATGCCTCTGCTGGTAGCAAACTGGGTCTCGTTGCTGCCCACTGGGCTTGGTTCAGACTTGGGGCTGACGGGCCCAACAGAGTTTGTCCTTCTGCCAAAAAAGTAGTAATTCCAGGTACAAATGGACGTTCTCACTTCCTGTGTATTGGTGTGGCTGGCCCACAACACTGACACTCAGGAAGCACTGGGCTGAGCACCTCTGCAGCCCGGAGCTGCCTCCAGCCCCAGGCCCAGCAGTGCAGCACCCCTGACGCAGGACAGCCCATCTCCACACGTGGCCCTGGGAGTGCTAGGAGCAGCCGGGCAGGGCAGCCCTCCTCTGATCACAGTGAGAGCCTCACCAGCTGCTGTCAATGGCCCGGGAGATGGAGGGCAGGCACCACGCTTGTCCAGCCAGCCTGGCCCCAAGGAGGGACCAGAGAAGGCTGAAGCCCAAAAACCACCCAGACAGTCACCATGGATCACTCCCACCTATTCTGATGGACACAGGGACAAGGGGACGGCCAGTCGCATGAAGTATTACGCACCTCTCTCATCTGTGATGGGAAGAACAGGCATGCCCTCTGATTTCACGCCCGCCTGGGACACATGTTCCCAACAGAGAAGAGCAAGGAGGCGGTGCCCCGGGTGAGAGGTAAGTGCCAGTGGGAGTACAGCAGGGTGAGTCAGTGGCTGTGATCCAGACAGAGGCAGCCGGGGCCAAGCACTGCGCCTGAGGACGAGGGTGTGGGAGTGGGAAGCTCCAGGGCCGGTGGGCAATGCGAGGCGGGCAGGGCTTCACACATAGGCCCTGTGGGCCACCTGGCAACTGTCTCACGAGGGATGTGGCCCCCAGAGCCAGCCACTCTCACAGGGCCTGGCCTGCCACTTGCCCCAACGAGGCACCTTGGAACCAGGCACAGAGAAGAGTATATATGCCTTTGGAAATGGAGTTAGATCCTTGAAGCTTATTTTTCTAAAATACTTATCTTCTTCTTCTTCTTTTTTTTTTTTTTCCAGAATCACCCCTTCTCAATGAGCCCCAGGCCCCTACCCACAGCTCTGAGCCCAGGAAGGGGATGCACCTGCCCTACTGGCCTCGGGTCCCCTCGAAATGCCATGTTAGTTGAATAAATGAGTGAGCCCCGGGGCCTCAATGGGACCTGACTGGCCACTCGCTGTGACTGCCAGCAGCCACCAGGGACCCCCAGACTGTCCCGGGGTGTCTTATACCCAGGGAGGCTCCTCGGGGGGGATGGGGGTGAGCTTCCCCACAGGCAGCATAAGGGCCTTTCCTACTTGAGCTGCCTGCGTGCATTATGATGTGTGAGACCCCATAGTCAGCCTTGGAGTATGGCGCAGCCTCCAGCTCAGGCCCAGAGGACCCCCAGGAAGGAGCGTGCTCTATGGTGAGTAGTCATTATTGCTTTAACAGTTATTATTAGACTGGGCGCAGTGGCTCACGCTTGTAATCCCAGCACTTTGGGAGGCCGAGGTGGGTGGATCATGACATCAGGGCTTCGATACCAGCCTGGCTAACACAGTGAAACCCCGTCTCTACTAAAAATACAAAAATTAGCTGGATGTGGTGGTGGTTGCCTGTAATCCCAGCTACTTGGGAGGCTGAGGCAGGAGAATCGCTTGAACCCAGGAGGCAGAGGTTGCAGTGAGCCGAGATCACGCCCTAGGACTCCAGCCTGGGCAACAGAGCTAGACACTGTCTCAAAAACAAACAAATAAAAAACAATTATTATTATTATATTATTAATTATTTGAAAAGAGGTTTTACTCTGTTGCTCAGGCTGGACTCAAATGATCCTCCCACCTTGGCATTCCAAAGTGTTGGGATTACAGGCATGAGCCACCTCACTCAGCCCTTTAACGATTGTTAACATAATTGCAATTGTAACAGGTTGGCTGCCCTGGGACACCTGCAGACATTAGAGGGTGCATGGTAATATGTATAAACGGTGCCGACCTATCTCTAGAAGACTTTTCACTATGTTGTTCTTTTTTTTTTTTTGAGACGGAGTCTCGCTCTGTAGCCCAGGCTGGAGTGCAGTGGCCGGATCTCAGCTCATTGCAAGCTCTGCCTCCCGGGTCCACGCCATTCTCCTGCCTCAGCCTCCAGAGTAGCTGGGACTACAGGCGCCCGCCACCTCGCCCGGCTAGTTTTTTTTGTATTTTTTAGTAGAGACGGGGTTTCACCGTGTTAGCCAGGATGGTCTCGATCTCCTGACCTCGTGATCCACCCGTCTCGGCCTCCCAAAGTGCTGGGATTACAGGCTTGAGCCACCGCGCCCGGCCTTTTTTTTTTTTTTTTTTTTGGGGGCTCTCCCTCTGTAGCCCAGGCTGGAGTGCAGTGGCCGGATCTCAGCTCACTGCAAGCTCTGCCTCCCGGGTTCACGCCATTCTCCTGCCTCAGCCTCCAGAGTAGCTGGGACTACAGGCGCCCGCCACCATGCCCGGCTAGTTTTTTTTTTTTTTTTTTTTTTTTTTCAGTAGAGACGGGGTTTCACCGTGTTAGCCAGGATGGTCTGATCTCCTGATCTCGTGATCCACCTGTCTCGGCCTCCCAAAGTGCTGGGATTACAGGCTTGAGCCACCGCGCCCGGCCTGTTCTTTTTTTTTTTAATTGGTTTCCACTCAGTTCTAACCATAAGTACTGAATATGACATGGTAACAAGACCCAGCTCGACATCCATGTATGCAGGTGCTGGCTGGCCTGTCAGATGGCTGTGGGCTCTGGACACGGGTGTGAACTGGCCCTCAAGCCAAGAATGGGGCACCAGGCTGGTGGGTAAGCACAGGGCGCTGCTTCCTGCTACTCTGGCCTGGCTTCTGTGAGGTGTTAGCACCACCATGAGCTAGGGCTGAGCCAACAGTGCTGTCTCAGGAGCAACAGTGCACGCCCAGGGCCACATGGTGTGGAGGGGAAGGCCGCAGCCACCGCTCATAGGAAGAGCTCCACGAATGTTCATCTTGGCTCCACTTCAAAAAATACCAAACTCACATGCAGACAGATTTGGGTCTCTCTTGATGTAATTAATTACAAACTAAATTTACACTAAAATAAAAAGGTGTTAGACTATCGAAGAGGGGTCTCGGATCCGTATCACCTGCCCAGGGATGGCCACTCCACCCTGAGAGCAAGGAGGCGTGGGTGCCAGGGTCACGGCTGGGCCCATCCCCACCGGGAAGAGCATAGCCACAAACTTGGTTTCCCGCAGCTGCAGCAAGGCACATCCCTGAGAGCAGTCCTGATGGGCCCACCGCAGGCCCCCTGCCCGGGCAACATCCACACCCACTGTGGCCCCTAAGCCCCGGCTGCGCCCACACCAGCACGGAGGGCATCCAGAAGGAGCCGCCCCTTCCCTCTCACCAGGCTCGGGATGCTCCCACCCATCCCCAACCTAGGGGGCTTGGTTCTTGCTTTCTGCCCTTTCTTGCTGCCTGGCACTCAACAGAGGGACATTCCGCAGGGACTTGTGTAGCTGAGTCTGCGGTGTACGGGAGCCATCAGCCAAGCACAGCTGAGCAAAGACGGCTGCCTGCCACGTACACGCCAGCAAGCAGTGCCTGGGTGGAGAGAGGAGCCCCGGGCTGCAGCCCACCCAGGCAACAGCTCCCCTCCTGGGCACCGCCAGCCCCCATCATCATCTCCTGGGCACCCCAGTCTCTCCGGCTGTGGTCCAGGCACACGTGCCACGTGGGGCAGACTATACACAGGCAGCTTGTGCGGGTGGCCTCTGTGCGGTACCAGGAGGAAGCCAGGAAGCCAAGCTCCCACGCTTCATGCATGCTGTGTTTCAGGCTCTGATGCTGATTTACACACAGGTGGACATCTCTGAGTTATCTAAGAGAAAGCCCAAAGAGGAAATGGCTTCAGTGGCCAGGGTAAGATCCAGACAGATTCCTTCCCTGGGTCTCGTCTCACCTGCCATACCACAAGGCCCCCGGGCAGACCCAGGGCCACCCTCCCTGGCACTCAGGCACAACAGCTGCCTGGCTGTGGGATCCCCAGGCTCAGCGAGTCCCCTCCTGTGTCTGCTGGCTCTTCTGGCCGTGGGCAGGACTCCCGTGGTGCAGGGAGGGATACGCTAGAGCCTTCAGCATCTTACCCTCAAGAGAGGGACAGAGAACCGTCCAGAGGGGCTGGGGATGTCAAAGGGGCACATGACGATCTCAACTTCCAGTTTCTCAGGGCTGCAGTCCAGAGGCAGTCTGTCCTTTCTTTAAAACCAAATCTAAGCTCAACTAGCACTTAGAAGCTTCTGCACTAGGAGGCATTTGCTCAGGACGCCCCAGCCCCACCCTGCTCCCCTAGACAGCCAGGGATTCAGGCCACAACTGGTTAACTCAGTGGGCGAATTCGAGCCCGCAGCGGTGCTGGCTGACTGTCTTCACTCAGCGCTGTAATCGGCACATCTGCAGACAGGAAATCCTCCTCCCTGAAGTTCCCAGTCTATTATCTGAGACACCTGGTGTGGGCGGGTGATTCAGAGACAAACAATGAGCGGGGCCCCCTGCACAGCAATTAACTGCTTTAACTGCTAATATGTTTAATCCACCACGTGGAGATCAAGGCTGCATCGAGGAAGGGGCTCGGGTCCTCCTCGGCTTCCAGACTGCAGGGCCCACTTCGTGATGCCAATGTCCATGGTCCTCGCCAGCTGCGGTCAGGCGCCAGGCACACAGGCAATGGGCAGGGCCAGCACTCAGCCCCTCGCGGGAGCTCTGTGCAGCACCTGGGCTCCTTGTGTGTGTGTGTGCGCGCTGGGCATGGGGGCATCCCCGCTTCCTGTCAGAGCCCAGCTTGTGCGGACGTAGTGCACACCCGGGACAGGAAGCGGAGTCGGAGATGTTGGCACTGCCAGCTGTGCCGCCCCTAGGGCGCTTTATTTTAACCTCCCAGAGTGGATCATCCTTTATTGCAAGTAGAAATAAAGCTTGGTTAAAGGCTTATCGTACAAACCGGCAGAAAACGCTTGCAGTTGCTGACCTGGGAAGTGGCTCCTGAATGTTTACAAAACCTGGCTCTGAGCAGCAGCAAAGTCAGCACATGCCCGAGCGGCCCCCAGCAGGCGTGCAGAAGCCGCGCCGCCCTCGGGAAGCAGGGTCAGAGGCCAAGGACTGCGAAAAGCTTCCACCCCCAGCATCAATCACGCCAGGCAGACTGTCTGGGGGATGCTCATTTTGCAAATACAAAAAAATAAAACAGACTCCTAGCAAGGGAGGATGGGCGTGCAGGCCATGGCAGCTCTGCTGAGTAGGGAGGGGACTTGCTTGTTGCCTGCCAGGCTGACACCCGGGCTTTCCAGGGACACAGCCCCTGGCCCATTGGTCTGCTACATCCCTGTGGGCTCAGTCGAGGGCTGCCCCTCAGCTCAACGGCAAGAGCTCCCTTATGCCATGGGTGAACGGAGATGTCAGCAGACAGAGGAGGAGGGCTAGGGCGCAGGGGGAGGGAGAAACTCGCCACCTCCCCTTTAGAGTGGAGTTTATTTGGGAATGATAGTAGGAGGACAAATTTTGAAAGAAAAATAAAGTGGAGTTTATGATGAGAACCATCAGTACACTTCAGAGTCCAAAATGTTACCTAATCCTTCAAAGTGTTTATCATAACAAATTTACTTAAAATCTGCTTTTACAATGTGACTGAGAGCATTGCTCTTGCTGACTGATCACCTCTGGGCCGAGAGCCCTGCATGCACTTGGGCGTCTCAGGTCCTCCCCAGCTGTCACCTCTGGCTCTGCCCACTGCACAAAAGTGAAGGCTCAGCCGCTTCAGGCTGGTTTCCTTGCTCGTTTCCCATTCCGAGTGACTGCTGCAGAAGTGCATCATCCTGTGACACAGCTTGTGCCTGCGGGAGCCCTCCCCCAGGGGACACTGACACCTGGCCAGCCCCACGTGAGCCCGGGAGCCCTCCCCCAGCGGACACTGACACCTGGCCAGCCCCACGTGAGCCCGGTGAGCTAATGGAGGTGGAGCCGGGGATCTGAGAGGGACCCTAGCTCTGACGTTGGGCTCTCGCAGGGGACAACATACCAGGCTCAGCACAGAAAGGCCTCGGAGAACTAACAACACTGAGTAGGTTGCTTCCGCCTTCAATATGCAAGTTGACAGGGCAACTGGGAAAACTAGGAGCCTAAACTAGATGGCCAGGTACCGAGGCGGATAGGACGTCTGAGCAGGCACGCTGTGTGTGCCACCACCCACCCTGATGAGGACCCGCAGCTCTCCTTGGGGTGGCCCATCTGCAACGGCCTCCACGCCCAGCTTTGTAGCAGGCCTGGGACAGGGCAGTGTCTGGGTGATCCCTGTTGGCTCCAGCTGCCCCTCGCCAGTCCCCTTGGACAGCCCCGGCCCAGGTCTGGGCACAGGTATCCCCTGGCTGTGTCCATACTCCCTACACCTGCTCGGCCTCTGCCCCATGCAAAACTGGACCCACACCTGACAGAGAGCAAGACGGTGAGACCAGACTGTGCCCAGCAAGTGGCAGCCAGCCCACACCTGGCCGGGAAATGCCCAGGCCTCTGCCCAGCACTGGAAGGGTGATGTCTTTGGAAGCCTTCGAAATGTGACTTCTGGAAAGGCCTGCAAGATGCCACTCCGGGCATGTGATGACTTGCCAGGCCCAAAGGGACCCACTGGGAAATACTGAAAGCCACGAGAAGTCTGGGCAGAACTTTAAAATGCCTGCATCATTTTTATGTGCTGAAAACAGGCACCTTGTGCACACCCATGTTCACAGCAGCATGATCCACAACAGCCAACAGACAGAAGCAGCCTAGGTATCCACTGACAGATGATGGACACACACACAACTCAGCCTTACAGGAAAGAAATGCTGGCACGCGCTACACAAATGCTAACTCTAACAGATGCTACAACATGGACTCGCCCTGGAAAACACTTTGCTAAGAGAAATGAGCCAGTCACAAAAGGACAAACACTGCCTGATTCTACTTACATGAAATCCCTTGAGGAGTCAGATCCACGGAGACAGACAGCGAAGGGTGAGTGTCAGGGGCCGCAGGGAGTGAGTGTTTAAGGGGGACAGAGCTCAGTTTGGAGATAATGGAAAAGTTCCAGAGATGGATGGTCATGCTGGTTGTACGATATGAATGTACTTAGCACCACTGAACTATATACTTTAAAATGCTTAAGATGATGAATTTGATGTTATGTGTATGTCACCACAAGTTTTAAAACTTTCAAATCTATATCATTTTTACGTTAAAAACAACAAACTAGCTTGGCTGGGCATAGTAGCTCAAACCTGTAATCTCAGCACTTAGAAGGCTGAGATGGGAAGACTGATAGAGCCTGGGAGGTGCAGGCTGCAGTGAGCTATGATCACACCACTGCACTCCTCCTAGGCAATAGAGACAGACCCTGTTTCACACACAAAAAAGAAAAAAACCTAGCTGGAAAGCCTGAAGCAGCAAAATATTTAACATGCTAAAGAAGAACTACACACTGGCCAGGTGCGGTGGGCTCACACCTGTAATCTCAGCACTTTGGGAGGCCGAGGCGGGTGGATCACGAGCTCAGGAGACCGAGACCAACCTGGCCTACATGGTGAAACCCTGTCTCTACTAAAAATACAAACATTAGCCGGGCATGGTGGTGAGTGCCTGTAGCCCCAGCTACTCAGGAGGCTGAGGCAGGAGAATCGCTTGAATCCGGGAGGTGGAGGTTGCCACTGCACTCCAGCTTGGGGGGTGACAGAGTGAGACTCCATCTCAAAAACATAACAAAACAAAACAAAACAAATCAAGACTTAAACCTGGAAGGTGACATGTAGGATTTATGTGCTGAAACCTTAATAAGCAATCGATCAAGGGCCAGGGAAGGTGAGGACGACTGCCTACTCGCTCCTTTTTTTTCTTTTGAGACGAAGTCTCACTCTGTCTCCCAGGCTGGAGTGCAGTGGCACAATCTCGGCTCACTGCAAGCTCCGCCTCCCGGGTTCACACCATTCTCCTGCCTCAGCCTCCCAAGTAGCTGGGACTACAGGCGCCCGCCACCACGCCCGGCTAATTTTTTGTATTTTTAAGTAGAGACAGGGTTTCACCGTGTTAGCCAGGATGGTCTCGATCTCTTGACCTTGTGATCCGCCCACCTCGGCCTCCCAAAGTGCTGGGATTACAGGCGTGAGCCACCGCGCCCAGCCCTAGCCGCTCCTTGATGAGGACACCTGGCTGATGCCATCTTGGTATCTTCTCTGGTTTTTCTAGCATGTCCCACAGTGGTGGGGAGACATGCAGAGATGCGAGGTGCTGGGGATGGCAAGATGGGCATAGCCTAGTGTGGGTGCCGCCCCACAGGCCTTCACTGTTGCTCTCGAGGTGTACTGGGGAGCGGCCAACCCGCCTGGCAGCTAGCAGGCTGGGGGAGCCCTGGGAGGTGACAGGAAGTGGGGCAAAGATTCTCCATGCACCTTGGGGAGACCGGAGACAGAGTGTGTGGCTCGATGCACCCTTACCTATGGCCCACAGGACGGTGTCGAAGGTGCCTGTGTCCTCCTTGCCCGTGGTGCAGTCCTCCCAGGTGACCTGCAGGTGGCCATCAGGGAGCCTCCTGACTCGGGAGGGGGCACAGCCCCTCAGGAACCGGGTGCCATGAGATGCCATGTGCTCTATGACCATGGAGGACATTTGCTGCAAAACACAAGAAGACAGGCCATGAAGACCAGGTGGCCATGGGAGAGAGGCCCTGGCCTGCCCTGCTCTCAAAGGCCTCAGTGAGGGGCTGAGAGGGGTCTGTGTGGAAGACGGGGTGGACACCCAGCCCCTGCTCTACGTCCTCTTGTTCTCTGTGGAGTGTCTGGCCCCTGTCCAGGCTTCAAGTCCTCAACCCTGGGCCCTATGGTCAGGACTCACTCAGTCTGTGGGCTCCTCTCTAGATGCTAATTAACTAAGTCTTCATCAGCCAGATACAGCCACACCTGTAATCCCAACCCTTTGGGAGGCTGAGGTGGCAGAATCCCTCAAGCTCAGGAGTTTGAGGCCGCAGTGAACTGTGATCACACCACTGCACCCCAGCCTGGGAGACAGAGTGAGACCCTATCTCTAAAAGAAAAAATAAACAAGGCCAGGCGCGGTGGCTCACGCCTATAATCCCAGCACTTTGGGAGGCTGAGGCAGGTGGATCACAAGGTCAGGAGATGAGACCATCCTGGCCAACACAGTGAAACTCTGTCTCTACTAAAAAACACAAAAAATTAGCCGGGAGTGGTGGTGGGCACCTGTAGTCCCACCTAACTGGGAGGCTGAGTTAGGAGAATGGCATGAACCCAGGAGGCGGAGCTTGCAGTGAGCCGAGACTGCACCACTGCACTCCAGTCTGGGTGACAGAGTGAGACTCTGTCTCAAAAAAAGAAAAAAAGAAAAAAAAAAAAGGAAAAATGAACAAACAAATCCTGGTACACCTACACATTTCTTTTTTTTTTTTTTTTTTTGAGATGGAGTCTCACTCTGTCACCCAGACTGGAGTGCAGTGGTGCAGTCTCGGCTCACTGCAAGCTCTGCCTCCTGGGTTCATGCCATTCTCCTGCCTTAGCCTCCTGAGTAGCTGGGACTACAGGTGCCCCCCACCACGCCTGGCTAAGTTTTTTTTCTTTTTTTTTAGTAGAGATGGGGTTTCACTATGTTAGACAGGATGGTCTCAATCTCTTGACCTTGTGATCTGCCCGCCTCGGCCTCCCAAAGTGCTGGGATTACAGGCAAGAGCCACCGCACCTGGCCCATCTACACATTTCGTAAAAAAACAAAAACAAAAAACTTAGTCTTCACTAAAATCAATGGCAGAGAAGCATCCCTTCTCCCAGGAGATGTGCCCTGGTCCAACCAGATGGCCCCTGCTCCCAGCCCCCGCCTCCACATGTGGCCAACCTGCCCCTCTGCCATCCAGGAGCCAGGAGGGTAGGCAGGAGACTCTGTTCCCACCTAGAAATGTAGGCACAGCAGGCTCAGGTCCAGATCGGGGACACAGAGAGTCCTGCTTCTCCCTCCCAGCTCAGGAGGCCTGTGCGCCCCCAGTCCAGCTACAGATGGGGGCCCTGTTCTCAGGACAATGGGCCCTTGCATGGACCAGCAGTGAAGTTGGCCACGGCTTCTGGTTTCAAGAGGAGATAAACAGTCACTGCTAACATCCTCTGACACCTGTGCGGGTGCGCCAGCTGGCTCTAGATGGCGTGTGTAGGAGTCTGGCCCACCGGGCAGGGCGGGCTGTGCTGCAGAGGGGCTGCCACACAGGCTGTGCACCCTCTGCACCCTCCAGAGGCCTGGTGGGCACGGCCAGCCCAGGCTCTGAGGGGAACCATGGGGCCTGTCTAGGACACAGGGTCCATCGCCCCTCAGCCTGGCTGCCTAGACTGTGCATCCTCCTTGCCTGGGCACGGCCCCCATTCTGCAGGCCCCTTTCCTCCTCTGTCCACTGCCAGCTCACCCTCCCCGCATCTCAAGGCTCCGAGGCCTTCCTAGACACTGTGTCCCAACCACAGGGCTCTGTGGGTTTGCACTGAGGGACATGATGGAAGTGTGCCACAGCTTTAGGATGGAGCAACACATGGCCACACAAGTGGAGGGACATGTCTCTGAGTCGGCCTGGGGGTGGCACTGGGAGTCTGGAGATGACAGGCCTGGCTCCTCCCACCTCAGGTGCCCTCCTCAGGCTCTGTGAGCTGAGGGTTGGCCGAGGACCCATAGCAGGGCCCGCAGATCTGCACAGCTCACCCTGCATGGGGCTTCCTTCATGGCAGTCATGTAGTGTTGGATGTCTCCACAATGACAACTCCAGACTTCTATTTTAACAGGAGACTTTCCCTTGAAGAGTTTTTAGCTAAAAAAAGAAAATCTCTATTGCTCCACTCTAGGAGCTCATCCTGCTGGCCACATGAGTGTGTGCACCCCAGACACAGATGAAGGCCGCTGTACACAGCGTACCTGTCCAGACGCCAAGACCCCACAGGCTGTCTCAGGGCCAGCGCTGCCCTGTGTCCCTCAGCCCAGCTCACACATTACAGCTATTTCACCCTCACTCCCTCAGAGGGGACAGGCAAGGGGAGAGCAGGGAGTCAGGGGTCTCTGAGGTGGGGCTAACACTTCTGCAGCACACACCAGCCTCTTACTAATGGGACGAGCCGGAGGGTGACCCTATCTGCCGGCAAAGAGCCTCCCTTCACTGTGCCTGCGGTCGGCTGGAGGCCTCTTTGCAGCCGTGTGCCCCACTGCCACCCTCCTCCCTTGCTCTGGCTGCGTGTTTGCATATTTCCTGGACAACCTCCTCATCCCATTCAAGGGTTATCTCTAAAGATTCAGGCATCACTCATGGCCCATGACTGCACTGCACCTGCCTGGGAGGGGCTGTGGGAGGAAGGGCCACAGAGCCACAGGGGTGGGAGCTGGGGCCTCCAGCACTACCTGGTCGAAGCCGCGGAGGGGGATGCTGCGTATCATGACGGTGGTGTCCAGCCCGATCCCGGTGAGGAAGCCAGCACACTCCAGGGCCACGTCTGTCAGGTGCCGGCTAAGGAGCACTGGAGATCCTAACTTTGGAAGCAATGGGACAACACCCCGGGGCCCTGTGCCACAGCCCACGCCCCACCCATCCATGGCTGGCCCCGCAGGAGGCTCCCAACTCAAGACCCCCACCTCCACATCTCAAGTGCACAGGCTAGGGTTAGCAAGGAGCCCTCAAGCAGCACCCATGGACTAGGCTGGCCTCTGGCCTCTGCTCCCATGGCCTGTCAGTCCCAGCTCCGGGGCAAGGCCTGCATCCTGGTGGATCCCAGTTGGGATGGAGAGAAGTGGCCAGTTCAGGGAGGACCTCAGCCATGGGAGATGCCAGGTGGCTGCTTTCTTCCACCTGTGCTCTTAGCCAGCGGCTTGGGGCTTTTCTTTCTTTTTTTTTTTTTTTCTGTTGCCTAGGCTGGAGTGCAGTGGCATGATCTCGGCTCACTGCAACCTCCGCCTCCCAGGTTCAAGCAATTCCCCTGCCTCAGCTGCCCAAGTAGCTGAGACTATAGGTGTGAGCCGCCGTGCCCGGCCAGGGGCTTTCATTTCCCGCAGATGTCCCCTTGACCCCAGGCCCTCCTGCAGCTCCTCTCCTGACCTTCCCTGTCTAACTGTCCCTTCTGAAGGAATGGGTACAGGCCTCATAGCCATGTCCAGCTGTCCCAGCTGTCTCAGTGCCCTGCTCAGGAAGAGCCTCCAGCAATCCCTGGCCAGAGGTCAGCCTCAAACTGTCCCCAGGCACAGGTCCTCCATGCCGAGAGGCCCAGGAAGTGCTTGATCTGAGGCAGCAAAGAGCCTGCCGGAAGGGCGGGCAGCAAGGAGGGACTCAGGGGAAGGAGTATCCAGTTCCCAGGACGGCCACCTGCATGCTAGCAAAGGATACAGCTGGCCCCGACCACCAACCTGTTACAGAAACAGATACAGAGAGAGAGCACGTGTAAAGCTGAGGCCCTTGTTGACCAAGTGCGGTCAGAGAAGAACCCTGCAGCCTTCGTCCAGGCCCTCGGTCAGCTCGTGAGCTCCAAGGCTACTGTTCAAAGCCCACTTTCCAAGTCCACACTGTCAAGCATGTTGTGAATCAGCAAATCACCTGGTGGTGAAGGGCGTGTGTGTCAGTGACAAGTGGTACCTGTCCCCTGGAAGGCACCTGGAGGCATGGAGAAACTTCCACCAGAGCAGCGCACGGCTTTCCTTCTTTCTCCCGGGGCCTCTTGGGCTAGGGTGGAAGCCCGGAGATGCTGGGCAGGACGGGGAGGCCACCAGACCACAAGGGAAGACATCGTCTGAGCAGAACACTCTGAAGACCACGGAAGGCCAGGTCAGAGGCACATCCAGCCCTATCACAGCCAGGCGCAGGGCCAGGAGGGCCAGCTCCCCAGAGAGGGGACTGAAGGACCCCAGGGACAGGGGAGGCAGCACAGGACGCTGCGACCAGCAGTCATTGGAAATATTTGCTCTTGTAGTGAAAACACCCTATTGTTCAACTCCACACTCCACATGTGTTTTGCATACACACGTACTCACATACACTTGTATGTGCACATGTGCCACACACCTGCATGCACACATGTGCAGGCACGTACTCTTACATGGGCACACACAAATGTACACACACACACACTCACATGGGTACACACATTCATTCACATACACCTATGCACACACTCATGTAGACACATGCATGCACACACACGCACACGGGCACAGAACCTAACACGGAACAAGAACTCCCAGCGGGGCAGCTGCACGCGGGTGGGCTCCCACATTACCCTTCAGTCTTTGAACAAGAGGAGGTGATGTAAGGATGGATAAGCCCAATGTCAGTGCTAATCCCAGCAGGTACTAATGATATAATCCCATTTCAAAACGCGGTGTATCCCTTGGAATCGTTCTGCAGGTGCCCTGCAGGAAGCATCTGGCATGCAGCTTCCTCACAGTGGCTGGGGACAGAACCGCGCCACTGTCAGGATTAGGGTGAGCAGACAGAGCTCTGATGGCCGGCTGAGCACAAGGTGGTTACACGCCACACTCGGCATGTGAGGACAGTGAAGGGGGACCCTGGGACCCCCAGCCAAGCAGGACTGCAGAGATGCATTCCCCGCCCCACTCAGGGCCAGCAACACTTGGGAAACAGGCACCATGGTATGCATGCACTTCCACACGTGCACACACACGTAGGCACCACATACACATCTCGACACGGAGGTGCACTTCCAAAATGACAAAACCAAACTCTTTTTGGACTTGCTATACACAGTGAAAGGTACAAACTTTTGTTTAAGATATGAAGTTATGGCCAGGCGCGGTGGCTCACACCTGTAATCCTAGCACTTTGGGAGGCCAAGGCGGGCAGATCACAAGGTCAGGAGATCGAGACCATCCTGGCTAACACAGTGAAACCCTGTCTCCACTAAAAATACAAAAAATTAGCCGGGCGTGGTGGCGGGCGCCTGTAGTCCCAGCTACTCAGGAGGCTGCGGCAGGAGAATGGCGTGAACCCGGGAGGCGGAGCTTGCAGTGAGCCGAGATTGCGCCACTGCACTTCAGCCTGGGCGACAGAGCGAGACTCCGTCTCAAAAAAAAAGAAAGAAAAAAGATATGAAGTTATGAGTTACTGCAAATATAAACAGAACTCTGCTGCTTTGCATATAGTGCCCCAAATGCAAGGGTGTAACTGGGCGAGAGCCCATCGTGCAGTGCCCCTTGCCCCCTGCTCCCAGAGGTGGCTGTGCATGGGCTAGACGCTTCCTGCTGGGCTGTGCAGGCACCAGGGGAGTGAGGCCAATGCATCGCCTCTGTGGGCAGGTGGGTCCTGCGCATCAGGGCCTTCCTGGCCCTGAAGGCCAACCCTTTTCCAGCAATGGGCCCTGCAGCCGTAGGACAGGGGCCAAGCTGTTCTCCGGGCCTCCTATCTCATTGCTAGGGATACAGCAATGATTTCGCCACAAATGTTTGCTGTCTCTGCCACCGACGTGTACATCCCCACCTCCTACACGATGCTGACCCACCAGGACTGGATTGGGGTGGGGGCAGGTGACTCTCTAGGCCCTCCCTTGGAGCCCCCCCAATGCGCAGGCCTCCTGTCCTGGCACCCACAGGGCACAGGAGAAGCTCCTGCCTCAAGGGCCACCTTCAAAGTCACAGGTGCCCCCATCCCTCAGCTGCCAGCTCTGAATTAGCAACTAAGGGCACAGCTAGGAGGAGGTGGGCACAGTGGGCACATTCCCGAGTGGGCATCCTCGACCCTACATGTTCAGCTGAAATCTCTCAACAGAAGCTCACGTCTCACTCGCGTGGAGGGTCATTTTGGGCCTCCTCTTCTTGTCATGAGCAAGGATTATTGACAGCACTGGTTTTCACTGTATCCCTCCCCACATTGATCAAATTATGTGAATGTTTACCCTTTGAAGAATGCAGGATATGAGAACTCAAACAGAGAACTCCGTTCAGACCAGCTAAAGTAAGAAAATGCCCGAGCAAAATGAGACAGGCACCAAAGCCTCCAGATCACAGGGATAGAGAGTACCCAAAGACAGGGACCTGCAGACACCTTCTTCAGGCCACTCATGGCCCAGCAGGGGTGGGGACAGACAGGAACATGGTGCAGTGACCAACTCACGCCATGGCTGGCCACAGGAGGTCAGAGGTGCTGGCCACAGAAGTCAGGGGACCAGCTCACAGGACCTGCGGGTAGGGGGCTGGAACCACTCAACTTACCACTACATTAAAAGACCCAGAGGTTGGGTGTGGTGGGTCATGTGTGCAATCCCAGCACTCTGGAGGCCAAGGTGGACAGACTGCTTGACCCCAGGAGTTCAAGACCAGCCTGGGCAATATAGCTTTTCCACATCTATACAAACTAAAAAAATCACTAGGGCATGGTTGTATGCACCTGTAGTCCTGGCTACTCGGGAGGCTGAGGAAGGAGGATTGCGTGAGCCTAGGAGTTTGAGGCTGCAGTAAGGTGCACTCCAGACTGGGAAACAGAGTGAGACCCTGTCTCTAAAACAAACAAAACAAAACAAACAAAAAATCCATTTTCCACGTGATCCCAGCAGCTCCACTCTCTGTGCTTTTTGGTGTGCAAACATTTTCCAAAGAGGCATAATAACTACTGCAGGATTAGCCTAATCACAGGGCAGGCTTTCTTGTTCAGAACTGGAGTGGGGGAGGAAGCAGAAACAAAAGCATTAATTCAGGCCCACGAAGCCCAGGCTTAAAGAGCAATCCATCTGCCTCTTGAGCTTGAAGGCCTGCTCTCCAGAGGGAATACTCACACAAAGTGAGAGTCTCATGGGAGGCACCTGGCCCCTTGGAGGTCCTGCCAGCCCAGGAAATACCAGATGGGCCGCCAAGCTGCGGACGCCCCAGGGAGGCAGCACAGGGCTGGGGGTAGTACGAAGTCCTCCTTCCCTGGCTTGCCTGGGACCCCGCCAGCCCCACCCAACCCCTCAGGGGCAGATGCTGGGCCGGAGCCTCTGTGTGCTGGCCTTGTAACAAATGCCACCGAAAGCCCTACCTTGTCATGTCTTAGCCACAGGGATGCACACCGAGAGTGGCAGGGGCTTTGCAGTCTGGTAACAGGCCCCAGGAGGACAGCTGGTCTCCCTATTGCTGAACACAAGGACATCCCGTCACACCAGCGGAATGTGCCACTTAAATTTTCTCCCAAATGGCTGTGGTTCTTCCCAAGATAAAATTGATCTTCTTCCCTCTTGAGCTTAGGAAGAGAGAAAAATGATCGCAGTACCTGGCTGGCTTCCGGACTTCCTAAGGGTCAAATGAAAGCTCTTTCCATGACACACTGACAGGCAGCCTTAAACCAGCCCAAGTTATAAAAACACTCTGGCTCTCAGAGCCCCAGGAGTGCGAGGACAGACAGCAGCAGGCTGGTGCAGCAGCCTCAGAGGGTGGACAGGCCTGGCTGGCTGCAGCCCCTCCCCTGGGGGCCAGTGTGTGGGCTGGGAAGCCCCTGAGCCAGCCTGGCAGCTGCAGGAGAGGCTGGCCCCATGCTCCGTAAACCCCCATGGGGACCTGGGCAGGGGCTACAGTCAGAAGCAGGAACAGGCAGCCCCTGGTTGTTTCCGGGAGGCAGTACCTCTGTTATCGGACCTGAGAAAAGGCTGCGTCTCATTCACGCCCTCTGCCCCATCCCAGTGTTGCCAGCTTAGAGCCCTGCTTCGCCGAAAGCGGACCTACAGACACAGCAAGAGGGAGGACTAGAATAGAGTGACCACAATCCCTATATTGGGGTTAGGGCACCTGAGCTCCAAAGCCTAGCACTGAGAGAGAAGATGAAGCCCAGGGCCATGGGCGTGCAAGAGACAGAGACAAGGCACACTGTCGGGGCCCAAGTCCCTGCTGGGTGCAGAGGCTTCCCGGTAGAGGCAGCCCTCCAAGTCAGGGAGTGGCAGGAAGATTGTACGGCTATGGGACTGGAGTTGGAGCTCAGCTCCTTGGCCCCGCTCGGTTGCCAGGCCCCTCTGGGCCTCGGGCTCCTCTTGGCTGCACTTGGATCCCAACCCTCAGTGCCTGCTTCTGTAAAGGAGCTCCCGGAGTAGGCTCACCGTCCTTGCCTTCCACATTCCTCCACCTGCCGGGGGCTTGCTCTGTGGAATAGAAGGTTTGGTTTGCAAGGTCGCATGCCCTCTCTGAGCCTTGTCATTTGGGGTCACGTGCCCCTCCGCACCCCTTCCTCCCTGCAGTGGCCACTGTTCCCAGAGGGGCTCCACTGCCTGCCCAGGGGTCGCTGTACCTCCCCAGAACCCTCCTCTCTTCTTCGACCTGTCTTGCAGTTCCAGAGAAGGAAACACAAGACTAGCAGAAAAGGCAAACAGGCTAGGCACAAGGCAGGCGTCTGCATGGCACAGAAAGAGCATGAACCGACCTGGAGTCCTTCCCAGGGTCCCCACCAAGACTGAGAGGACAGCCCCTTGCGCTGGGGCATGGCTGTGGGAGTGGGGCAGCCAGAATGTCCCCCGCCCCACCCCAGTGCACTCAAGGATCCTGCTCACCCACCCACAAGCTCACATTGCTTTTTCAGTTTTCTGCATGTCTTCCTCACCCTCCTGGATTACAAACCCGGTGCTCAGCCCACTCTGCCCGACAGGTATGGCCCCATTTTGCCAGCATATGGCTGTTTAGTGAAGGGCGCTGTTTAATTCTGTCTCCCCTTGACTGAGTTTGGACACAATCCCCCTACCTCTGCCATCTGTCCAGCCCTGGGCTCCCCAAGACCTGGATGCAAACAAAGGAGGAAAGGGGCTCCCAACTTGGGGCCCGAGGCGCACTGTGATGCCTGGGTGGCCTCTCTGGGGCAAAAGTGGCATGGTACAACCTTGCAGGCTGGGTCCCAGGCCCCACTGTGGGCACCACTCGCCAGATCTGGAGCTCCCAGCAGTGGGCCCCATGTGGACGTGCGCTGAAAGGAGTTCCCGGCAGCAGCCTGTGCCTGTAGTGGAGAGGGACGAAGGAGGCCTTGTGCACGCTGCAGAGCCCACCGAGGGCCTGGGGCCAGGGGGCCAGGGTGCCTCCTTGGTGGAGAAGCCAACCAGGGGACACAGTGCTCAATGCAGGAGGGGCACTGGGATGCCGGGCACCCTGAGTTGCCCACCTGGCCTCCTGGACAGGACCAGGTAGAAATGTCCCACCCGACTACGGCAGCCACTCAGGGGCCAGGGGAGCAGCCCTGGGGTCCATATTAATTTCAGCTCCATTTTAAAGGCGAGTTAAAATAAACATGGGGAATATTTATAAGGCAAATAAATCTGGCAGAAACAGCCCCTCCAAGTGTGAGTGGAGGCCTCCCCTCAGCCCCAGCCCAAGCTGATAAAATACAGAAATGCTACTGTAGACCCTCCGGGCTTATTTTGACTGCGGCAGAGGAATGTAACATGTAAACACTGACTCCCATATTACACTGTTACAACTTGCATTAACAGCGCCGGACAAAAGCCGCATTTTCACAGAAGCATCGTACAGGGATATATCTCCAGCTTAATTTTTAAAAAAACCATTTCCTCACATAAATCATGCTCAGAATGAAACGGGTGACTGATACATTGCAAACACTTTTTTCTTAAACAATAACATACCTAGATTCCTTCTAAACGAAAGAGCTTTAAAAAAAATCTTCTAAATGTTTTTTTTCTGAAGAAAATAAACACTGCAGTTTCTTTCCCGAACAAAATATCTGGGGCCGCGTCTTCCCGGCCGAGCTGGCTACTCCCAGCACAGGGTTGCAGGGGAGCGCTCCCCAAGCCCCAGCCACCTTGCTAGGGAGGCTGCAGGGCCAGGGCACCCAGAGTACCGGGCCCCCTCCCCAGCCCCAAGGGGCAGCCTCTGAGGGGGCCAGGCGTGACCAGGGTGGCCAAAGTGCTGGGCTGCAGTGACCGGCCCTGAAGACTCCAGTACATCGAGGGGCCTGGCAGACATCTTGGGGCTGCCAGACGTCCAAGGCCATTTCCCTGCAGGTCCAGCAGGCAAAGCATCCTGCAGCAGCTGGAGGGGCATCCAGACTCCACCCAGAGAAGCCAACATGAAAGACAACCAGAGCCACGGGCAGGACTCAGGACGCCGAGTGAGAACAGCGCCTCGAGATGGGCACCGGGGCCCGGGCAGCCCGTCTCCACCACGCGGGCAGGACTCAGGACGCCGAGTGAGAACAGTGCCTCGAGATG
>NW_012103043.1:1061171-1070244 GCF_000951045.1 Mandrillus leucophaeus
CGGGCAGCCCGTCTCCACCACGCGGGCAGGACTCAGGACGCCGAGTGAGAACAGTGCCTCGAGATGGGCACCGGGGCCCGGGCAGCCCGTCTCCACCACGCGGGCAGGACTCAGGACGCCGAGTGAGAAAGTGCCTCGAGATGGGCACCGGGGCCCGGGCAGCCCATCTCAACCACACTGCAGAAGAAGAGCAGCCAGCCCAAGGAAGTAAAAGAAAATCTGACTTGTGGACGCCCATAAGGAAAATACAGGGCTTTAAAAAAAAAAAAATCTTGGGGATGGGGCAGGCCTTTCTGAACATGCAATAAATCAAAAAGCCGTTAAGTGTAAAAGATTTAAGTTACATTTAAAAAAAGTTAAACCATTTGTACATCACACAAGTTAAAAGACACTAGAAGCTGAGAAAATCTGCACCACAAGCGTCAGAGGATCACATCCCTAATACGCAAACCAGCTGGAGGGTAAGAAGAGATAAGAGAAGAGAAAAGCCAGACGGGAGAGTGGGCAAGGACCATGCTGGCGATTATGAGGCTGTGAAACGAGGCTTTTCACGTAAATATGTGAAAAGACCACCGATCACAGCAAATGCAAACAGAGTCAGATCATGTGTAACCTGGCAGATAGTCAAAGATCAAACAACAGTCTGGGCGCGGTAGCTCACGCCTGTAATCCCAGCACTTTGAGAGGCCAGGGTGATCACTTGAGCCCAGGAGTTCAAGACTAGCCTGGGCCACATAGCGAGTCCTTGCTCTAAAAAAAATAATCATTAGCTGGGCGTGGTGGCGGGCACCTGCAATCCCAGCTACTCAGGAGGCTGAGGCAGGAGAATTGCTTGAATCCAGGAGTTCGAGGCTGCAGCGAGCCATGATTTCACCACTGCACTCCAGCCTGGGCAACAGAGCAAGATCCTGTCTCAAAGATAAAAAAAAAAAAAAAAAAAAAACAGATAACCCAGAAATTATGGCATAACAGGAAAAAGTGATCAGTGTGACAACAGAAAAACTTAAAACTTCTGCAGGAAATAATATCACCAAGTCCAAAGACAAAACACGATCAGGGGTCCAATGGAAGGCAGCAGGCAGTCGATGGAAACCAGCACAAGCTTGGCACAGTCTCAGGAGAGTGTGGGTGCTCCGTGGGCAGCAGTGACCGCTGCCCAGGCCAGGGGTATGGGAGGAGAGGCTCCTTTCTGTTTGGTGTCTTATTAAAAAGCTGATGCCTGAGTTACCGAGGACGGGAAGCGGGAAATGTACACACGGAACCAGCCTGTCAGCACAAAGTGCTAAGATTGAAGGGCAGCTCCCCTTGTACCGAGCTTTTCTACTTCCAGGAAAGATGTAAAGTGTATAAGACCACCTCACAGCCACTAGGATGGCCACTGTCAAAAAAACAGAACACATCAAGTCCAACAGAGTTTAAAGGAAAAAATAAAAATTAAAGAAAGAAAGAAAAACAGAAAACAACATGCACTGGCGAGGATGTGGGGACCCCGGAGACCTCCCGTACTGCTGCTGAGAATGTAAGATGGCGTGGGCGCTGTGGGAAACAGGATGGAGGTTGCTCAAGACCATATGATCCAGCAATCCCACTTCTGGGTTTGCACCCAAAAGAACTGAAAGGTCTCCAAGAGGTATCTGCACGTCTGTGTTCACTACTCACAGCACTATTCACAACAGCCAAGAAGCAGAGGCAACTTGGGTGTCCATTGACAGATGAATGGATAGACAGAAGGTGGTATGCCTGTGCAATGGAATATTACTCAGCCTTAAAAAGAAGGAAATTCAGATACAACATGGATGAACAGAGTTCCAGATATGGATAGTGGTGATGGTTTCACGACATTATTAACATATCGAATACCATTGAACTGTATACTTAAACATGGTTACAGTGGGGCGGGCGTGGTGGCTCACGCCTGTAATCCCAGCACTTTGGAAGGCCAAGGCAGGTGGATCACCTGAGATCAGGAGTTTGAGACCAGCCTGGCCAACAAGGTGAAACCCTGTCTCTACTAAAAATACAAAAAAATCAGCCAGGCGTGGTGGCAGACGCCTGTAGACCCTGCTACTCAGAGGGCTGAGACAGGAGAATCGCTTGAAACCCGGGAGGCGGAGGTTGCAGTGAGCCGAGATTGCACCACTGCAGTCCAGTCTGGGTGACAAAGTGATACTCTGTTTCAAAAAAAAAAAAAAGTTAAAGTGGTAAATTTTATACTATGTCTGTTTTATCACAATGAATAATAGGAAAAATGTGTCAGAAGCACTTCTGATGGTAAACAGATGCACCTTGAAGGTTTTCACTGCAGCATTGATAATGATGAAGAAGAGAAACTACTGAGATGCTCATTAACACGAGAAAGGTCAAAGGAATTACACTACATCCATTCAAGGGAATCCAGTCCTGACCCCACACAAAGATGCCCTGCTAAGTGTGAAACAATGACAAGCAGAGCACGTGACACACCACTCACACACACACACCACACACATCTGCACGCACACCATGCACATTCGGGCACACACAGAGGTGGAAACCCTTTTCCACTGGTATTTTCTCCTGGGGAAGGCTCGAGACTGCTATTGACCAAGCCTCTGCTGCCCTCTGGTGGCCTCTCTGGTCCCTGCCAGCATGAAGTCTCCACACCCCACACACAGGCAGGAGCTGCCTGGACCTGGGACCTCGGGATGGCCCCCTCTGTGGGCATCGGAATGCACTTAGTGACTCTGCACATGCTCTCATGGGGAGTGAGAGCCACTCTCACACTGCCAGCCTCCCTTCCACAACCAAGATGTTGTTTCTGAGGCCTTTGGAGTCTTTGTTAGATTTCAGGGAAACCCAATGTACAAACCGGAAGACGGTGCAGGTGTTAGTTGAGGGCTGGGATAGGGATTGCTGGCTCTCCCCTCCTTAATGTTCTCCCTGATGTCCTTGATGGAACCCACTGGAACCCCAGGGCTCCTGGGAACCCCATTTGACAACCACTGACCTAGATAACAAACAGCTGACACCCTTTATACGGCATTCTTGTTATTACCTCCAAGGCAGCCACAGGACAAAGTACATCAACAGCCCTGCAGAGGGGCACAAGTCACAGGCATATTGTCTCGTTTTGAGACAAGGTCTCACTCTCCCAGGCTGAGCGTGGTGCAATCACAGCTCACTACAGCCTGAACCTCCTGGGTTCAAGCAATCCTCCCACCTAGCCTCCCAAGTAGCTGGGACTACATGGTGCACAGTACTAAGCTTGGTTAATATTTTCAGATTTTTGTAGGTTGGGCGAGGTGGCTCACGCCTGTAATCCCAGCACTCTGGGAGGCTGAGGCGGGTGGATCACCTGAGGTCAGGAGTTTGATACCAGCCTGGCCAACATGGTGAAACCCCATCTCTACTAAAAATACAAAAATTAGCTGGATGTGGTGGCGGGCCCTGTAATTTCAGCTACTCTGGATGCTGAGGCAGGAGAATCACTTGAGCCTGGGACGCGAGGGTTGCAGTGAGCCGAGACTGCACCACTGCACTCCAGTCTGGGCGACAGAGCGAGACTCCGTCTAAAAAAACAAAATAACAAAAACAAAAAACAACAGATTTTTGTAGAGTCAAGGTCTCACTACATTGCACAGGTTGATGCTGATCTCGAACTCCTGGCCTCGAGCAATCCTCCTGCCTCAGTCTCCCAAAGTGCTAGGCTAACAAGCATGAGCCACCATGCCTGGCGACAAACAACAGGCCTTTTTTCCTTTTTTGGGTAAACCGGAAAGAAAGTTCTAGGAGCCAAGGACCAGCACGGGCTCTCAGGGCCCAGTGCTCACTCTGGTGAACAAAAAGAGGACCCCACCACGCACGCAGCAGGCCTTACGTTTTTCCAGGGGATTCCTTCAGCCAGAAGATGTCATCACTTGTGATTCCATATTCCAAGGCACCTTCGATCTGTCAAGACAGAAATGACCCCTGGGACAAGAGCTCCATTTGGCCTGTCCTGGGGCTTCCTTAAACAGGATGCCAGCTTTGCAGAATCAACCAGAGCTGTCCCAGGGCACACATGCACAGGGCTTCCCTGCTGCCAGTCCTTGCGTGCAGGCTGTGGCCTCTTTGGGGCTGCAGGTGGCCTGTCTGCATCTAAGCTGCTGTGCTCCAGGGCCCGCTGCCCTCGCAGGGTACCATTCCCCTCTGTTCCCCAGGACCCTCCCCTTGACCCTGGTTCAGAGCAGGATACAGGGCCTGAGGTGGGTACAGCAACTGCAGGGGCCATACAGGCAGACAGCTGGGCCCCCTCAATCTGCCTGCGTTCTGGACAGACGCACTAAACGGACAGGGGCATGCAGTCCCAGGGAGCAACACCTGGGTTCTGGGGGGTCCAAACTCAGAGAGGGGAAGTGGGGAGAGAACAGGTCAGCAAACCAGGGCCAGCAGAGCTCAGGTGTGTCTGCGTGGCAGGGGTGGCCTGCAGGGCCAGCCAGAGGAGCGGAGGCACAGGGGGTAAGTACCACAGGCTGAGGTGGGCAGGGCCTGAGGGGCAGCTCTGAGGACACCTGGCTGAAGCCAGGACAGACTTCACACTCTCAAGGGCTGGCCCGGGTGGGCTTTGAGCCCGGAAATCAGACAGGTCACCTGAAGAGGGGCGGCCAAGCAGGTGGGAGGCCCAGGGTGAACATCCCCTTAGCGGCCCTGAGAACAAGATGTGCTGGTGGAGGAAACGGATCTCAAACAGTTTACGCTTCCAATTGGCAAAAAAAATAAAGTCAGGAATTTCTCAGGTTTGCTCAAGGAAAACCGAAAGGTCTGGCAATCAAAGGGACTAAAACGCAAGCAAGCCTTGGCAGACACCCTGGGAGGGCGTGGCGGGGAGGGCGGACAGGCTCTGAGCTGCCTGCCTCCTATGGACCAGGAGCACCTGCTGGATCCCCTATGAGCCCAAAGAGCCATCAGCAGCTGCCTGTGAGGTACAGAGCAGGGCCGGGCCAGGCCAGGGCTCCTGTGCAGGGCTCCCTGGTGCGGATGCACGTGCAGCTCTGCCTGGGGCCTCAGAGAAGCCCAATGACCACTGGGCTGCTGGAAGCTGGCTGTGGCCTTCTTTAAGCACAACCACCATGAGCCCAGCTGCCAGGAGAGGGGATCACCTGGACCCTGTCTGCGGCAGTTGCCTTGAACAATCTCACAGTATCATCCTACAGAGCCACACAGCCCTGAGCCCCACCTCTGTGCATAAGCAACTTGCCCCCGCTAGAGGTTGCTGTGGCTGCTTGGCGGCCAGAGAAGTCCCGTGGCCTCTAAGGACTGGGAGTGCTTGTGCTCCTTGGGGCCCCTCCTTTCCCTGTTCCCACAGTAAGCACAGGATGAAGTGGAGGCTGGGGTCATGTCCAAGAGGCGGCAGAATCTCCCCTTGCTCCACCTCCACTGGACTGCCCCTGGGTCTAAGTCACAGGTGGTGTGGCCTCCAGGCTGAGAGACCCGTGGTCTTCAAAAGCTTGGCTGCAGCCTACTTAGAGGCTTGGAGCAGGCGGCACACGGTTCCCTGGGAGACCTATAAGGGCTGGTCTCAGCCAAAACTCTCTGCCCACCCCCAGCCCATTTGCTTTCCCTGCCACAGCTGCCCCCCAGCCCCTCACCCTGGGGCCCCTTCCTCAACTCTGCCCCCACAACCCACAAAACTGGGCCAGGAGTTATTCACCTCTCTGTTAAAGACAGTGATAAAACTGGCAAGAACTGTGAGATTCAGAATTATGGAAATTAACCACAGGCTCGCAGCAACACAGGGAACATTTAAAGTCAGGAGAAACAGCTGAAGCTGAGTGAGAATGGGAGCTTCAGGGTGTTTTAACTCACTCTGGTCCCACTCCCACCTCAGCGGCAGCCTGAACAGTGACGTGTCAGAGAAAGCAGAACCCAGCTGGGGTCTTTCAAAGCCCCTCCCAAAGAAGAGTCAGAGTCAGCACCTGACCCTGACAGGGGTTCCCGAGAAGACCCCTCAAAAGGGTCATCTTTATCCGACTTCACTGGAGCTCAGCCAGGGTTAAAAGCCTTTCTCTGGGGGGCATTTGTCTGAGGTTTTCATCTCACAGCTGCCTGAGGGGATAGGTAACAGTTGGAGCCAACAACAGACTGTCCAAAAAAGCTTCAAAGGAAAAGCCAAGGAATGAGATGTCCACTGGAGCTTTGAAAGGTTCCAGCATATTCCTGGGAACCTAGACCAGGCACACACACGGCACTATGCACACATCAGGAAGGACCAAGGAGGCCCTGAGCCCTCACCTCCAGATGACCTTGATCTCTGCACAGGCAGGAAGTGAGGGCTAGGGCAGAGCTGCCTGCTGTCTGCTGAGTACGGAAGGCATCCCCTCCAAACGCTCATGGAGCCCTCAGCAAAGACCGGGAGAGCGCTTAGTTTAGGGAAATCTCCATGCAGTTCTTAGCTGACCACTAAGCTAACAAGTAGAGACTTCAGTGGCCTCATACAACAAAGAATAAGAGTCGACAAAGTCAGTTCCGAAAAGTCACCAAATAAGCAGCTGTAACAACAGAATCCTGGGGCAGAGGGATAATCTGGTTTCCAAAGTTACCATATTAAATTATTTGAAATGTTCAGCTTTCAATTAAAAAAATTACAAGATACGTGAAGAAACAAGAAACCATGACCCTTACACACTGCTGGAAGGAATGTAAAATGCAGTCATTGTGGAAAACAGTCTGAGGTTCCTTGAAAGGTTCAACATAAAGCTACCACATGGCCCGACAGTTCTGCTCCTAAGTGTAACCCAAGAGAAGTGAAAACTGAAGTCCACCAAAAAACTTCTTTGCAGATGTTCACAGCAGCACTATTCATAATAGCTAAAAAGTGGAAATAACACGTGTTCATCAACAAGCAAGTGGATTAACAAAATGTGGTCTATCTATACAATGGAATAGTATCCAGCCATAAAAAGGAATGATACTGACACACACTACAGTGTAGGTGAACCTGGAGGTCGTTATGCTCAGTGAAGTAAGCCAGTCACTAAGGGACACACACGTATGATTCCAGTTACATGAGAAGGACTAACGTGTACAATTCCACTTACACGAGGTGCCTAGTGTTGTCAAATTCATAGAGACAGAAAGTAGGTGGTGGTTGCTAGGGGCTGGGGGAGGAGGCACTGGGGAGTTAGGTTTAATGGGAATAGAGTTTCAGTTCAGGGATGATGGAAGGAGTGCTGGCAATAGATGGTGGTGACTGATGGCCACACAGCTCTGTGAATGTACTAAAAACCACTGAATTGTACCCTATAAAAGGCTAAATTTTATAGCCTGTAAATTTTATTTCAAACTTTTTTTAAACTGGGGGAGGAGAAGGAGGAAGATGAAGAATGAGGCTTATATCCTGAATGTGCCAACATTCTGAGGCTGAAGGGAAAAGGGGGAATCAGCAATGGAGACTTAGGAAGCAGGACGCTGGGGTGGAAGGGGACAGATCCAGCGGGGCAGAGGGAGAGCAGAACGAGAGCTGTCCTGAGGATCTGGCAGCTTGGAGGCCACTGGGGACCCCACATTTCAGCTGTGTGGATTCAAGAGCATTGGAAAGCAGAAAGTGATGACAGTGAGTATAGGGGGAAAGGGTGTGCAAGCCGCTGCCGTGGAAGCACGCATGTAAAAGCACATCCCTCAAAGAGACCGGGGACCCGAGCCAGTGCAGCAGGGACACTGTGCTCTGGGGACACTCACGTGCATGGGGTACCTCGGGCGCCCTCCAGTAGCAATGATGATGTGGTCAGCTGATAGCAGAATCTGAGAAGAAAAAGAGAAAGCCACGGGTCAGACAGGTGCATGGTGGTCACTTACTGGAGGGCCTGAGCACTACAGACCTTGGCCAGCAGTTCCCATAGCCCCTGCCCTGCAGTGTGGACCCTCGGCTAGCAGTTCAGAGGCCCTGTGGAGCTGGAATCCCATCAACGGTCAGCCAGGCAGGAGGGGGACAGGCAGAGAGGACAGGGAGATGTTCTAACACCAAGCACTTCAAGGCACCCTCAAATCCCCAAAAAATCCTGCAAAGAGGGTGTGGCCACCAACCCTGTTGCCATATCACTCTGAGCAGCAGCGCAGCAAACTATTTCATCATGTTAAAGACAAGTGCCCAGGCTCAAAAGAAGCCACCTTGTCGATTCCAGCAGCACGTGTTACTGAGAACAGCACCCAGGCCAAACACAGCTGCAGTTGGTGCCCAAGGTCTACAGAAGAGTCCATAAGGAGCCACACAAGTAAGTCAGATGCTCACCTCTTTCCCACCTTTGGCAACGCCGCAAACCGTGTGCTCGTCAACAAAGCTGGCTTTGATGTTAAAGTACTTGACTTTTCTGAAAGATAAAGATAAGATTTTCAAACATTTCCTCTGCAAATTAAACCTCACCAATTGTATCAAATAGGGAGCACTGGTAAAAGGGAGTTCCAGCCCCCAGCAAGGCCTGGTGCTGTGGCTCAAGTGGACCAAGAAGTAAGCAGCAACCACACTGAGAAGCATGGAGGGGTTGTGTGGGCACCTCGCCTGTCCCCCAGGGATCCCAGAGACATGTTAACCACATGTGTAAAAGCAGGGACAGAAGCCAGCTCAGCACAGTCCGGAGAGGCCACGTACACCCCTGGTGTGCAGCAAGAGGTGGGTGGACCTCTCTTGGGGACAGTCCTCATCACCCAGACATGTTCCAGCAGGGAGCTGTGGTGCCCACCAGATGGTGTCACCTTCTGCCTTCAGGGGTGTGGTAACACCAAGAGAATGGGCATGACAAGACTGGCAAAACGGTGGCTGGGAGCATGGTGCACAGAAACAAAACAACCCATGCTTTCTTCTTCTTTTTTTTTTTTTTTTCTGAGACAAAGTCTCACTCCGTCGCCTAGGCTGGAGTGCAGTGGCATGATCTTGGCTCACTGCAACCTCCACCTCCCGGGTTCAAGTCATTCTCTTGCCTCAGCTCTTGCCTCAGCCTCCCGAGAAGCTGGGATTACAGGCTTGCGCCACCACGCCTGGCTAATTTTTGTATTTTTAGCAGAGATGGGGTTTCGCCATGTTGGCCAGGCTGGTCTTGAACTCCTGACCTCAAGTGATCCA